>NC_059079.1:32886854-33199157 GCF_020497125.1 Mauremys mutica
AAGATATCCCTCTGTGTGAGGAATTGCTGTGGTGCTGATGGAGCAGTGTTCCCTCTAATTTTTCCCACACATGTGCGGAATGAATTTTGTTATGTGCACCAATATGGAGGTGATGTAACACACATCACCTCCATATTGGTGCACATAACAAAATTCATGTGGTGGGGGTGGGGCCAAGGGGTTCAGAGTGTGGGAGGGGGCTCAGAGCTGGGGAAGAGGATTGGGGTGCAGGGCTCTGAGGGCTCAGGCTGGGGGTGGGGGCGGCAATGAGGGGATCAGGGCTGGGGTAGAGGGTTGGGGTGGGGAGTGAGGCGTCTGGCTGAGGTTGTGGGCTCTGGGGTGGAGCCGGGGATGACGGGTTTGGGGTGCAGGCTGCCCTGGGGCTATGGCAGGGAGAGAGGACTCCCCTCATCTCTCTCTCCCCGCAGAAGCATCTGGGCTTGGGGGGGGAGGGGAGAGGAGAGATGCTTCTCCCAGTCGTGGCAGTTCCAGGGCTGGGCCATGGGATAGGTGCCCCTCCCCCAAATGTGACAGGTCTAGGTTGGATTCAGGCCAGGGTAGGGGCACCCCTCCCCTGGCCACGGCAGGTCAGGGGCTGGATTGGGGCAGGGGGAAGGGCACCCCTCCCCGGCCATGGCAGATCCCAAGTGAGCGGGTTCCCTGAGCGCCTATGAGGTGCTTAATAGGCTGCTGCACGGCCACACGGAACTTAGCAATTGTGGTGGTGCCAAGGATCCCAATGATGTGGTTTTTGTAGGAGCTAAATAATGTGCACCTGCTCTGTGGCTCGCCTTTGTCAGTACCAGCAGTCCCACTGTGGTTATATCAGTCAGTGGTGCCGGAAATGGCAGTGCCAACGAAGTCGGTGGTGCCGAGTTCGTTGTCAGTGCTGTAGGTGGTGGCATAATTGGTGCCGGAGCCGATTCCCATGCTGACATAGTTGGTGCCATGGAGGAGGCATGGCTATGTCTATGCCTTGCCTCCATTTCTTTTTCTTTGGGTTTGGCTGTACAGCCCATGCCAGGTGAGTCGAAAGTGCTGACTTGAGAGGTGATTGGCACCGAAGATGATAATCTCACAAAGGACTGTTTCTTTTTATGCAGTTCCCTCTGCAGAGAGGTTGAAAGTCGCTTCCTCTTTTCTTTAAAGGATCGAGCTGTGCTCTTCATCAGTTCTGACCTGGTCAGAAAGCCTTCAAAGAGGAGCTTTTGGTGGCCCATTTCTGGGCTTGGTAGTAATGATTTCTCCATTAAGATCAACTTGAGGCGAAGGTCCCAGTTGCACCAGGCTCTCATCTTCAGGTTGTTGCAGCAAATGCACTTTTGGGGTATGTGAGATTCACCAAGACATCTCACACATAGCGAGTGTCTGTCTGATCTCGGCATTGCTTTGCAGCAAGAGCCTGGGGGAACCAGGCACGCTTCAGAGAGTGCTCCAAAAAGGAGCAAGGAAACAGGAAAATATTTTTTTTGAACGAACTAACTATAAACTAACTTATCTAAGGTATCTAACTAGTTTTTCTCTTTTTTCTATCTACAGGGGAAGAAGTTGACACACTGCCCCTAGTTCAGTCTTCAGCTGAGGACGGTTGAGAAGGAACCAAAGGGGTCGGGTCATGCACATGCTAGACAAGATTCCAATGGCACCGTGAGACAGCTTCTGTGCACGTGCATCCTGATCGTACACTGCTACCAAAAATCTCCAATCAACGGCACAGTGATGCACCGACAACTTTAAGTGGAGCACCCACAGAGACAGCACTCTAAGAAGAACTAGTGGAAGGTTGCATAAAAACCACTGACTTCAATCCAATGGGAGTACTGTATACAGAATAATGGCCACAAGCAAGGTTGATTTTCATGAAAGTTATAAGAAAATAAATTGTGCAATATATCTTGTAGGTACTCATTAGATAGACCCAGTATTAATTAACAAGGGTTTCTTACTGAGCAATGGGGCATCTAACTAGTATGGATAAAATAGACATGCACTTCAAAACGAAAAAAACAAACAAAGAACCAGGGGAAAGAGATTGCAAATGTAAAAAGAATACCAATCCACATGATTTTAAAGGTTCACATGTTAAGGCCCCAGGGAGTTTAAATATAATATTAGTGTTTGCATGGGCAAAACAATCATATCAGCTTCTCTGCAGAAACTGTTAACTAATGGATATGAGGTTTGCATGGCCATCCCCTAAGGCCCCAATCCATTTTATAGCACATGCTTAAAATGCTCGCTGAATTGAGACTTAAATCTTCAAAACAAACCCCTCTGCTCATTTTAACCACAAGACTGCAACACCTGTAATAGTGTCTTCCTCTGCTGGAAGGACGGTTGCTTCAACGTACGGTCTTGAGGTTTGGAGAATAAAAAACAGGGAAAAATTGGAAAATCCTCAAGACTCCCTAAACGATGAAGAACCCAGGCAGGATAAGAAAGTCTTTTCTAAAAGACTAATAAATTCCCTGCAACATAACTGTGTTATTGACTTCACAAATTTTAATTTCAAAATTTGATTACATTTGTCCTGGAAAAAAAACAAACATTCTTATGAGTCCACATGTGAAATGGCTATGCAAATCACAATTTACAATATTATATTCAAAATGGATAAAGAAATTTAATCCTGGACCTTTTTCTAGATGAGCTACATTACTGTTCTGTTTACCTGCTCCTGAAATGTGTACTGCTGCAATACTCTGTACCTCACTAACAATTTATCAATAACACTTGTAAATAACAAAATGGCACTTCAATTTATTTAACATATTTAATATATTAAATACTATCTGCAAACATAATTAAGAAATATTCTTTACTTACATCATCCAAAGCCTTGGACTGTATGTAGTTAAAATATGGGAATTCCTTGAAAATATTTCTAAACTGAGCAGCTTAAGATCATATTCAAACCATTCAGTTAAGAATGTAAAACATATCTTTCTTTTCTTTTAACTGAAAATAGCTGCTTTATTAAAACCTAAATAAAGAATTTCCACTGATGTAAACATGTCAGGTGGTTCCTAAAATGTAACTCAAATGATTTGATGGTTTCTGTTCAATTCCTTGTGGACAGGAGTCCACTTTACAAAACCCCCACACTGGTAACTTTTAGGAATGTATTGGCAGTCCCAGAAGAGACTAAGAACTAAAAGAAAAATGAAATAATCCTTAGAGGTAGTCCCTCTGAAGAGAGATGTAAACTCTTTTACTCCACAAAACATGTATAGCAGGGTGAAGCAGAGCATTCACTGCCTGTGCATGCCTGCTCTGTGAAGAGAGAGAGAGCAAGAGCACACTTCAGATTCAAAAGCATTAAATTGATGAACATTTTTTAAAAACAAGGTTTCAAACCCTCTACTTCACATTTATTTTTTAAAAATACATAAACATAAATGAATGTCATGCTGTTTTCTTCATTCTGTATACGTAGCTTTATGCTTCTTTAATTTTCTCCACAAAACACATATGTACACACACACACACACACAAAAGAGGAGAGGTTGCCCAGAAAAGCCAAGGGGGAAAAAGTGCAAGGACACACAGGTACTGTCCAATTAAAAAATATACAGATGTAGTGGGGTTCAAATATAGTTTCTTAAAACTAACAGCAATTTTAAATACTTTTGCTCAACTCTGATTAGTATATACAGCACTGGTATTGTTGTTGTATATTTTCAAACAACAAAAAAATAACAGGTTTAGTTTTTTCAATATTGTTTTTATTCTGAGAACTAGTTGAAGGAAAATACCAAAGAAAAGGAAACATCGATCAATAAGTAAGAGTAATCAAAGACAGAGTAAAGAAGAGTATGTAATGCTGATGGAGTGTTTAGGAAAATAAGGGCCAAGATTTAAAAAAAAAAAAAAAAAAAAAAAAGTACCTAAGTTTATGTAACAACCTGCTTGTAAAAGAGCTCAGCATCCAGCAGCTTTCACTTACATCATTAGACCCACTGACACCTCAGTGCTTTTGAAGTCTGGACACTTAGTTGCCTAAATATGGATTTGAGAAGCCTAATTTTAGGCACCCATTTTTGAAAATGTTTAGCCTGGGAGTGTGTCAGAGAATTAAAAAACAAATATTAAAGAACCAAAGATGGCAAAAGTGAAACACATCCATATGCTAATTCACTTCAGCTTTATTTGAAGTTTTATATTTTAATTAGGTAAATACCTGCATTTTATACTGATATTTTTAATGTATCATTTTTATAAACAAGTATGAGTACATGAGCTAAGAATAAATTGCTTAGGCAGTGAATGATTAATTATCATTCCATTGTCCTATTTTCACTATGTTTTAGAGGTACCAAGCATAAAGAATATTTTACCCTTTGACTCCCATATTCTGTTGGGAATCAAAAGTAATACTGTAAAATACATGTTTTTTGTTTTAGATGTAAACTAGCTACAGTCAGTAAAAGGATACGGATTTCTGTAACAGCCCTCAAAAACCCCAAATCTTTTTTTACAGTTCCTAAAAAAACAAAAACAGATTTATAAAAACTGATACGGTTTTCTACCAATAACCTTTAAACATTATTTTCCTTATATATGCACCTTTTGGAGAGTTACAGGCTTGTAATTGGGCATAGGGTGATAGGGGAGGATTTGACAGCTGGGAGGGGGAGGTCATGGGCTTGTCACTAGGAGGGATCTGTACAGGTTTCCACAGCTTGTGAGTAACAGGAAGATCACATACTTGTCATGGAGGGTTTAGCAGTAGGGAGACGGGTTAGTCACTTGTTACTGTAAGGGATACTTGAGTATGCATTCTCCTTAACATCCTTTATTAATTACAGCTCATTTTGTGTCTTTGCTTTGTGATTTTGTCATTTCTATCACATTATAGTGAACTCTGTTATTTCTTTTGTGCATTTTTATATGATTTCCTTTTAATTTACAGGCCTTTAAAAATGTCCCTGATGCAACCACAATAGGACATTTATTTATTTTCCTAGGTTTCCTTTACATGAGGATTTAACTTTTTACTATGTCTTGAGTATTGTGCCCTTCCGAAACTTTCAACTATCCTAAATCTCACGACCCCTTGAGGGGTCAGGACCCGCCCCCCAGTCTGAGAACCCCTGCTTTAGAGCCTACAAGTCCACTCAGTCCTGCTTCTTGTTCAGCCAATCGTTAAACAACTTTGTTTACATTTTCGGGAGATAATGCTGTCCACTTCTTATTTACAATGTCACTAGAAAGTGAGAACAGGCGTTTGCATGGGTCTTTTGTAGCTGGCATTGCAAGGTATTTTTGTGCTGGATATGCTAAACATTTGTATGCTCCTTCATGCTTCCCCCACCATTCCAGAGGACATGCTTCCATACTGATGACGCTCGTTAAAAAAAGTGCTAATTAAATTTGTGACTGAACTCCTTGGGGGAGAATTCTATGTCTCCGGCTGTGTTTTACCTGCATTTTGCCATATATTTCATGTTATAGTAGTCTCAGATGACGACTCAGCACATTGTTCATTTTAAGAACACTTTCGCTGCAGATTTGACAAAAACGCAAAGAAGGCACCAATGTGAGATTTCTAAAGATAGCTTCTGCACTCCACACAAGGTTTAAGAATCTGAAGTGCCTTCCAAAATCTGAGATGGATGAGGTGTGGAGCATGTTTTCAGAAGTCTTAAAAGAGCAACACCCCAATGCAGAAACTACAGAACCCATATCACCAGAAAAGAAAATCCAACCTTCTGCTGGTGGCATCTGACTCAGATGATGAAAATGAACATGCATCAGTCCATATTGCTTAGGACTGTTATCAAGCAGAACCTGTCACCAGCATGGACGCATGTCCTCTGGAATCGTGGTTGAAGAATGAAGGGCCATATGAATCTTTAGCGCATCTGGCACATAAATATCTTGAGACGCCGGTTACAACAGTGCCATGCGAATGCCTGTTCTCACTTTCAGGTGGACTTGTAAGTTCTAAAGTTTTACATTGTTTTATTTTTGAATGCAGTTATTTTTGTACATAATTCTACATTTGTAAGTTCAACTTCCATGATAAAGAGATGGCACTACAGTATTTGTATTAGGTGAACTGAAAAATACTATTTCTTTTGGTTTTTACAGTGTAAATATTTGTAATAAAAATAAATATAAAGTGAGCACTGTACACTTTGTATTCTGTATTGTAATTGAAATCAATATATTTGAAAATGTAGAAAACCTCAAATATTTAAATAAATGGCATTCCATTATTGTTTAACTGCGTGATTAATTGCAATTAATTTTTTTAATCACTTGACAGCCCTACTATCAATATAATTTTTAATTATGATTTGTATTCCAGTAACAACCAGTGTGCCAGTCACTGTCCACATACAGAGAAAGACAGTTCTTTCCCCGAAAAACTCAATGTAAAACTGAAAGTATTTAAAAAAGATATTAGTTTATTGATTTTAAAAAGTCAATAAAAAAATCGTAAAATCTACAAGGCTAGCATTTTATTATTGTATCAAAATGCTTTGTCACACTACTTTATCCTGCTCCCTTTTCCCTGTTATTTTTCTTTGTAAAGCCTGATCCATTGAGGTACTGAGTCAGGTCCACAAGTTATTCAGCAGCCAACATTCAATTCCTGTTGATTTCAATTGAAGATGAAAGCATTTACCACCTCAAAGAACCAGGCTTTTAGAATGCAAACTCTTTGGGACAAAGACATCAGGTGATTTTCAAAAGTGCTTAAGTGACTTAAGAGCAAAAGTTTCACGGACTACACCAAGGAGCTTTTTAAAGTCCCACCCCCTTGTCTTCATATATTTGCCTGTGAAGCACCTAGTATGCTATTGTCACTGTACAAATAAGAGTCCCTCATTATTATAAGCCCTTGTGTCTTTTGTGCAGGGCCGGCTCTACAGTTTTTGCCGCCCCAAGCAGCGCACCGAATTGCTGCCACGGAGGGCAGGGGCAGTCCGCGTGCCATTAGGGCGGCATGCTTGTTTCCGCGGCAGCGGCAATTCGGCGGCAGCTTCTATGTTTAGCTGAAGCCACCATGGACAGCTGAACATAGAAGCTGCTGCCGAATTGCTGCCGCCGCGGAAATGCGCCTGCCGCCCTAAGGGCGCACGGACTGCCCCGGCTGACTGCGGTAGCAATTCGGCACGCTGCTTGGGGGCAAAACAACAGGGACTGCCGCCCCTTGCAGATTGCCGCCCCAAGCACCAGCTTGGAATGCTGGTGCCTGGAGCAGGCCCTGCTTTTGTGGTTTAGGAGTACCTAATTAATCTCTTCTTCCTGATTTGGAGGTCTACACCTAACCTTCACCATCTGCTCATTACTTCATCTTACCCAAATATTTTTAACATTTATTGTACATATCCTGAATTTCTCTTCATCTGAGAGCGTGAATATACATTATTAATACAGATATCACATCAAGAGTGTAGTAAATATTTTTTTCTGAAATATTACAAAGAATAATTATAATTACCTTCCATGCCAAAAGACTTTGAAGCATCAGGAAATGACTGTACTTTAGCTTCTTTTCCATCTTCAGAAGTTGAAAAAACATCATTTACACTAAAATCTGAATATTGAGGTATCTACATACTATGATTATTTTTCCATAACTCTTTTTTCTTTTATATTTAACTGTATTACAATAAATGTCAACTTCCTTCATCACAGTGGAACTGTCTTTGTAATTTTATATATATAAAATCAGTTGTTTTAAATAAGCTTCAAAAGTCTCAATTGGAGATTTCATATATTTTATTACATTTTTCCTAATATTTTTAATACACTTCTTTGATAATACAATGTATTGTTTTGTTTGTATGGATACAAATACTAGGAAACAAAATCTTTTCTTCTCATGAGCATATCTAAGTTTGCTTGATTCAACTGAAATTTGTCTACCTAGGAAGTAGTCCTCTTTTCTAGACAGATTTTTAAGAACTCAATCACAATGAACAGGCTACCAATCCCATCTATCCACCCATGCAAAATAAATACTGGATCCTAATGCTAGATTGCCACTTACTGCACAGATGAAAGTAAAATTTAAAGACCTGAGGACTGAACAAGAAAGAAGAATTGTTTATATGTATGACCTCTCCTCTTAGGCAGCAATGAAGCTGCATGAAGGGCTGTTTTTCCTCATCTTCCAATTGGCTTTCAATTTCATACAGCAATAAACAAGTTAGTGCTACATTCATCTAGGGATGTTTGTATTAGTCAGTAATTTCCTTAAAATAACAAAATCAACTCCGTGCTTAACTTTCTTGTAGAAGGGTTGAGCTCAGGGCAAATTTAATTAAGGTACTAAAATATTGCCAGGAGGAAATATCTGTTTTTAATTACATGCAAAAGAATAATAGTGATAGTGCCTGGAGCTCTATTAAGTACTTTCATTTCAAGGATCAAAAACTCAGTCTTTGACAAATGTATCTAAAATAATAATATGATTCTGATAGTTGATGAATTATGATAATTGGCTAGAAACACATACTTTTTTTGAATGTTGAGCTGATACTTTCATCATCACCATCTTCTTGAAAGTTAATTAATATTTTATTTTCTGAAATATTTCTACCAGGTTGTTGACAAGCCCTGATTTCATTTTTTATCTTTATTGTGGTCAGAACAGGGAAAAGAGGAAACCATTTCCAGATTTTCATGTTGCAAATGACTTATCTCCCTCTCCTAAACTTAACCTAAGTACTTCTTGCTTGTTAGAAGTCATGTCAAAATGGACAGATACTGATGATTTACCATTTGGTTCTTCAACAGCCCTCTTAAAATGTGGTACAAACTTCTGCCTCATCTATAAAAGCCAAGACATTATTCCCTACATGATATTCAGTCAGTGCATTAAATCTCTGCATAAAAGAGGACCAAGTTCACATATAATTTTCTTTCTGCTCCATTTTGTTCCCCTCTGTTTTGTGTCGCAAATAGCCCAATTTTTTAAAGTTTTTGATTGACAGCATGATGATGCGATACATCTGCATTGAAAGACAGTGTATATATACTGTCTTTCAATGCAGATGTATCGCATCATCATGCTGTCAATCAAAAACTTTAAAAAATTGGGCTACTTGCTACACAAAACAGAGGGGAACAAAATGGAGCAGAAAACTCAAAACTACATGGCGGGTGGAAGACAGACTTCCCCTGGTCACAAAGACCTTTCAAGCCCTATACAGAAGAATCTTCCAGATCTAGAGGAATCAGACATTACCTTCTCACTGCAAAAAACTGAACACACATATGAAAGATGCCAGGCTATTGCAGGAGATATGCAAACTGTAATTTAGTAATATGATTGGCATGAGTCACAGGTGGGAACAAGTGTGAATGCACAGGGCTTCTACACAGACAGCCTTGGCTTTTACTAGATATCCCAAGTATGTACAGATTCTGATTACCCCAATGATTCAGAAGTACAGATCCACTTCTGTCAACTCGTTCCCTCTTGCAAAACAATTTGGAGGAAATGCCAGGATTGGGATCTCGTGGGATTTCATATCCCCCATTAGGTTTTTCCTGCACCGGGACCAATTCAGCCTATGATCTTTGCCAGCATTGCTTTTAAAGAAGAGAAGGGAGTTACCTCACAAGTGGAGAACTAGTGTTGACAGGGCCAAGGGGGAGGGATACCTCAGTGGTTTGAGCATTAACCTGCTAAACCCAGGGTTGTGAGTTCAATACTTGAGGGGGCCATTTAAGGATCTGGGGCAAGAATCTGTCTGGAGATTGGTCCTGCTTTGAGCAGGGGGTTGGACTAGATGATTGTCTGAGGTCCCTTCCAACCCTGATATTCTATGATAATACAATCAGGGTGGATGTAGTTCATTCCCAACAATTGATGAGGAGGTGTCAACTCCAGGAGAGGAAAAGCTGCTTCTGTAGTGAGCCAGCCACTCCCAGTCAAGCCCAAATTAGTGGTGTTAAATTTGCAAATGAATTTTAGTTCTGCACTTTCTCTTTGAAGTCTGTTTCTTAAGTTTTTTTGTTCAACTCTGGCTACTTTTAAATCTGTAATAAAATGTCCAGGAAGACTGAAGTGTTCTCCTACTGGCTTTTGTATGTTACGATTCCTGTTGTCCAATTTGTGTCCATTTATTCTTTTACGTAGAGACTGTCAGGTTTGGCCAATGTACATGGCAGAGGGGCATTGCTGGCACATGATGGCATGTATCACATTGGTAGCTGTGCAGGTGAACGAGTCCCTGATGGTGTGGCTGATGTGGTTGGGTCCTCTGATTGTGTTGCTAGAGTAGATTTGGGGACAGAGTAAGCAAGGAGGTTTGTTACAGGAATTGGTTCTTGGGTTAGTGTTTCTGTGGTGTGGTGTGGTGTGTAGTTGCTGGTGACTATTTGCTTCAGGCTGGGGAACTGTCTGTAAGCGAGGACTGGCCTGCTTCCCAAGGTCTGGGAGAGTGAGGGATCATTTTCCAGGACAGGTTCACAATTTTTTACCCACAAAAGCTTATGCTCAAATAAATCTGTTAGGGCTTGGCTACACTGGCGAGTTACAGTGCAATAAAGGAGCCCCGGGTGCACTAGCTCACTACCCAAACACACTGGCAAGGCACATAGGGCGCTCTGACTCCGCGGCTACAGCACTGCTGGTACTCCACCTCAGCAAGTAGAATAATGTTTGCTGCGCCCCCGCTGGAGTGCCACCAGTGTGAACGGGGTGTTGCATTACTGCGCTCTGATCAGCCTCCAGAAATGTCCCATAATCCCCTTAAGTCAATGTTTTCCAAACTTGGGACGTTGCTTGTGTAGGGAAAGCCCCGGCGAGCTGGGCCGGTTTGTTTACCTGCCCCATCCACAGGTCCGGCCGATCGCGGCTCCCACTGGCCACGGTTCGCTGCTCCAGGCCAATGGGAGCTGCTAGAAGCAGCAGCCAGAAAGTTCCTCGGCCTGCACTGCTTCCTGCAACTCAGAGAGGACATGCCTGGTTTTCACTCCCTTTGCACCACCAGAACAACACAAAGAGTACACTCATCCCTCAGAATCCGAGCTATTATTTTTCTAAGTTACATGTCTATAATACTTCACATGAGCACTAATGTATTTCATATTAAAAATGAATGTCAAACATTTTACCTAGACAGTTATTTTTTTCCAATTCCTTCTGTAACTCCTGAGTGGCTGGAATTCCAGTAACAGATGGAGCAGGTGCAAGATACCAATTTTTTGGCTCTTCATGTTCTAAGTATCTGCTTATAACACAGGTACATGAGATAAAAGTATTCCTTTACCATTTCCCACCAAATTTATGTTAACATTATTAATTATAAGTACCATATTGATTGTTCCTTCCCCTATAATTAATCATTTTGTAAAGAAGTCATAATAAATTTAAGGCATAAAACATCTGTTAGTTCATGTCTTAGAAGTACATACTGAATACAGAATAAACACAAGCACAAAGTAACATTGTTCAGTGTACTTTAACCAATATTACAGAATATCATGTGTTCCCAGTTTGGGACTAACAACCCTCATTAGCATCACCCCCGCCCCCTCTTTATTTACAGCTAGAGTGGGAAGGGGAAATCCCAAAAAAATTTTCTGTTGCAACATGAGGTCAAGATATTGAAAAGGCTGAGAACCAGTAAAGTACATAATTCAACAAACTTACTTTTGACTGGCATCTGGTCTTTCAAAAAACAAATTATCCAATGAAAAGGCAGTGGCTGTAGGTTTCAGCATTGCTCAAGATCAGACATGAATTCTCATTACACTGTAAAACACAGCACAAGATTGTGTTGTATATATACACATGCAAAGAACAAAGAAAGCTTTCTAACCAAATAAAATGTGTGCGCTTATAAACGTGCATATATATGCACACACACTTTTTTTTTTGCACCTCTAGGTTATTATCCTTGCTTCAAAAAATAGGTTCTTTTGCATGAACAGAAAAACAACCAATTTCTTCAAAAAATTTCAAGATTATTATCAGTAAAGCTATGTGCACAATCCTCTAAACACTCATGCACGTTCGTAAAGTTAAGCATGTACTAAATGTTTTCAGGATCAAGGCCTAAATCTGCCTCTGTATCTAGTGATAAAAATAAACTGGATTTTCACCAGAAACCCATTGTAGTTTCTTACAGACTTAAACATTTGATTTTCTAAAACAACTGTTGTTCTTATCTCATCTTTTCCAATGAAATAGAAAAATGATGTACAGGTACAACTTTAAACACTTTTTACATAACCACAATATCACCTTTAAAAAAAAGAAAAGATGAAGCTGAGGAGGGAAAAGTTTGTGTTAAAATGTTTTATTTCAGAAAATAATTTTTATATATATTCAATGGATTATAGTTTTATTTTATATTTTTTCTTGCAGTACCTTCTTTCATTCTGACTACAAAGGGCCCTCTCCTTTTGTTGGACCTGATTCTGCCACCTCTTTAAAAAAACCCAAATAGACTATTCACAGTAAAATAATTACATTTTTAAAATAAATTTACAAGCAGGTCAGAAATCTTTCTACATAGGCCCATATTACTTAGTTGCAAATTGGACTGTGGGCCCAATCCCCAAGTCCTTAAAAGGTTCTGCCTGCAGGATCAGGTTTATAGGATGAACTGTACGTTATCTAACATAAATACTAACTTTGAAACTTTAAATACTAAATAAGAATGTTTTTCCTTCAGTTCTTTGCCCAGTTTAAGACTCCCTATATTATAATAAATCTAAGTTTAAAAGAATTTTCTAGACCCAAACTTGATATGTACTTCAAAGGATGTCAATTAGCTTAGACACAAAACTTAAGTTCTGTTACTAAAACAATAAAGTTTTATATCCATAAGTGCTTTCACTGGTCAGAATCCCAGACCCAGGATTTTACTCTGTTTTGATAGTTTAACTTAACTACTGTGAGGAGGCCCACTGAAATATTTGGGACCTAAGTTAAGAACGACACCGGAGTGTCTAATGTGGCAGGTGTGCCTTTGGGCAGCTGAAAGAACACACAAAAGGGGCCAGCCAAAAGAATCCCTCTGTCAAACACTACTCCGAGAGAGGGAAAATTATGGGACTTAATAAAATACCAAACATCCAAAGAGCAACCCAGGACAGATGGTAAAGCCTTTTTGTACCCTAAGTAACATATGATGCTTCGAAAGGATTCAGACTCATGGTAGTAAAATAAACCATGACTGTTCGCAGAATTGAAGATCAAAACTGTACATAAATATGTTCATGTTTTAGGGCTGTTTTACAATTTGATTTTTCAAGTCAGATTCAGCTACACATATGGATTCAGGTTTACATTTAAGATGTATACTTCTGGTAAGCTTACAATTCAACTGTAAATATCCTGCAAACACCTTTAGATCCACTGAAAAGTTCTCTCAAATTTTTTAAAATGTTGTATTTCAGAAAATAATGTTAATGTATCTTCAGTGGACTCCCAGACCTGAAGCCTGCTGTGTAGTTCAAAAGCTTGTCTCTCTCACCAACAGAAATTGGTCCAACAAAAGATATCTAACCTATCGTCTCAGCGTTGCTGCTTGTTTCCAGAACTGTTTCTTTCTGCTAATACACACCAAAGCTTTTTAAAAACATTAAACTATGAATTGCTGTAAGCTTTCCTCTTTACTTATTTAAACACACACACGCGTTTTTCTGTTAGGCTTAGTCTATGACTGTCAAGTAAATTCCCTAATGCCTCTCCAGGAACACGGCGTAGCCCCAGTTTGTCTGAGGTGCTAAATTTCCCTAATCAGCAAAGACAGGGATTTAGGAGTAATCATTCCTTTTGCCATCCCAGCTCTGTACAGGCAAGACCAGATACTCATTTTGGCTCTGCCCATGGTGCAGCATGACACAGCTTAGCACCCACCTCCTCTATTCTTGAGCTAACAGGGGCATTGAGGCATCTCCAACATGGCTTCCCCTGAGCACGGTACAGTGTGACGTGTAAACCAGGAGTTCTCAAACTGGGCCTGGGGTGGGGCAAAGGTATTCGGGTTTGTGTGAGTGGAAAGCTGGCAACCCTAGTCACCAGTACAAAATTTTGAGAACCACTGATGTAAACCCTCCAAAGCAGCACGGGGAGGAGAGCACTCACTCCTCCCCTCCTCCCCTGGCAGTCAACCCTCACACACCACAACCTGCGGGGCTCCACCGCCCCCTGCACAAGCGCTGCCTGCGAGAGCCTCGTCCGCCTGCAGGAGCTGGGGGCCCTGGTATTTTAACGGAGCGGTCACCAGAGCCCTTGGGCTACAGAGCTGCCGGGCCCCATGGCCGCAGGCGCAGGAGAGCCCAGGGGCGAGGACCCTTTGCATGAAGCTGCTCTCTCTCCTCCGGGACTCTGGGGACGTCACTCCGGCCACTCCCCGACCCCGAGTCAGGAGGGGAGGCGAATCATACCTCGTCCGGCCGCTTCTCCCGCCACCGCACAAAATGGCGTCAACTGGGGCAAGGGCAGAGCGCGCGAACGCCCTGAAGAAGGCTCACGGAGAGCGCGGATCGATCGATCGATCGCACTCCCCTCTCGGGCTCACAAACCAGCCAAGCTGACCGAATGACCGATTGATGAGCTCGCCCCCTTCAGGAATCTATCGGCCTCAGAGCTTCAGGCGCTGCCGCCCGGTTGCGCTGCGGCGGTTCTGCTCTGGCTCGTGCCTGAATTTCCCCTCAGCAGATCCCGGTCAGGGATCACGCCTTGTGCCACCTTTACAACCACTCGCTTTCGAGAGTGTGAAGGGGGTGATTAGGAGGATGCCCCTAAAATTGCGGCACCCCCCAAAAGAATGGAGGGTCGGGTCTTCTTTCCCTCTGCTCCTGCCAGCAGGCAGGGTGGGCATGGCGGCTCTGGTGGTGAGTTGCTTCCTTCCACCCGCCTCTGGTACTGCTGGATCTGCAGGGGGAACTTGTTTCTCTCTGTCAGGCAGATAGAGGTGTAGGGTGGAAGTTGCAGAACTTGCATGGGATGTGAAGATCCTCCTGGAAACAGGTCCCATGCTGCCCGAGGAGATTGGGCATCAGTTGCCTCCTCTTTGCTCCTGCTGGAAGGGGCAGATGCCTGGAGTTGTTTCCTTCGCTGATGACCCAGTTCATGAAGCGGGCAGAGATAAATGGTGGCTTGTTGTTTCCTCCTTTCAGAGGTTGAGGATAAATAGATTGGCTGGCTTGGGAACTGCAGAACTTGTATAGGTTTCAGGGGCATCTAGAGCATCAGCAGGTAGGGGAGTGAGGGGTTTTTTTTTTTTTTTTTTTTTTATACCTTTGTATGTTAGAGGAGCTCATCTGATGGAGCCCATGGCAAAGCTCTTATGGCCCAGGTGGCAAAGCTGTCTCAACAGCAGGCCTCCAGTTATTGCATCCCTTTCTACCAGAAATCAGAATGGCCATCAATCAGAACATCTTAAGGGCAAACTGTAAAAAAAAAACAAAAAACCTCTTTGTAAATCCTTCACACAAGTTCAATGCCTGAGAAATTACCCAGAAGTATGTCACTGAAGAGAAAAAACAGAAATATACACACACAAATTGTGCTAACTGAAATAAGAGAGAGACGTAAAGGCAGGACCAAATTCTGCTTACTGTTACACATCTGTGAATTTGGAGTAACTCCATTGGTGTCAGTAGATTTAGGGATTTTCTACACAGGAAGTTATTCAGAAACAGCTTATTCCTGAATAACTCCATTTGTAGACAAGCCCATTTTACAGTGGGGTTCATGAAAGCAGAATTTAGCCCAGCAATTTTCATACTGAATGTTTGCATTAGCAAAAGAATTCCTAGACACTACAGTAATAGCTGCACTAGAAAAAGACTGATAGATAATCAGCGGTTTTCAAACTGTGGGTTGGGACCCCAAAGAGGGTCAAGACCCCCTTTGAATGGGGGCTGGCTTAGACTTGCTGAAGCCTGAGCCCCACTGCCCAGGGCTGCAGCCCTGTGCGGCAGGGGTCAAATTGCAGGCCCACTGCATGGGGCTGAAGCCCTTGAGTTTCAGCTTTGTCCCCCCTTGCCCAGAGCGGTGAGGCTTGGGCTTTGGCCCCTCCACCAGGGACAGTGGGGCTTGGGCTTGCTCAGGCTTCGGTCCCTCCTCTTGGGGTCGTGAAGTAATTTTTGTTGTCAGAAGAGGGTCGCAGTGCAATGCAGTTTGAGAACCCCTGGATTAGATTAATTAGGTTAATCTGTAGGATATCTCTGGGAGATGTGTGCAAAGATCTGCAACATTTTCATTTAATCCTGGAATGGATTGATTTATTTATTGCTGCTGCTGAGCTTGAACAGAACATCAACCTCTGAATCCTTTATTAAAATTGAAGTGATATCAGGTGAAATATTTTGAATTGCAAAAGTTGTGGGGGGTTCCATATAAAACACTGTAGATTGCAGTTGTTGTCTCACTATTAAAGCCTTACTTTTGAAATACTAAACTTAAAATTAATTAATTGCTATACTGTCTCAGGCAGACTAAATTTTAAACTGGTTCAAAGCTTTATGACATCCAAGAAATAATATAGAGGGAACTACTGTAAATATGTATTTTCTCATAAATAGATGAAAAAGAGAAGATTTTATCAAATACTGATTTATGATTTTTCCATAATTGCTTTTTTTATATATATAAACCAACTTTTTGGTTCCCCTTTCTTGAAAATATTCTTTAATGTTTTACTTTCTATTTCAAAGACTCAAAATTGTGTTTATATAATTTAAGTATATCCTCAGATACTGTACAGGATTAGGTCATTATAAAAACATACAGTAAAGGTTATACTCACTCTTCCACTTACGTGTATATGTTTCTAAGTTATCACCATCACAGAAACTTCTGACCTGAACAGACTCAGAGCATCAAAAGTATGTTATGTGAAATTATGCCAAAACCCACACCATGTATTCACAATCTCTAGTCCACCTCCATCTAAGTACTGGGCAGGCAGCCAGAGGTAAGGTGTAAACTCAGTCATATTTCCGATTCCAGTATGATAGTTGTAATCCTTCCTTGCCAGTGCAGAATAAAATAAAAGATTTCATGGTAAACTATTTACAATCCAGTCACAATTTATACTGAGTCATTTGCCTGAAATCAAATTAGGAAACTATAACCACTGTGCACTAATCTGTCTAAATATAAAGAGGAAAAAAGTTCCAGAGTGTCCATTTTATGTATATAATGCATTTTGATTCCAGAAAGCATTTTTCCTTTTTACTGTTAGAAAGCGCCTTCTCCAGTTCTTCTGGCCTCAGGCAAGTTTCCATCTTAGTTTGCAACATCTGCTTTTAGCTGACCAGACTTTAAAGTTTAAAGCAACAATACAAACAGCTCATTTTTAAAGCTTTTTTTTTTTAGATTCCTTTCCCTAGGTGGCATCTCCCCCAACACACACACATACAAATCACATAAAATATATAGCAAAGCAGCCTCTCAACAGCTCCGAGACAGTTTAATTTTTGATTTCCCCCAAGCCTAACATCTGATCTGCCATATGCTTTGAGTCTTTCCAGCTCATAGAGATCACATACTAAGTCACAAACCTGCATGTTTTGGAAATGTGACTAGAAACTCACGAACATCAAAATGTCATGGGTCAGTGATCCACATAACAATAGAATAATACATGTCCCTACCAAATGCAAATCTGTTAAAACTTTAGAAATTCTGTGAAAGTTACTAACTGAGCAAAGATGCACAAGCAGTTTTTAGATGCAGAAAAATCTCAAGACTGAACTAGGCTGAGAGATACAGGTGTGATATTGCTTGCTCCCTCAGTCTCCTTTGCTCAGCCTTCTCTATGATTTCAGTGGAATAAGAAAAACATTAACCTCTAAAATGAATTGCCACTGCCTTCTTACATGTGGTGGAAATTACTATATAGCATTAGATGGACTTAAACCTGTCAAATATTAAAAACAAAGTGATATATACTGCATGGTTGAGACTGTGGTTATTGATTCAATCATTTGCAGAAACAACAGACTCAAGGACTTCCAAAATGTTTACAGTGGTCTATAATTTTTTCAATCAAATTCTAAAAGAAATAAAAATAAGGCATATGTTCATCTGATAACAGACTTGGGGAAAGGGAAGAGTGGTAGAGTTCTTCCCATTTTGCCTAGCATCATGTGCCCTGGGCCTGATGTTGCACCATTATTGTAAACTCTTAAACACATGAGTACCTTTACGCATGCATGTAGTCCAGCTGAAGTTACTCACATGCATGTTTGCAGGGTGGGGCCTTAAGAGGGCTAAGTACAGCTCCCTCTGGAACCCATTAATTCAGCTCTGTCAGCCAGAGCAAATCTCCCAGGAGTGATGCAAGGTACTGTCCTCCAGGAGCTGAGGAAGAACATTGTTTCTGCAGTGTTCATAATCCATGTTTAGCCAGGAAGTTCAGGTCCTGAACTCTGATTTCTATATAGCTGGACCAAAATAAATATTTGAATTAATTTATGTTCTCTTTTTCATGACGGGAGAATTCCTATTTTCTATAATTCTTTATCTGTACCTATTTTGTTTCCTTTTTCAGTTTCTCATCTATCCTCTGTCTCTTTTGGGACAGTGTTCTTTCCTTTGAGTGCTTCAACCACAGAATAATCTCCAAGTAGCCTCTGCTCATTTGATGCAATGATTTCCATAAAACAAAAACAATGCTATAATTATGTAATAATGTTTAATATTAACATCCTACCTGAAATTCACAAAGCAATAACATCTATGTTCAAGCTAAAACTCCATCCTTACCATATGTCATCACGCCTAAGTATTGTGACACACTCGGTATTTAGAGATATCTGTAATTCTGTACCTAGAATATATGGGGCATATCGATAATATATTTTTAGCCTTAACATCCTTTGTACATATCAATCAGAAGCCCTTTTGACAAAATGAAGTATATGCAAAATGGGATTGCATGAAGTATATGTGATGGCAGAATTGTTCTTTAGGGGTATATTTTCAGCATAGGGTGCAAGCCATGCCACACCATTCCATTAATTAGCAGTAAATCAATTTGTATAGTTACAGCTACAACCACCATAATGGAAAATTTACACAGTAGTTATCTAAATATATTTTGTTTTAATTTTTCCACACTTTTTTTTAAGCGAAGGATATTTCATTGAGGTCAGATCTCAGTGAAAGCCTTTGAAAGACCCCAGTAAAACAAAGAGTTGTTTAATAAACATACTTTTGTCTGCTAGATTCTTATCTACATCATATAATGGTGTTTATGGCTGACACCTAGATTCCAGGTGCTATGATAGCTCATTCACCTTAACAAAGCTTTTCTTGTAAATATTATTTTCTGTTTTGGATTAGCAACTATAATAGTGTTATTAAAGCATTGGGATTATTTTGAAATCTTCAACATTTTAAAAAAAGTTAATTTCTATTTCAAGTTTTATTTGTAAATGTATTACAAAGTATGCAGAATTAGCATAGATTTATGCAGAATTTTTCTCTATACTTTTTTAATTATGGAGAATTCCAACAGTGATAATGAACATTAAGTACTTTTAAAGACACCAGTCCTACAATGAGGTCTGTGCAGGTGCTGGGACATAAGTTATTATACCATCTTGTTACAATGTGCATCTATTTATAATTTCCTTCCAAATTATTTCTCTGGAGGAAAATACCCTCTTATCGTCTACTTATCATCTCTCATTCACTATCAAGTTAGACTCCCACCTCCGATTGGCTCATGATGTCAACCTCCATTGACCACGTATTACATTTTCAAATATACACCTTTTTTACTCATGGGGGGAACTCTGCACCAAAAAAATTAAAAATTCTACACACAATATTGCAAAATTATGCATATTTTGTTTGTCAAAATAGCACAATATAATCACGTCAGTTTCAATTATTTTGGTAATTTATTTCATAATTTATTTATGTCAACAAGTAAGTCTGTAACAATACAGTGTACTGGTATGCTGAGACCACTGCCTATCTTGCTGACCAATATTGTCTCATTGTTCCTTGTTAGGGCAGGAACCATCTTTTTGTTTCATTTTTATAGTGCCTACGATAATGGGTTCCTAGTCCATGACAATGGCTCCTAGGTGCTATGGTAATATAGATAATACATAATAATACAAAATAATAATAATAATAATGTTGTATAGCAATTTTGTCACATATTCAGGTTCAACTAACTCCTTAATTCAGTCCTAGCTTTCAAAGATCATGCTGAGTCTATGGGGACTGTGAAATTGTCACATAAGGTCCTAGAGCCGTGTCTTTCAAATGCTCACTTATATGAATATTCCTTAATCATGTCTTTAGTCCACTTAACTTCAAGAGCGTGAATCAGGTTTGAAAGATCAGGCTCCTAGTTCCATTTGGTGCAGCATAAAGGAAGTACCATTTTGAAAAGTGAAAAATCAATAGAACAGGATAGAAAATGGAATCTTCAGTGAAGGGAGTTTTTCTGCTACCGATGAAGCTGGAAACTGCATGAAAGAGATACGATGATAGAAACCTTAAAATCTCTGATGGATTTCACTATGTTCAGATGACAGAAGAAAATTTCTGAAGTTCTGAATTTACAGTCCTAAAATAAAATTAACTTTTACAATAGATTTTACCCTGTGCAATTAAATTTTAATTTAATTCACTTGCCACCTAAATTCATTACCAATATTGTTGAAAACTTCCTTTTAGTACTTTGGGAGCTAGTGTGGTCAAGTGGTTAGAGCAGCAGACTTGGCGTCAGGAGACCTGGCTTCTGTTCATGACATGGTGTGACCTCCAGCAAGCTGCTTAGCCTCTACCTGCATCAGTTCCCCCAGTTTTTTTTGTTGTTTTGGTTTGGTTTTTTTTGTTCTGTGGAGCCTCCATTTTCTTCAGGAGAAGATTAAAGCAAACCTTTTAATTCTTGTTCTCTTTCAGATATCTATCAGTCCCCAATTTGTTCTGGAAATAAACACCAGTCTGATAACTTCTAGAGAAGCATCTCCTATCCAATGACCCTCTTTCTCCTAAGGCCCCATCTCAAAGGGAGATGTAAACTGAACTATTTTAAAACAGTACCAAACATGGTTTGCTTACGTAGTATTATAGGGTAGTTAGGGTAGAATATGGTTTCTAAACTTTGTATAAACATGGTAGAACCTGTCTACATGGGCCATGCAAACCATGTTTAAAGTGAGTTAGCCTGGTCCATGTTTAAACTGAATTTTACAAGAGTCCAACTAACATGATTAGGCTCCTACTAAATTCACGGCCATGAAAAATGCATCATGGACTGTGAAATCTGGTCTCCCACCATGAAATCTGGTCTTTTGTGTGCTCTTACCCTATACTATACAGATTTCACGGGGGAGACCAGTAAAATTTCTCAAACTGGTTCTGACCCAAAAGGTAGTTGCAGGAGGATCGCAAGGTTATTTTAGGGGGGCCACCCTTACTTCTGTGCTGCTTTCAGAGCTGGGTGGCTGGAGAGCGGTGGCTGCTGACTGAAGGCCCAGCTCTGCAGGCAGCAGCGCAAAAGTAAGAGTGGCAATGCCATGCCATGCCATGCCATCCTTACTTCTGTGCTGCTGCTGGTGGTGGCTCTGCCTTCAGAGGTGGTCTCCCAGTCAGAAGCTGCTGCTCTCCAGCTGCCCAGGTCTGAAGACAACGCTGCCTCCAGCAACAGCACAGAAGGGTAGCAACCTCCCCTACAATAACTTTGCGACTCCACCCCCCCACACACACACAATTCCTTTTTGGGTCAGGACCCCTACAATTACAAAACCCTGAAATTTCAGATTTAAATAGCTGAAATCATGAAATTTACAGTTTTTAAAATCCTATGGCCATGAAATTGACTAAATGGACGGTGAATTTAGTAGGGCCCTAAATGTGACTAAAGGCCGAATGTAGCTAGTCGTAAGACCCACACTTATTCTAGAGACAATTCAGATGATTTTTAGACTCCTATTCATGAAGATAGTCTACTTATTCTGTTGTTGTTACTAGTCTTGTGCAGCGTAGCTGTGCTGTGACTTGTGAAATAAACAGAAACATCATGCCAATTAAATTTTTTTAGGCTGTATGATCAGAATATCCTACAAATCCTTAGCTTTTTTAAAAGTAGACCCATGTATACAGACTTTGTTTGATCTCTGGTTCATGTCATCCTACTTTTGAAACATTCTGTAACTAGAGAATATTTCTTTATGATATGGTACAGGAAAAAGATTTCTCCTGGTGGTATTTCAGCAGAAATAAGAAGTTCCTTCTCGTTTTACTATAATAGAAAAAATATGAATATTTGGAGTTTACATTTTAAGAACTATAGTTTCTATGAACACCAAGAACATTCTCTTAACCAACATATTTCTAAATACAATATTTTCTAATTAAATATTGACTCTTACTATTATAATAGTTTTAATTTTTAAAGTAGATTATAAGATCTTTAGGGTAGATACTATGTCTTCCTATGTACAGAACCTAGCACAATACAGACCAGTCCTGATTGGGACCTTTGGGAATGAACACAATGCAAATAGTAAAGAACAAGAATGGTGAAAGAAATATTACATATCCTTCTGGATGAGGGGAAGGCTGCAGAATATTATGATATGCAACTCCCATGATTCTACACCAGATGTCAGAAGAATCGACTAATTACTTGTATATAATATATTTTACTTAGATTGCTGAATTACTACAATCTAACATGATGTGCACCCTTTAAAGGAGCTAGGAAACTGGGACTCAACACTTTCTGGTTACTGTGTGCATTTAAACTGTTTTTCATCCAGTTGGAGAGAGAGGACATTCTAACTGGGAAAGTGGACATGCTTCATCTGAATGGCCATCTGAACATGAGATCTGATTTGCCCCTAGAACCACCTATGTCATAATTCCCATTCAAAAGAGGGGGATGAATCAAATCATTGTATCCTCCAGACATCTTCCACTGGCAGGGCTTCTGTGGTGCCACAACTGTAAGCTAAAGCTATTCTGTAACAAAGTCCAGAGGAAGGGTGGCAGTGTTAAACACTGTCTGCCCTTTCACAGAGATGAAGCCCTTTAGTGGTTCTCCAATAACACATGTGGGTGCAATTTGCACCTCTTCTTCCCTGGGGATTGACCTAGCTCATGATGTTATGGAAAACTCTGAATTTGTGAAGTGCTGAAGCCAGAGCCACTGTAACCTAGAGCTGTTCTGAATAAAGCAAAAGAAAATTGTGATATTTGACTCCATAATACAGTGTTCCAAGCTAGCCAACTACTATAGTGTAGCCAGCAAGTTGACTTGTCAGAAATCCTTTTTCAGTTGCAACAAGCTGTTTACATTATAACACGGACAAGAATGAGATTGACTAATAAATGTTATACTTTGAGGACTTCGTCAGCTTTGAGTTGCCCTTATCAGCATGCACACAGTTAAGCAATTCTGTTGTACAAATCATGAAAGCATTTGTGCAAAATATTTCCTTCTGCCTTAGCCAAACCTGTATCAGTGTAATTCTAATGTGTGGTTGTATTTCAGGCCTGAAACACCTCCTGAAACAAGTCTAACTGAAAAGTGAAAATAGTCATTTGTTGCATCTTACATTTGCTGATGCAGCAATTTGTACAAATGTTTGTTCGGATGTTAAGATGGGACACCTGGTGTAGCCCTAAGGATTAATCTGTTGGTCTGTATAAAATGTCTTTTTGATAAAAGTGTGTAGGCTGCATAGATTAATAGAATTTGCAATAGTTGTAATGCAAGATACCTAGAAGCTTCTAGGCCAGACATCCTGGCCTATTTCCTCTGTGACGCTGAAAGCAACCTTTAAGACCCTTACTCAGAAAAGTAATAATAGGATACAAACCTACGCACAATGTCTAGGGACTTTTTGAATGTCTGCTAACCTTTCACCTAGT
The DNA here is from genome assembly GCF_020497125.1 of Mauremys mutica. Lineage (NCBI taxonomy): Eukaryota > Metazoa > Chordata > Testudines > Geoemydidae > Mauremys > Mauremys mutica. Next base: position 32,910,691 of record NC_059079.1, read on the forward strand.
TAGGGTGAAAAGTGGGGTTTTTCTGCCCACAAACTGTCATTAGTACGCACATAAAAGGTCAACCTATGAAAACAGGTACCCTCACCTTTCCATGGGGGAAAGACAAATTTGGGCATAGGAGGAAGGATTTCTCCCTATAAAAAGGGTGACAATCCTCCATTAGACAGGCGATACATCCAGCTATCTTCCATCGTCTCACCCCGTCTCCCCTTTTGAAGGCTGTCAACTCCTGATGGTATTTCTTTTCACAGCTGTAAGTATAAAGTTCTAAGTTCTGCTTTGCCTTTAAAGCATCTAGTTTATAGACTTATACTCAGTCTTTTTATTATTTCCTTTTAAAATAACACCTACGTTCAGAGTGAATTAGAACTGTGTATTATCATAGATTTATATCTCTTAAAGAACTGTGATATTTTGTAACTTTGTAATCTCAAACTGCTTTTAACATTTTTGCATTTACTTCTTGTTTCATTGATTTTAAATAAAAGGTCTTGTTTGACTAATTCTGTCTCAGTGTAGTTTTCTGCCACATACCCCAATCTCCTTGTTTAAATTCTGTGAAGCCTGATTCAAGACGAACTTTATCTTCTGATCACACATATTGGCGAGCCATACCCATATTATTAATATCTATCAATTATTACTAATATTATTAATTAATTAGAAAATTAATTATTAAATAAAACTAAATTAAGTGGATAAATTCCACTGTCCCTACTAACCCTCCCCAAATCAGGCTACACTGGGCACTGTACAGGTTCCTACCTGTAGACTTCTGCAAATGAATATAGAGAAATACACAAAGAGTAGTGGAATAAACAGTATTGGAACCCATACATTTAAGAAACTCTGTCACCAGATGGGCAAATTCCAAGCAAGCAGTGGACTTGTTCTGAACATGTTTTGGGAAAATTCCAGATTAAAAGACAAAGGCAATAACAGAAGCTTAGGGACTTCTCACTAAACAGAAACATTTGAGTTCAAATTCCAGCTGTGCTTTTAGCACAAAATGCTGAAGATAGTTTACACACACACTCAACTTATCCTCAAAGTAGCACACCTGTGTTTGTGACAGTAAAGAACCTGAAATAACAACATGTTGCAAAGAAAGAGAGAAACTTCTGTCATACTAAATTTTTGATAAAAATGGAAGAAGCGGCAAGGAACACAGCTAAAGAATGTGGTACGCTGACACACTACCAAAAGAAACAGAGTTGGAAATGAAACACTTTTATAACAAGCTGACTGCTGACAACCCTACAGAAAGTAGGTGACAGCATTTCAAAGTCAAGACATTCTACATACTTGTTGATGTGTTTACAACACAGATGAAAGAGCAGTTCCAAGATTTCACAGAGAAATGCTGGCTGACACCTTTAACGTTGATAAAGTTATGAAAACATTTTCTACTATGAAACCATGAAGAAAAACTTTGTAATTTGCATACTCCATCCAATACAGCTATTCACTAATCAACTCTTCAACTGCTTCACTCACTGAGCAAAGACTGTTACATCAGTCTGTATTGCTTAGTTAATAAGGATACTAAATAGAAGACTTTACATAATATTTTCCAAATATATTACGAGAGATTGTGTGGGCCAGTGGACTGAGTAACCTCTGGAATTCTAATCGGGCAGCTATGTAATCTTGGCCAAATCACAATTTCTCTGGATTAAATCCTGACACTACTGAAGACAATGGCAAAACTCCTATTGACTTCATTGCTGCCAGGATTTCACCGTGCATCTCTGTTTCATCATATGTTAAATGGCATAGTATTACATTCAATGTGGGCACACATTTCAGGGATGTTATGAGACTTAATTAAGTAATGTTTGTACAGCACTTTGAAAATGTAAATGCTATACAAGTACTGATTATTATTATTAAATCCACTATGAAAATAGTACCTCATATTTGAAAACTGCACATCCCAAATGTGAAATGAATATACCATTTATGTAAATATATATTTTTATGTAAATTAGGACACAATGAACAATATATAACTGATCAGTGCAACTTCTGAATACATGCCAAATTGAAAGACTTCTGGTCTGATATCAGAAAATGTATTTCATTGTTTTATAGGGATATACATTCCAAATGCCTATTGTGATCATGTTAGCAAAATGTTGGCCTTTTTAGAATCCTTGTGACTACAGCCAATAAATGTACTCAGTCAATGTGCGTCCCAATCCAGCTCCCAAGGAAATCAATGGAATTTGTGCTATTAACAGATCAATGGGAGCAGGAACTAGTTGTTTGGCAACAAAAATAACACTCTTTCTAGAAATGTGGTTCAAAATAATAAAAATACATAAGAAAAATTGAAACACCAATTGTCTTTGTTAGATTGAAAGTATTATTTGAAGAACGATCATTGAAATAACTTTTATCGTATGAGTTGTAGGCTTATTGTCACCCATAGCTTAAACTACTACAGTTTAGCTGTTTTAGTCTCTATATCAGATTTCTTCTTTGTAAGAAGAAATTACTTTCTGCTTAAGTAATAAAACAGTCTCTTTATATTTAATGTAAAAGGGCCCAATCCTCCATCCCTCACTTAGATAACCAATCCCACTAAAGTCAGTGGGCAAAATTCAGACCTGCTGTGTGCAGGGATAACTAAATTGATTTGGTCTCTGTGTCCAATCATACTCCCACTATGGTCAATAGAAGTTTTTCTCTTGATTTTGATGGGATTTGGATTAGACCCAGAATGAGAGTCAAAAAGGCCAAAGCAATGTTTTAAAGTGGAAAACATATTTTATTCATGTTCAAACAACTCAGATTTGGACTTTATTTAACTATCAAAAATATTCATATTTGACATGGAACTAAGCATGAAAAATTACTGCCTTAAATGAATATTTCTGTAAATAGTATTAAAAATAGGAAGTTAAAAAAGAAATGTCAGCTCAACCTTAATTATAGCATCACTGCAAGCACTCTTACATAATACAAAAAGAAAAAAAATATTACATTTATTTGCCCCTGAATTTGTTTATTGGAATTCTTTACTAGTTATTTCCATTCATTTAAATGGTTTTCCATATGTTGACGTAAATCACTTTCTAATCCTAGAATTTCAGTGTCTAGTCCAGTGTCTCCATCTCTGCTCCTCTTGAAGTGATGACAAAATCTGTGGATATATAAATCTCCTTAACATTTTTTCTCTTTATCTCTTGTCATCTCTTCCTCCCTCCCTCTTGCTTTTCTATTGTTCTTTTGTTCTTTTCCTTCGTAGAATCACAGTTTAAGGCCAGAAGGGACCATTAGATCATGTAGTCTGACCACCTGTATATCACAGGCCATTACATTTCACTGTGATCCTTATAATGAGCCCAATAACTTGTCCTCTTCTCTCCATCCTCTCTTCTTTCATCCAAATAGTGACCTTTAGCCTATATTCTAAGTATGTGAAGAGGCTTCCGTAGCAGAGGGATTTAAAACAGCAATATCTCCTTGGACAACAGAAGTGGCAACAGCAGGAGAATCATGGAAAACACAGTGTTTGGATACATCTCTTCTGAGAAATCATAATGCCAAATTGTTCCTCCTCCATGCCTATGGAGAATATTTATTCATTGGTGAATGAGGTACAACATAAAATTCACATTACAAGTTGGCCATCAATATGTAGATGGGGTTTTCTGCATTCATTTGTAATAAAAAAGTAAGGGAGTGAGCAAGAGAAACTCAAGAAATAAATGTCAAGCCATAAATGCAGTGTTCATGCACTTTCATAGCACTTATTTATGCTTCTCCCAATCTGTGCACCTCATCTGGAAGCTTTGCGCCTCAGTTTAGGCCCTACAATAACATTTTAAAACAAAGAAGAAAAATAGACATTGAAATGAAGTTGTGTGACCTGTCATCACAACTGTGGCCATGATATGCAACAGTGATCATCATCAGTTCAGGGAGGTGGCGATTGCCCAGAAAAAGAGCAGAAACACCACAGGGAAGATTGGAACTATCAGCGTAGCTGCATAGGCCCTCCAAGAGCGCAATCCAGAAATGATCATGCCAGACAACTCTGCCCTTCCTGAAACTGTGACAGTACCCATATAGTCCAATACCCATGGAGGATCCTGATTCCAAGACTCCTATTGGGTCAGAGGTGTTATATATGTCAAAAGTAGAAAATATACCATTCCCCAGACTGGCTCACTTCTGTGGAGGTTGGGGAGATGATTAGTACATTTGGTAATGTGTTCCAAAAAGTCTTATGGGGAAGCCACAATTGTCTTTGATAGAGCATTATATTAGCAGTAATTTACGAAGCAGTTTTTTGTTAACTTACTTGGAGGTTGAAGGTCTAGCGAACATTGTAGCATCTGACTCTTCCTGTCTTACAAAGAGATCATGAGACATGCCCCGGCAACAAATACAGACACAAAAGCATAGCAGACTATATAGTGGAGACATAGAAATGTAAATAATATTTTTTCTGCATATAGCGATTTAGAAAGTTGGTCAAAATAAATTTGCGATGTTTTTTTCTAGGAACAAGGAAATGGCAACACAGCTACAGAAACCAGATGGAAGCATGATATTAATTTACTGCACATATATAGCCACCTCCTTTTCCATTAAATAAATAGTCACTAAAATAAACAGCTATACAGGATGTCATTGAATTGCAAGGAACTTCAAAGAGGCTGGCTAATTTCTTGATGATTGGTTCCTCACTTCTCTGATAATGTAGTGTTGTTTCATATTTGAAAAGGCATTATAGCTGTATTGCTGTTTTGCCAACAGGCCCAGGGACATCAGGATCCATGGTAGAAGAATTACCAAAGGACCAAGATTAAAAATAAAAGGAGGCTAACATTGGTAGAGGAACATAAACATGCCCCACAGTGCAGGTTTTTATTGTGGGCCTCTGCCCACAGCAGCACCGCTTGCAACAGTACCCTCCCCCTTAGCACTGGAACCCTAATCCTGGCATGGTGCCCAGAGGAGGCTGGTGTAGGGGTTGGGCCTGAGGCTGGAATGGCTCCAGTGTCCCATGGAGCTGAGGTCTAGACAGCCCAACCTTTCATCATGATGAAGGTCAGGCAGGCCAAATCTGAGCAGTGCTGTGACCCAGTGCTCTAGGTTTCAAAATCACTTGCTGAAGTTTGCCAGTGTCATGATGGAGGGTCAGGTGAGCCAAACCTAAGGGTGCTGTGACCATGCGTGGCAGGTTGGCATACCCAGTGCAGGGCACCAGGCTCAACCCCTCTAGGAGCTGCTAGAGCCACTGCTGCAGGTGAGTCACAGACACAGAAAAAAGTCATAAGAATGGCCATACTAGGTCAGACAAGGTCCATCTTGCCCAGTATCCTGTCTTCCAACAGTGGCCAATGCCAGGTGCCCCAGAGGGAATGAACAAAACAGGTAATCACTAAGTGATCCAACTCCTGTTTCCCATTCCCGGTTTCTGGCAAACAGAGGCTAGGGACACCATCCCTGCCCATCCTGGCTAATAGCCACTGAAGTCACAGACAAATGGGGAACACATACTATCTGTGACTTGTTTTCATGTGACTGATCTGTAGCCTTAATAATGATACATGCTTTCAAGCCACCCAGAGCCCTTTAAGTTGTGTGGGCCCCTGTGCATCTGCACCAGCTTCACTGGCTATTCTTCCACGAGTGGAATCTAAAGTTAAGTTACGAAGTTCATATTTAGGCACCTCTCAGATTTTCAAAAGTGTTGAGAACCCAATACAGTCCTCATATACCTCATTGTGAGCAGTAGAGTGTTTAGCATTTTTTAAAATCAGACAGGTTATTAACTATGGCCATAGGAACCCATCTTAGGATCCTATTTTTGCACATCTTGGGCCAGCTGCCATGGGGATAGAAATTTGAGTTTCACCTTTGATGACATTTTGCATTAATTTAATGATACTGTCATCTTCCCTCACTCTGAAAAAGATATTATAAATGATGGAGAGGGAAAATGAAAGACAGAACATGGCCCATCCTCCATCCCAATATAAAAAGACTTTTATTGTTTGCAGATTGGGGCAAAGCAGAAGCTGGTGACATACCAGAACCACCATCAACATACTATATTGAATTATTAGTACTTCTGAAACTGGAGAAAACTGGGTATTGCATAAAACTAAAACTGATTGTTAGAGAGAGGAAGTTTAGATTTACTTCCAAGTATAGCTTGTCAGAAAACAGAATTTCCATCCCATGGGAAAGTCAGACATTTCAAAATTAGTTTTTTGAAATAGGAAAGTTGAAATTTCTAAATTACTTGCAGAACAGAAATTTTAAAAATTGTACTGGAAATATCAAAACATAAAATAATATAAAATATAAGATACATGCAAATGTTAAATATAACATTTAATATTATAGCAATAAGTCAAAACAAAATTAAACAAAACAAGAATGTCTAAATGAAACATTTTTATCTTATCGAAAGGAAACATTTTGACATCAAAACAAAATGAGGAAGTCAAAACAATTCATTTCAAGACTTTTTTGTCAAAGATGTCATTGAAATCAACACTTTCCCATGAAATGTTTCGAGTTTGAAAAACTGCATTTTCCGACAGAAAATCCCTTCCGTAAAAAAATTTTCAACCAGCTTTCCTTCCAGCTGAATAGGCTGTTGGAGAGAACAGGGCAGTGAAACAAGACATATCAAGGGCTGCAATTCCTTTTCTAATATCAGTTGTGTCTTTGCATTACCGACATTTTTTTAAAGTTTTATTTTTATTAATAGATTTTTTGGCAATATTATTTGTTGCTGTTATAAAATGAGCAATCTTTTCCATGATGATTTAGGTATATAGATGGTATGTAGCATATATTCATAGAGCTAAAATTTGTATTAGCATACTGCACTGTTAAAATTGTATCAGGACTCATTATCCATATTTTTGGAAGGCATCGGAAGAGCAATGTCCAAGTAAATTTATGAACCTTTAATGAAATTGGAGGGTATTTTTGTTCAAATCAGATCTGTATCAGGTAGTCATCACATCCCTAGTAAGAGTTATTTTAAACAACAAAAAACAACAAATAACATAACAAATGAGAACTAGGCTAGCAGAAAATAGGCACTACATAGGAAGAGAGAAAAAAATAAAGTAATATACATTCAGCCAGATATTTAGTTTAATAATCGACCATCTTTTAACAAAAAGGATGAAACCTTGAGTGTGTAACACAGAGTCCAGGAGCTTTCTGTGATTCTACAGCCACTAAATCACTAGTACTTCTGAAACTGGAGAAAACTGGGTATTGTATAAAATAGCTTCAGGGAGCGGCTTCTGAACACTAAAATATAGTCCACAGGCAATTTTGTAAAAGAAACCCCCTTTCTGTGGTGCTGTCCTCTTGTTTAATATTTTAAGCCAGATGCCTTAAGTGATATATGTATTACTTTCCTTTCAGTACAAAATTTCTCTCTTTGATGGACTGCTTTTGTCTCAGGGCCCCAACACTGCAGTCTGCTGGGGGCACCATAACCACTTCACTCTTCCTGCTGGGACTTCAGCACACCTCAGTCGGTCCTGTTGGAGTTGGGGGTAAGATACAGTTTTCTTTGTATATAATTCTTTGTTCTTTTGTATAGGGGTATGAAACAGTTTTCTTATGAACTGTAATTCTTTGTTCTTTTGTTAGTAGCTCTTTCGAAGTGAAAGTATGGCACACAAACGGAAAACAGACATCATGTCTTTGTTGTGCTGTGCTGTATCTGTCTAATAATCAGTGAACAGAGGGCCTGATTCTGCTTTCAGTTACACTGGTATAAATCAGGAGTAACTCCACTGAAGTCAACGCAGTTCAACCAACTAAAATTCATGTAAATGAGAGATGACTCAAACCCAGTGTTTCTACAGCAGGTTTAAGTGGGGACATTAACATTTCTGAACTGTTCGTAAGTGAGGAGCATAGTTTCTCCTGGATGATAGTGCAGAAGAAAGATTGTAACCATCCCAGCCATTATAATGAGTTTTAATGTTTTACAGAATATACTGTAGGTTAAGGAATGTTTATTATTATAGTAATCTATTTATAAAATGGTCTGTGGGTTATTTTTCATCTTGGTCCTATGTGCCAAATGCAAGGGAAAAACAGCTAGATGTTTAAATCATATATGCCTAACTTCCTCTGGACTTAAAGGTAAAAAGCTTTGTACTTATAATATGCTATGATAGTAACGGGTGTACAGCTTTGCTTATGTGTAGAACCTGCTATACAAGTATTCAGATTTTTAAAAATCATGTAATCACTGTGATGACCAATTTTAAAGAAAATAATGTGGAACCTGAAAGTTTAAGAAATACTATAAGAGACAGCTTTCAAGCAGAGTCAATTTTGCTGCTTACTGATATTACAGGCCTGATTCTCCATCCCATTACATCTTTTTATGCCACTGAAGTCAAAATATGAAAAAATAGAAACATTATGTAAAAAAAACCATGCATTTTAAAATGAGCAGTTAAGGGAAGGTAGGAAATATGGAAATATAGTCATAGTTCATACAATCCCTTGCACAAATATATTTGTAAAATATCACAGTGTCCAAATAACATTGTGTAAAATATCACATTCAATAACAACTTTAACTTGGAGAATAACTTTAACTAGGAGCATGGAATGTATTTAACTGAGCAATGTTGTAGAAGTGGAAATAGGTAAATATGCAGACACAGAAGATTACAGAGAGAGAGAGAAGAGAAGATTCGAGGTCAAGGAGGATGTAACAGTAACAAATAGTGGAATTACAATTGCCTAGAAATGGTATAACAGAATGGAGAATCAGGCCCTGTGCCTTTAAATAAAAAACTGTATATATGTTGTCGGGTCACATTGACAGTGATGTTATGTCAAATTGACAAGGTCAGTGAGGTTGCATGGATGTAAATTAAGGCAGAATTTGGTCCATACTATATAATGTATTATATGTGTCTTTCTGATTATCAACATAGTTCCATGTCTCTGCTCAACTTAGATCTATCATATGCCTCCACTGTCCATAGCCTTGACTTCATCCTTGACCCTGAACTTTCCTTATCTCCCATATTTCCTGTGACTAGAAATCTACCTATCAGTAACTCAGCTTTTCTCATGTATGCCACAGCCTTGATTCCATGCAGCATAAGTAATGTGATATTTTACACATGGACATTTGTTTAAGAGATGTCTGAACTGTGATTGGATTTGAATATTTATTTATTTACCTTCCTTCAACTCCACACTTTCATATTTTAAAATGCCTAGAGATTTTGAGACAATGTTCCTTGATATAAATATGCAACAGAAAACTTTAAGTTAACTAATACTTTTGTTTAATATGCAGTTTATAGATAAAAAGTGGCCATATCAACTTCATCTTTAAACATCCCTACTAGCTCTCTACTTATTTCAAGACCCAGTTCAAAAAGGTCTTCCTTGCTTTTAAAAACCTCCATGGATTTTCTCAATCATTCCTTATAGATCCAGAGCCTGATTTTCCATTACCAGTGAAGAATGGGTTTAAAATGCCACCTTATGAGAGTGCGTTTCACACTCCGTACTCTGCACTAGTGTAAATGACTGCACAAGGTTCAAGAAAGTGGAGAATTAGGCCCCTTGGTTGCTCTGGGGCAAAACAGCCACCAGGAAGGCATAAGCCCCACACCCCAGGAAATATCCTTGAGCCTGTGGACTAAGTGAGCATTTTGGAGTGGGCCAATGGGAAGTATGGGGCATGTCAGGGTTGACAGGGAACAGCTGAAGCATTCTTCTGTCCTGGCACTCCTGCAGTAGTCCATAGAGACCCTTGCATCAGGGTCATAATTTAAGGTAGCCCAGGTGGCTTCCCTGACTTGTTTCAGCAACTCCAGCATTAGGGAGGTGCAAGCTGTCTGCCTTTTGTCTTTATCCTGGTGCTGAATCTGGCCCTTTGTCTTTCTCTGCTCCTTTGTCTAGCACCAGCCCCCCACCCTTAACACAGTTTCACCACTGTTGGGAGCGGGGGGGTGACCCAGAGTACATTCATCACTAGGATGCCTCTTTGTGACCACATCTGAGGATTAGCTCCGCTCTGGTCTGACATCCCTTTCGCTGCCCAGCGGTCTCTCTTTCTGTGGGACTCGGGGTGTGTTAGGGGCTTTCCCTTCACCCCCTCCCCTGGTTCTTGTCACCAAGACAGAAAGCAGAAGACTGAAGTGCAGGCAATGCAATATGTATTAGGTTTAGTTTCAAGCAAGCATATCCATAGTTCTGACGCCACAGAGCCTGTTTCCCAGTGTTTCTGTTTCTAGCTCTGATGCCGCAGAACATTTACCCGTGTCCCCCTTTCCTATTCCCACCTCCTCCTTCTCAGCAGGCGCAAATATACCTGTAGTGCACACCCCTAGTCCCAGTCCCACCTCTTACAACTTATAGTCACGTTTCATTTTGAGGCTGAGGTCTTGTTACCACCTCTTTTGTATCCCATGGGAAGGATAAAGAGTAAGGTTGTGTACTGATCAGGGACAGGCATTTCTTTGGCTTTTAGAGTTTCTTATGCCCCCTCTTGCCCCTCCCCTCTGGCCAGGTCACTATAGTCCTCTCCTTCCAGGGTACCAAAGTCTCACTGGACAACTGTCTACATTCTACTGCCTGCTCTGTGCCACTTCCCCAGTGGCTGGTAAAGGAACCCAGGTCAGCCCACTACTCTGGGTTCCAGTCCATGGACCCTTTACCTGGCAACTGTGGTCTGCTTTCCCTGAGACCCTGTTGCTCTTTCCCTGGACTCCTTCCTACAGCTTCTGGCTCCCTCTCTCTCTCTCAGCTCAAACTCCCTCTTCCCAGGGAATAACTGCAGACAGCTTCCTCTGTAGTTCCTTTTCTATTGCCAACTTCCTGGCTTTATACCAGCCCCTCCTGTCACTTCTCCGTTGGGCCCCATCATCCATCAACATTTCAATCTGCTCTACTTTGTGTGGGGTGAACACTCCATCACAGGGTGAGAACCTTCTCATCTGCTGCTCCTGCCATCTGAAATTGCTTTCCTATATCTCCTCATCCCATCTGTTCTCGATCAGCTTTCAAATCTCATGAGAAAATATTTTTTTCTCCCATGCCCTATCCCTCTTACAAAATACAGTAAACACAGAGGGAGAGGGAGGGATGCTTGTAATAGGTCACCGTGTAATAAAAGTGCCATGGACTAACACTGCCCCTATATGTGTATCAGTTTCACAGCCAAAATAACTAGTAAACATATCAGCATCTCTGTTTAAGAAAATATATCTACTTGCCACTAGATGGCATATTACCCTCATGAACTAAATACAAATCAAGCCCCAGAGCCAGATTTATTCAGCTCTCAGTTACATTGGTTTAATCCATTTCCAATCAGGCAGAACAATGAGTGTACCTTCCCCATATAATTTATGAAATATATTAATTTTCTTTATGATTGTCTTTTTAAAATAAGATGTCTTGGAAATATATTGGACAGAAACATTTAAATTTTCACAGATCATTGCCTGACATTTGTTGCTTTCTTGAACCCCTACAGTATTCCTGACCCCAGCCTCTATCATCTCAGTTTACTTACCATGTTTATATTTTATCTGTATAATGAGAAACAGTTGCAGAACAGTTCACACATTTATATAGTTTGGGCCATATGTTCCTGTGTTTTGCATACCACGGAGTGAAGAAAACATCAGAACTTATACAAATCCTGCCTGAAAAACCCTGTGCAAGCCAAAACTTTCTACCTGGAATGCTGCCATACCAAATCAGAGCACTAAAGTTGTTTCCCACAGAGAATATGAAAGAGATCCACAAACTCCAAAAATGGGGTTGTGGTCTGAGTAAATGTGGTAGGAATCAGACAAAAGCCAATGTACTACATGCTATCCTGAAAAACAACCAACAATATAAATTACTACAGAAAACAGATAGCAAGTTCCTGTGGCTCAGAGCAGAAATTGGCATCTCAATGTGGCATATATAATCTTCTGAGTAGATTTCTATTCATAGAGGGACATTAACAAATGATGGGGATTGAGGGCTCAACATTGACTTCACATTTATAAATGCCTTTGCCCTCTACTCTAGATGCTCCTCATGCACCTGAGGAAGCAGGCTGATGTTCCTGTTTGCCAGTGCAGGTAGCAAAGAGCTAAAGCTAGCAGAATTGGGAAGGGCAGCATGGAACTAGGGTGACCAGATGTCCTGATTTTATAGGGACAGTCCCGATTTTTGGGTCTTTTTCTTATATAGGATCCTATTCCCCCCCCCCCCCACCCGCATCCCGATTTTTCACACTTGCTGTCTGGTCACCCTACATGGAACCAAGAGGTGTCTCTACTCATGCTCTCCCCTCCTTGCAAAATCATGGCAGCCCCTTTGCAGGCATACTCTGTGGTTGACCTCTGTGGGTTGGTGAGGCAGGTAATGAAAGTAAAAGGATGGTCTGGGGAGGAGCCAACTGTCCACACTGGATACTTGGGGTCAATGTGTTTTCAGCCTCTCTGCAACAGACTGAGGTTGGGAACCTTATCCCTTCAGGAGAGATTGGGAAGGAACAAAACTATGCCAGGCAAAAATGGAGTTTCTTGCAGGCTTTCTCCCATCCTGTGGGTTTCCTATGGGAGCAGTGATTGATCTCAGGGAATCTGAAGTTTGGGGCTCTTTTAATGTTTGTTTTCAAGCCATAGACACTGCCTATTACTGTAGTTTTTTACTCCTGACTGGATGTTATGCCATGTATAATTAATAATTTATATAGTGCCATATCACCAGTGTCTCTTTTACCCAAATAAAGCATCATAATTGTCCTAAGAGTTAAAATTTGAATCCATTTGCAAATAGAAATGTCATACCATAATAAATATTCTGTAGAATATAAAAGATGGCCAATCTGTAGTATGATGCTGTCAAAAGGCATCCTAAATAAGTGTTATGGTTGCTCCGTTTTGTGTTTTGATCACAGCTTACAAATAGGCCATATAATAGTTACTTACTCTCAGAGTAATGGTAGTAGCATTCTACTTTTGTCAAAGGATTTCAACTAATAGCCTCAGACATAAGCTTTGAGAGTCTTTCCAGAAACAAGTTCCCATCATCAAACTTTTTTTTTTTAAGTTTATTTAATTAAATTTTAGAAGTGAAAGTTAGACCAGCAAAATAAGGCTGGCTCTCCAAAAAAGAGTGTAGTGAGTAGACCTACTTTAAAATTAGCATTTAAATTAAAAACAAGTAGTTATACAAGAAGACACAAGAGTCACTGTTTTTGAAGGACTTCATAATTCTAAACATCTGATAATGAACTCTGCATTACCTTACACATATTCAGGACTAAATTCTACTCTGTCCAGTATTACGGGTTTGTGTTATTAGTAGCACATTTGTGTAGCTAACACTTCCCAGAGTATGCTCTGCAACAGTAATTCTACCAGCCAGTACAGTATTCCTCAAAATGGGTTCAGGGATATCACCATAGATTGCCTTTTGCTGCTCCTCTAAGCAGATATAGCATGTTCCCCAGCTAGTACTTGCTGCTAACACCAGCACACAATATCTTCAGTAAGGCTACTCACTTATTTAAAGTTAAGCACATGCTTCCGTGCTTTTCTGGGTTAAGGCCAGAGTGCTGAGCACCTTGTAGGATCAAGCCTGTATTCATTTTAAAAATCAGAATTTGGTATAAAATCAATCATTTATACAAATCATAATATTTATATCCTAGAACTGCATTTCTTATTCTATACAGACTGTGAAGTGCGGAGAGGTTAAATACAATTATTTCATCACATACTGTTGGAAATGACATTTAAATGGTATCTTATTTTTCACGAGCAGTTTGTATAACTTCGTAATTTTTATAGTCCATTTTCCAAAAATACCTCTACCAAAGAGAAAGGCATAAAGAAAAGAGTATTTCATCTAGATGATTCACTATTTCCATTACAATCACAGGACATCTAATTACGTACTCCATAAATCTTCATATTTGTTATGAAGCTCATAACAACAAAAGTCTGATTTATAGTTTCTCTCCATGGCTACTACCAATTGAGTGGAAAAAATACGTATTTATGAAGCTTTATTAATAAATTGTGAATAATTCAAACAGTTTCTGCAATGGAGAAACAGCAGTAGAATATATTCTTATTTGCATATAAATGAAATGATGCTTTAGTGTCAGAGTGGAGAATTAAATAATATGAATTTTTACAGCGCAATCTTGACAGTGTCATAAATATTAAGGTAATAAGTTGCAGTTTCCTGAAATCTCATTTTAGCTTTTATTACGAAAGTACGACTAAGGAGCCACATCTTGCTCCCTGAACATGTGCGAGTATTCCCATTGACATTGAAATTACTCAAGCGAATAAGGTTACCAGATTCAGCCCTATGTCAGATATTGAAGCAAGAGCTAGGTGCTATCCACAAATCTACCAGGGGAACAGAAACAGAAAGTTTGGCAATGAGAAAAGTGATAGATGTATTGGGAAAATCCGGAGAACAAATAACAAAGGAAATTGCAACTCTGTGGGTTCAAACAGATGTCTCAAGAAGAGATAAAATACAGATAAGGAAAAAAAGAGAAACACTTAGAAAATGTGCACAAGTGGCCAATTTTTGCCTTTAATTACATGAATACAACCCTATTTGGCTCAAGCACAGTATACTCAGTAAACTTTCCAAGAGTGTTAGAAAATGTTGCAGCAATATTTAAAAGAAGTGTTCAAATTACTGAAGATAGATTGGTGCCTGCTGGGAACGCTTTAATTGTGCCTCCTCCACAGTCTCTCAAAAGTCTTCCTCCCAAACAGTTTCCCCCTTCCCCCCAACCAGCTGCATGACTTCAGGTCAAGTCTTGTCACAGTCATTTGCACTGACATCCATAATCATGTGTAATCACAAAAGATTGCAAGAGTGGAGTCAGAAATAAACCCTGGTTGGTTTTAGCTGGGGGGAGTTCTGGTGGGTGGCAGCTGACAGGGGGAATGGTTGATACTGAGTGGGGCATGGGGTGCTGACTATAGCCTGGGTGATGGCTGGGAAGGTTGTTGCAGTACTGTCTAGGGATGGTGAGGTAGCCGTAGATGCTAGTTCTGTTACATCTCTTCCCTCACCATTTTGCACTAGTCTCTCTTCCAGGAAAGCTCTATTAGGTGTTGAGCAGTTGGCTGAGCAATGTGAACAGTTCAGCTATGGAGTCGGGACAGCTGGTTTCTCACCATCTTCAAGTGGCACTTCCCTGTAACAGAATGCAGTGCAAGCGAGGTGGAAGGGTGAGAAATGGAAAGTACAGGAAAGGTAGGAGAAACTGAAGCTGGGTTGGCTGCAGGAGAATTAATAGAATTTAAGGCCGGAATGGACAATCAGATCATTTAGTTTGTCCTCCTGTATATCACAGGCCATTAAATTTCACCCAGTCACTCCTATATTAAGCCCAATAACTTGTGTGAGACTAAAGTTGTATTATGTCTGGTTAAAGCATATCTTCCAGAAAGGCATTCACTCTAGATGTGAAGACATTAAGAAAGGGAAACTCCATCAATTCCTTTGGGAGTTTTGTCCAATGATTAATTGTTCTCACTTTTAAAAATTTGTAACTAATTTATCATTTGAATTTGTCTAGTTTCAGCTTTCAGCCATTGTTATGCTTTTCTCTCCTAGATTAAAGAGCTCTTTAGTACCCAGTATCTTCTTCTCATGAAGGTACTTATACACTGTAACCCAGTTCTCTATCAATCTTCTTTTTGATAAACTGAACAGATTGAGTGCTGTAAGTCTCTCACTGAAGAGCATTTTCTCCAGCCCTTTTGCTGCTCCCTTTCCAATTTTTCAACATCTTTTTTTAAAATGTGGACACCAGAACTGTACGCAGTATTCCAAGATTGGCCTGACCATTGCTGTATACAGAGGCAAAATCACTTAGGGCTTGGCTACACTTACAAGTTGCAGCGCTGGGAGTTACAGCGCTGGTCATGCAGCTGTGTAGGGCCAGCGCTGGAGTGTGGCCACACTGACAGCTACCAGCGCTGCAGTGTGGCCACACTTGCAGCACTTTCCAGCGCTGTATTGAGAGGTGCATTGTGGGCAGCTATCCCACAGAGCACCTCGTCCCGTTTTGGCGCCGTTTTGGCGCTGAGTATTGTGGGAAGGGGAAGGAAGTGTGTGGGTCATTCCGCTTCCTGTTCCAACGCCCCGTGGTGCATCGCTTCACATCCCAGCATTCTGTCTTTCCGGCAACGTTTGGCGCCATTGTGAGTGTCTTTCTGCTCTGTGTGTGAATCGCGATTTCTGTAGGAAATGGAGCCCGAGCTGCTGAGGACTGTGCTGATGAGTGTCGCCAGCACAACACGTTTGGCAGTCGAGCTATTCCTTCAGCTCCAAAGTGACAGTGAGGAGTCTGACTTTGATATCGATATGGATTTGCCTGCCGTGTGTGACACTACAGTGCTTGTGGCATTCACAGAAATGCTCAGCACCATTGAACGCCGCTTTTGGGCTCGGGAAACAAGCACTGACTGGTGGGATCACATCGTCATGGAAGTCTGGGATGACGAGCAGTGGCTGCAGAACTTTCGTATGAGAAAAGCCACTTTCATGGGACTGTGTGCTGAGCTCGCCCCCACCCTGCGGCGCAAGGACACAAGATTGAGAGCTGCCCTGACAGTGGAAAAGCGGGTGGCTATTGCAATCTGGAAGCTGGCAACTCCAGACAGCTACCGGTCGGTCGGGAACCAGTTTGGAGTGGGAAAGTCGACCGTTGGAATCGTTTTGATGCAAGTTTGCAAGGCAATTAATCGCATCCTGCTAAGAAAGACCGTGACTCTGGGGAGCGTGCAGGACATTGTGGATGGCTTTGCACAAATGGGTTTCCCTAACTATGGAGGGGCGATAGATGGGACGCATATTCCTATTCTGCCCCCCCCCCACACCTGGCATCAGAGTACGTTAATCGTAAGGGGTATTTCTCTATGGTTCTCCAGGCGCTTGTGGATCACTGTGGGCGTTTCATTGACATTTACACAGGCTGGCCTGGAAAGGTGCATGATGCACGCATCTTTCGGAACAGTGGCCTGTTCAGGAAGATGCAGGCAGGGACTTTTTTCCCAGACAGGAAGATCACAGTAGGGGACGTCGAAATGCCCATTGTGATCCTTGGAGACCCCGCTTACCCGTTACTGCCTTGGCTCATGAAACCCTATACAGGGAAGCTTGACAGGAGCAAGGACCGGTTCAACTACAGGCTGAGCCGGTGCAGAATGACTGTGGAGTGTGCTTTTGGGTGTTTAAAAGCCCGCTGGCGTTCCTTGTATGGGAAGCTAGACTTGGGGGAAAGCAGCATCCCCGCGGTTATATCCGCTTGCTGTACCCTCCATAATATTTGTGAAGGGAAGGGTGAAACATTCAGTCAGGCATGGACCACCGAGGTTCAAGTCCTGGAGGCTGAATATGCACAGCCAGAGAGCAGGGCTAATAGAGAGGCCCAGCACAGGGCTACAAGGATTAGGGATGCCTTGAGGGAAGAATTTGAGGCTGAAAGCCAACAGTAATGTTTGCTGCCTTGCATGGGAGTGAATTGCACTGTTTACACTGTTATTCTATTATCCCTAAAATGATTTGCAGTGCCTCTTTCTTTACTGGGCTAAGGTATCTTTCACTATCTGCTATAATAAAGACTGTTTTCAAAGCCAATAATTGTTTTATTGAAAAGAAAAAAACTTCCTTGACAGACAGAAACACAACATTTCATGAACACAAGAGGGCAGGGGTGTGGGTTGGTGAACTGCACAGTCACAAGTTTGCATACGTCCTGTCTGGAGTGCTGTGCAATGAATCCTGCACTTCAGGGTGCATAAACTGCATGGTGATGGGGGTTGAGTGCAGAGGGTAAGGGTTGTAGTTAGCAGGGCTGGTTGGTGAACGAACAGGTGTTGGAGGCAGCTGGTGGTGGTAAGAACCTGGATGCTGGGGAAGGGGGGTTTGAACTGACATTGGTGCACAAGGCAAAAAGCTTTGGGACGGGGGGGGGGGGGAGTAGCACGGTAGTGCTCTGCTTGCATGGCAACGAGTGACTCGATAGAGTCCGCTTGGCGCGACAGGATGCTTAGCAGCTTCTCTGTGCTTTTCCTCTTGGCCACTGCATTTCTCTTGCGGATCCTGCTTTCCTTGTCTCTCCACTCCTGCAAGTTTTTACTCTCTCTAGCAGAGTGAGCAATAACATTCCTCAGCATGTCTTCCTTGCTCTTTCGGGGATTTTTTCTCAAATTCTGCAGCTTCTGTGCTGTGGTACATCTGGTCAGTCCAGCAGTCAAGGTCACTTTAGAAAAAAAGAATTGACAACATTTAACAGGGAAGCATTGTGTTCATTATCTCAAGACTGAAATTCCCACACACTGAAGGAGTTCTTAGTCCTCCCTTTAGCATTCTTTTACCACACACATAACACAGCAGAAGCCACAAAATGGTGAGTGAGGGGTGCTTATAGAGGGAGAAGTGGGGCTTGAGTGATAGAGGGTTGCTGGTTGCTTTGGGTAAGCTTCAGTGATAGAGGGTTTGAGTGAAGATGCAGCTGCAGGGGTGATCTTCACTATCTCCCTATCTCTATCACTAGCTTCACTAAAGAGTCTCCCAACATTTTTCACAGGAGTTAATCCTGGAAGATATCTCCTTGCTGCGAGTCACTAGGGAACAGTGGGAGGCTCTTCTACAGCAATGTGGATTCCGCCCTGGACCCTATGCGGGTTGCCTGTGTTCAGCGATGGTCCCCCCCCTCGCGGCACAGTGGCGCGGATGCGTTAGCCTGACTGGGACAAGGACAACAGTGGCTCTCCCTATAAACCTGCGCAGGCATATTGCCCACGCTCTGGCTGAAACTTTTGCTGAGATAACTGCAGACGATTACCGCGACGTGATAGACCACATCAATGGGCTATTCCACATCTAGGCTGGCATGCATACAGCCCGAACCCCCCTTCCTCTCCAGAAACATTTCCACCCAGAAAATAAAAGCCGCTTACTGGTAACCCGCTGCTCTGCTTGTCCTTCTGCAACTGCTGGCTGCTGCGATTGGGTACTTTCCTCCTGGCTTGAGAAGAGCTCCTGGCTGCATGCCTCAAGGGACTCTGGGGTGTCTTCTGGGGTGTCACTCGCGTATTCCTCCCCCCCCCGCCTCCGCCTCCGCCTCCTCCTGTCCCCCACCCGGCTCAGAAGTGTCCATCGTGGTCCTGGGATTGGCAGTGGGGTCACCCCCAAGTATCGCGTCCATCTCCCTTTAAAAACGGCAGGTCGTGGGGGCAGCTCCGGATCGGCGATTACCCTCGCGGGCTTTGTAATAGGCACTCTGCAGCTCTTTAACTTTCACCCTGCATTGTAGTGCGTCCCGATCATGGCCCCTATCCAGCATGGACCTTGATACCTGCTCAAAGATATCGTAATTCCTACGGCTGGAGCGCAGCTGGGACTGCACAGCTTCCTCCCCCCAAACACTAATGAGGTCCTGCAATTCGCCAGTGCTCCATGCTGGGGCTCGTTTGCCGCGTGGAGGCATGGTCACCTGTAAAGATTAACTGATTGCACTCCACACACACCTGGCTGCAGCAAACAGGAAGGAGATTTTTAAATTTCCCGGGGCATTTAAAGGGCGGGTCACCTGAGGCAAGAGCAGTAGAGTGCAAACTGATGAGCAGAGTGGCTGAACAGGAATTCTGGGATAACTCCTTATTCCCTGGAGGACAATTAAAGCGCTGGTGAGTGTCCACACCTGCTGAGCAGCGCTGGATCACCAGCGCTGCACTCCTTATACCCCAACCCTGACGGGTTTTCAGCCAGCGCTGCAACCAGGGAGTTGCAGTGCTGGTTGTGCCCTGCAAGTGTGGACGGGGTGTAATTGCAGCGCTGGAAAGCCTCCACCAGCGCTGCAACTTGTAAGTGTAGCCAAGCCCTTACTCTGCTGTTTATACATCCAGGGATTGCATTAGCCCTTTTTGCCACAGCATTGCACTGGGAGCTCATTATGCATGATGACCCATAAATCTTTTTCCAAGTCACTGCTGTCCAGCATACAGTCCTCCATTTTGTAGGTATAGCATGCATCCTTGTTCCTAACTGTATAACTTTGCATTTGGCTATATTAAAAGACATTTTGTTTGAATGGGCCCAACGTACCAAGTGATCCAAACTGTTCCACATGACTGCCTTAGAGCTTCTCCTTGTCTACCTTCAACTCACTCTGCCTGGGTCCTAGTTACTGCTAGTTACTGGAAATTTTGCTGAGATAGGATGACTAACCCTTCACCATCCACCTGGGGATAGCAACCCCTAGACTGGAAAATGCTGGCTTGCATAGTCATCACCACATCTGGGTATGTGTTATATGAGGGCTAATACAGTATTGCCAAATTTGGTGATTTTATCATGAGTCTTGTGACATTTGGTGTTTTCTTAAAGCTCCCACTCTTACATCCAAGTGATTACTTAAAATCTCAGTTTTCATGTAAATAAAAAAGTAATTTTCTAGCCCTCATGATTATAGGGAAAAACATGAAAATGTAATCTAAATGTAACTTAACGGTGCAAAATCCGAATGCAAATGAAAAGCTCAAAACTTTTTTTGTTTTGTAAAAGTCTCATGCTTTTTAAGGAAATCTCATGATTTTGGAGGTGGGCCTGACTTAGGAGTTTTGAATGCTTTGGGTTGACAATACTGTTGATGAGTGAGGAAAATGTAGTGATTTGTCTCAGCATAATCTTAAAGAGAGGCAACACTTACCACAGAACAATATTTCAAAACCAAAAAGGGGAATTAAGACCAAGTGATATCTTGCTTGTTACATTTGAGTTTCAGGCTGATAAAGCCTGAACAATGTTTCTTACTGGACAAGGAAGTGCTGTGCATTTTCATAGACATAAAACTGTAATTTTGCAAAGACTGTTAGGGCAAGGACAACCTACACAAAGACAATTCTAACTTATGGGCAGGAGCTCTCGGCAATACAGGGGGATGACAGACTCTTGTACCTGTAAGTGTCAGATAAATTTGTCAATTATCTTTCAAAGAAAATCTGTTCAGAAGATTTTAGGCCTGAATAGAGTAAGGAGGCTTCACCAGTTAAACTAGCAGATTATCAGTCCCCAGGCATGGTCCATTGTCAGTGCTGATTCTTTTAGATCTGTCACAGCCACAAGACATTGTTAACCCACCTGCAGACTCTGCAGTGGTGGATACAATTACTTTTCAGTAGCTTCATTCTTTCATCTTGGAGAGATCCCAGAGGTTGTTTTCGGCAATCGCTCACCTGCCTCAAGGGTTCTTTTAATTAAGGTTCCATATGGTTCTGGCTTGTCACCTTTCATGTTCATCATGTACATGAGGCCACTGGAGCAGACAGTGGAGCAGTTTGGACTGCAGAGCATTCAACATTCTGCCTTCTTCATCAGATCTGAATGGTTGCAATTTCTTTTTTTCCTAGTCCCCAGCTAAGATAGACAGATAGAGTTGAGGGAACTGGCTGAAGCGCAGTGGTTAAAGTAGATTGAAACAGAAGATGGAGCTCTTACTGCACCAGCTAAGGAGAAGGGGAGCTCTGGGACCCTGTTAGGATATTTCTACACAGAAACTAGACACCCGTGGCTGGCCCGTGCCAGCTGACTTGGACTCACGAGGCTTGGACTGGCAGGGCTGTTTCATTGCTGTATGTAGATGTCTGGGCTCGGCCTGGAGCCCAGGCTCTAGGACCCTGCAAGATGTGAGGGTCCCAGAGCTCAGGCTCCAGCCTGACCCCAGAAGTCTACACAGCAATGAAATAGCCCTGCAGCCTGAGCCCCATGAGCCTGAGACAGCTGGCACAGGCCAGCCATGAGTTTTTCTTTGCTGTGTGGACATACCCTTACCTATCACACCCGGAGTGGGGAGAGAGCTTCCCTCTAGTTTTAGCACAAGAGAGAGAGAGCTGTGCTTGTCTCTGTTTCCCCTCTCTAACTCCTGGGTTCCATCCAGATAAGAGGTAAAGCTGGAGGCTGAGCAGGCATTGAGAAGATCTGGTGGGATATCTATCTAACTATATGGAAGATAAATAAATAAATAAATACAATTGACTCACTTATTATAAGTATCGCAAAAGAGGTGAGTTTTCAGGAAGTATTCAAAATGACTAGAGGTGTTGGTTAAGTAGAAGGAGTCCATACATAGGAGAGAGCAAGCAAAAAGTTACCAAAATATTTGCTAGAGAAAGAGATGAGGGACATCAAGTCTTGAAGCCTTGGCAGAGCAAAAGAAAGTGGTGGTAACATAAGAGACACTGTCAGATACATAGAGATGTGGGTCTTCGAAGGGGGGTAAAAGAAGTTTAAATTTGATGTAATGGAGAGATTTTAAGAAGGAGAGTGACATGGGTGAGATCAATGAGCAAGGGAGATAGTTTCAGCAGCTGAATTCAGGAGGCACCCAGAGGAGATGATGTGAGTGTCAGGGATGATGGAGAGGAACATGTTACAGAAATCGAGATGGAAGATGATCAGGGCATGAAGGAGAGTTTTAGGTGTTGGGACAGAGTGGAATGGTCAGATCTTTAAGAAAAGGTGGAAGAAGAAACAGTAACATTTTGATGCAGCCATAGAGGGGAAGGTAGAGTGAGAGGGGGGAATTCAAGATGACTCACAGGTTATGAGACTGAGTGGCAAGGAAAAAGGTAACCTGAATGTCAATGACAGAGAAAAATGGAGAGTAGGGAGGATTTATGAGAGAAAATAAGGAGCTTAATTTTGGCCATGGTAATTTAAATTGTTGGCAAGCCATCCAGGAAGGGATATCAGAGATAAAGGCTGAGATTCTGGATTGGACAGAAGGAGACAGGTCTGGAATAGAGTGGTAGATTTGCAAATGATCAGATAGTGATGATAAGGAAGTATTTTTTGACAAATATTACTTTTTAAAAATAAACTGTTGTGTGATATTACACCTCTCAGAAACAAATATAGATGGATTATTTTAATAAGCAACCTGATTCTAAATTAATGTCATATTTAATCTATTAAAATTAAAGCACTTAAACGTTGGGACAAAACCTAGTTTCACTCACACCTGTTCAATACCACTAACTTCTATGGGTTACATGGGTTAACAAGAACAGAATTTGGCCTGTGAATTTTCCTCGTTTTATTAATTTGTCCTATAATCTGCTCTTGACTACTTTCATCCTTAGTTCAGATTACGATTTAATGCTTTTACTCTGTACTTTTTACATTGATCTCTGGCTGCTGTAATGGATCTATGGGGCTGCTGGCAGCTTGTGCAGCTTAAAGCTGCTAGTCCAAAACTGGGGAGTGTAAAAGTGGTTTAAAGCCACCTGTACATCCTCTCAGTCCTCAAACTGCATAGGGACTACCTATGGAGAAAAATACTACTCAACCATAATAAAGATGGTAAAATTTGGCCCTGAGTTAGCATCTTCCTTCTTAATTTCAGTGTAAGCTTAATATAATATAATAGCCATGCTACAGGGTTCCCTTTAGAATGCTGAAAGCTTTAATCTTTGCATAAGTTTAACAATGGATAAAGTTAACACTCTCAATATGGAATGTTTAATAAACAGAATCTTATATTTCACTTTCTGGGGAATAGGAGATTTATGTACACAACTGCTGGAGAGCTAATTCTCAGGAAGAACAATGTTTTTTGATTCACAAGGAAGTTACTTTTAAATAGCTAGGATGTGAATTTAAAGCACAATAGCTATTCTCTACTAATCCCCTATGTTCACACTCTTATTCTGTATCAGAGGGGTAGACGTGTTAGTCTGTATCCACAAAAACAATGCAGAGTTCAATGGCACCTTAAAGACTAACAGATTTATTTGGGCATAAGCTTTAATGGGTAAAAAACCCACTTCTTAAGATGCATGGAGTGAAAATTATAGATACAGGCATAAATATATATTGGCACATGAAGAGAAAGGAGTTACCTTAAAAGTGGAGAACCAATGTTGAAGGTCAATTCAGTCAGGGTGGATGTGGTCCACTCCCAATAATTGAGGAAATGTCAATACCAGAGAGGGAAAATTGCTTTTGTAGTGAGCCAGCCACTCCCAGTTCCCATTCAAGCCCAAATTGATGGTGTTAAGTTTGCAAATGAATTGTAGCTCTGCAGTTTCTCTTTGAAGTCTGTTTTTGAAGGTTTTTTGTTGAAGAATGGCTACTTTTAAATCTGTTATTGAATGTCCAGGGAGATTGAAGTGTTCTCCTATTGGCTTTTGTGTGTTACCATTCCTGATGTCTGATTTGTGTCCATTTATCCTTTTACGTAGAGACTGTCTGGTTTGGCCAATGTACATGGCAGAGGGGCATTGCTGGCATATGATAGCATATATCACAGATGTGCAGGTGAATGAGCCTGTGTGGTGTGGTTGGGGCCTATGATGGTGTCATATGGGTACAGAGAAGGCAACAGGGTATGTTACAGGGATTGGTTCCTGGGTTAGTGTTTCTGTGGTGTGGTGCGGTGCATAGTTGCTGGTGAGTATTTGCTTCAGGTTGGGGAGCTGTCTGTAAGCAAGGATTGGCCTGCCTCCCAAGGCCTGTGAGAATGGGGGATGGTTTTCCAGGATAGGTTGTAGATCTTATTCTGCACCAACAGCCCTTTTATGATTTAAATTAATCCACTTCCAAATTGTGTGTGGAAAAAAAGTATCCACACGGGGAGTTAGTGCGGAATAGCTATTCAGTAACACCAAACAGCTGTTCCACACTGAGCTTCTTCCTTGTGTAAAAGAGCCCTTACAAAAATGCAGTCCATTGACTTCAGGGGGATTACAGAGTGTAAAAGAGTGTAGAAGTTGACCCAAAGAGAACAGGCAAAAAAGCTGAGGAACATTTTCACTTCAGCATGTTGTACTTAGGTAATCAATAATGTCCTGTTTATTTAGTAACCCAATCAGTGCAGAAACAGTTTAACACCCTATCGTACGTTGTAACTCCAGAGTAAAAGCTGTGCTCAGTGTTATTGTATCATGCGCTGCTGGTAGTAGTTTCTACCAAGAAAGCTGAGGGTACCTCATTTTCTTTCTAAAGTACAACAGCATCCCTATAGGGGCTCTGCTTATGAAATGATAACCTAAGCCAGGACACACAGTCCCAAGTGAGTCTAGACACACAAGAGTTGTAGTGTCCAGAGCCACTCACAACATCTCCCTGCGTGGTGCAATGTGGGGCAGGGCTGCCCACAGGATTCAGGACCCCCTGCTGCGGGTCTTCGGGGCACTTCGGCGGCAGGTCCCGGGGCAGAAGGGCCCCCTGCTGCCGAAGACCCAGAGAGGAAGAAGCTCTGGGGGCCCGGGCCCCGCGAGAGTTTTCTGGGGCCCCCAGAGTGAGTGAAGGACCCTGCTCCAGGGGCCCCGAAAAACTTTCGTGGGGGCCCCGCGGGACCGGGGCAAATTGCCCCACCGGGCAGCCCTGATGTGAGGGCGCATTTGTAGCCTGGCTAATAGCTAGAGAACTCCCAGCTCCTAGCGGTCTAGCACTAAGAACTGGCCACACCCCTTTAGCGGTGACACCCCCTACCCGTCCTCCGCCCGCTGGCCAATGGAAGCACTGTTTTCTTGGAAGGGTTGCTATTGGTGAATTCTGCTATCGCTTCTAACGAACGCTAGGATTGGCTGCTGTGGAGCTGTCTGCAAAAGGCGGCATCAGGCAAAAACCGCACTCTTGGCGCCCTGGGACCGGCCGCCGCCGCCGCTCTGCCTGTGAGTGAGGGAGACACCCCCGTACCCCGGCCGGGTTCGCTCGGCTCCCGGGGGCTTCCCGCGACGGGCTGGCGCTGAGTGGCGTTTCATGGGCCGCCCCAGCGCCGGGGCTGAGCGCGGCTCTCAGGGCAGCTTTCCCGCCGAGCGCCCGGCCCGGCTCGGCTCGGCTGGCCCTGGCTGGCCCTCCGGCTCGGGGAGGGAGCGGGAGCTTCTGTTCGGGGCTGCCCGTAAGTTCCCAGCCCCCGCCGGCCAGCAGCGGGAGGGGAGGCGAGCCGAGCCGAGCCGGCCTGCTGTGTGGCTCCGGGGCTTTGGCCCTAAGGGGCCCGTTCGGGCGCTGGAGCCGGGCGCGCTCGGTCCGTTCTTGGCCCGCTGGGCCGGCCCTGAGCTCGGGTTCAAAGTACTGACCTGCCCGGCTCCCGCCTCCCCGTGGCTGACCGTGCTCGCTGAGGGGCGCGCACAGCTCTGCAGCTTGGGGTGAAACGCCGGAAGGAGCGGGGCCAACGTGCGGACTGGTCACACCTGCTTCGCGCAGGGCGTCGGGGATGGAGGCTGAGTGTCAGGGGAGCCCTGGCTGCTGTAACATGCAGTCAGCGCCTCCTGCATACACACAGCCAGACTCTACCCTCCCTTCTTCTCTCTTTCTTGGTCCCAAACTCACTAATGTGTAACTTGTGCCCTTCTTCCACATAACCGTGCCCTTGGGTTCTCCTCTGCACAGTGATAAGCATTTTGATGGTCATTTCCTTTGGACAATATCTGTTTAGTAACAGAAGCCTTTTGAATACCAGTTTTGGCAACCTAGCCTCGCTTTTTGTTGTTCTAAACATAATCAGTATCAATATTAAGAAATGTTAGCCTAAAGAGCCGCTTCCCCTTTTATTTATTCAACAAATCTTAGAAAACATGGCTTTTATTTCTTCAGAAAAAAACAGAATACTAAATTCTCTATATCTGTTGGACAGCATTTCTGCTCACTCATTTGAGAAATAGTTTACACATCATGTACAAACTAAATGACAAAGTTTAAGGTAGCTTATGCTCAGTTTTTAATATTTATGCATTCAGGCTGCATTTTAAATGCAGTGGAAAGCATGGATTTGACCAGGAGACTTGCTACAAGGGAGCTACCTTGTAAAGTTAACCGGCTTTGACAACTCTCAGATGTTTTTCTTCTATCTAGAAGTACTGACATATTGTTGCTCAAACGCTGATTATGGAAATAAGATTTCTACACTTTGCACTGTAAGAGAAGGCTTATTTGCTTAGCAGTGGAAAATGTGAAATTATATCAACTTAAAGCATTAGCAGAATTGTGCAAAAATTATCAGAATTGTACCTGCATATCTTGTTTGTGATATGCCAAGCACTAAAAAGATCATATCCTTTTTATTGTAGTTTGGTTTAGGGCAAAGCAGTATCAAGGGAATTTTGTGGCATTTCAGTGCTGTTTTTTTGCAGTGCTTATTCCTCAGTTCTGTGCCAGAGATGAGTTGACCCTTCCAAAGGGGTTACTGATTCTCTAAGGAGTCTCTTTTCCCACGTACTTTATTTCTTAGAAAGTGATCATGTAATTAAAGAACTATATCATAATGCATATGCACAACAGTGCCCAATTAAGGTAGCACTCGCAATCTTAATTTAGGTATTTCCTAACTTTTGAGTACTTGATCTTGGCAACCACAGTAATGTTATTTAAATGTAAATAAGTTTAATTTCCCTGAGTGATAACTAAGGAAATTACCTCTTGAGCTAATGGAGTAACTGGTAGGAGTGGTAGTAGGTTGTCATCTATATGGAGCAGTGCTAGAGGAGGATGGAAAACTTTGCCATTTTGTTTCACAGATATTTGTTGACAGCAAAGGAGCAATGGCACTCAGGAATCCTGTATTCCATTCCAGGCTCAGGATGGCAGTGTACTCTAGTGAGCACTGGCCCAGACTCTTCTGCCCATTTCCTCCAAACATGATCTCTTCTGCCCCATCTCTTTCAGCCTCTGCTTGTCCCAGCCCTGTCTGTGCCCCACCCATAACTCCTCATCTCAGTCTCATTCTCTTTATGATAGTCTCCAATCCTCAGACTTCTCATTCCAGTCTCCTTACCCAGAAAAGTTGGAGTCTCAACCCCTGCCCCACCAACTCTGTCTCCTTGGGTGTCTGTTTCCAGTCTCTCCCTCTTCCCCCAACAACAGTTCCTTGTTCCCAGTTTTCTTTCCCCACCAGTTTCAGTTCCCCCTACTCCTGGCACCTCATCTGATCTGCCCCCTCTCCTCCAATGTTCCCTATCCCTACTAGCTCCCAGTCCCCAGACTCCTCCAATCTCAGCTTCTCCCCCCACTTTGTTACATCCCCCCCACACCTTGTCCCAGTTCTCCTCTGGCTCCTCATCATATCTGTCACCCCTCCTCCTGTCCCACATGTTCCCAATCCCCTTCAACCTGCCTCAACTCCCCCTCCTCCCCTGCCTTGTCTAATCTACTCCCCACACTGCAGTCCAGCTGTTTCATTTGCATTCAAATCATGCATCTTCCTCATCTGGTGGGGAGGGATGTCATCCAGAGCTGAGGGAGGAGATCCTTTTCCTGCTCTCAGTTCAAGTGCTCCAACCTGGCATGGCCTGCAGCAGTGCTGTGATGCGGGCAGTAGTCACTCTTTATCGCTGGGGGAGAGCTCTCCCAAGATAAAAAAATAACCACCCTGAATGAGGGGTGATAGCTTTATCGCCAGAAGCTGTGGCACTGTCTATATTGGCACTTTTCAATGCTAAAACTTTTGTTGCTCAGGGGTGTGTTTTTTTTTTCATACCCCTGAACAACTAAAGTTTTAGTGCTGAAACGGGCAGTTTAATGTCCTCTCTCTAAATCTTGTTAGGTGTGGAGGGCGAATGGGAGCAAGCAGGCCTAAGGCATTCTCCCTCTTAGACTATATTAGTCATTGTCCTCATAGACCTTGTATTTTACTTTGTTAGTTTTGTGATGGAAGCATCCTTGAACGCTTATCAAGATGAACAACCTCCTTTGCAGGCTGAAAATTTCTGTAGGAAACATGAAAAGAACAGCAAGTTGTCAGGTATGTATTTTAGAGCAGAGGCCGTTGATTAAAATTTTGTTTTTGCCATGTTTCTCTTCCCTTCACTTTAGACTCTCTACTACTGTATGTATGTATTGTTGGGTAAGATCCTGTTACATGAAGAATACATGTAACAAGATTTGAGAGGAAAAGCTTTAACAAAGTTCAATGTTCAGAGGCTTTGAACTGATATTTCCAGGCTTGTTTCTGCCCAGTCTGTAGCTGCAGTTTTCTAATAGGATCAGTGAATTGTAAAAGAATAGTGCTATGCAATTTGTTACTATTATAATCTAAAATTCTGTCCTGAGCTAGCTATTTTCCTTGCTGAATATAATATTTATGTCAAGTATCAGAGGGATAGCCGTGTTAGTCTGTATCTACAAAAACAATGAGGAGTCCAGTGGCACCTTAAAGACTAACAGATTTATTTGGGCATAAGCTTTCATGGGTTAAAAACCCCACTTCTTCAGATGCAACTTGCATCTGAAGAAGTGGGGTTTTTAACCCATGAAAGCTTATGCCCAAATAAATATTTATGAAGACTTCCATATTGATAGCCCTTGAGATCAGTCATCTAGCCAAAGACCAGAGACACAGTGCTACTTCTCCAGTGTACCTCAGGATGTGTCTCAGCCTCGTCCTTCAGAGGTGAGAAAATGGCCTTAACCCTCAGTTATTTCCTATAAATTGGCTACCCACTTGTAATGATGGTGACTTCAGGTCACTATTGTCTTGGGCAGGATTTGAACACATCGTCAATCCCCTGCACAGTCATGTAATTTGCATCCCGTTGCACCAATGGGGAAGTTCCATCCCACCCCCAGGAGAAGACAGGTGGTGTTTCACCCATTGGGGCAGCCATAGTTTGTTGCCAAGGCTCTGCAGGATCCCCAGCAGCAGACTGTATTGAATTAGTGCATTCTCTGAGCATTCTGGCCACATTGCCTCCTTGGCTAATACCACCCACTTTGGTGTCTGTGCTATCTAGCTGCAGATCCTCTGGTGGAGTGAGCTGTGTCTGGACAGACTTCTGTCAGTGGGAGCTGGCAAAGGCCTGGTCTACACTACGCGTTTAAACCGAATTTAGCAACGTTATACCGCTTTAACCCTGCACCTGTCCACACAATGAGGCCCTTTATATCGATATAAAGGGCTCTTTAAACCGGTTTCTGTACTCCTCCCTGACGAGAGGAGTAGCGCTGAAATCGGTATTGCCATGTCGGATTAGGGTTAGTGTGGCCGCAAATCGACGGTATTGGCCTCCGGGAGCTATCCCACAGTGCACCATTGTGACCGCTCTGGAAAGCCATCTGAACTCAGATGCACTGGCCAGGTAGACAGGAAAAGCCCCGCGAACTTTTGAATTTCATTTCCTGTTTGCCCAGCGTGGAGCTCTGATCAGCACGGGTGGCGATGCAGTCCCAAATCCAAAAAGAGCTCCAGCATGGACTGTACGGGAGATACTGGATCTGATCGCTGTATGGGGAGACAAATCTGTTGTATCAGAGCTCCGTTACAGAAGACGAAATGACAAAGCATTTGAAAAGATCTCCAGGCTATGATAGACAGAGGCCACAGCAGGGACTCAGCACAGTGCTGCGTGAGAAGCGTAACGGAAAGCCAAAGAATCAAATGGACGCTCATGGAGGGAGGGAGGGGGTACTGAGGGCTCCAGCTATCCCACAGTACCCGCAGTCTCCGAAAAGCATTTGCATTCTTAGCTGGGCTCCAAGTGCCTGAAGGGTCAAAAACATTTTCCCGGGTGTTTCAGGGTGTATGTCGTCAATTTACACCCTTCCCTCCCCCCCCCCCCACCAAAGAAAAGGGAAAAAAATCGTTTATCGCCTTTTTTCAATGTCACCCTATGTCTACTGCATGCTGCTGGTAGACAGGGTGCTGGAGAGCTAAACAGCAGCATCCCCTCCTCTCCCCGGTGGCAGACGGTACAGTACAGAAGGACTGGTATCCGTTCTCGTCATTAGCCCGTGAGTGCTCCTGGCTGGCCTCGGTGAGGATGGCTGGGGGCACCTGGGTAAAAATAGGAATGACTCCTGGTCATTCCCAGCAGATGGTACAGAACGGCTGGTAACGGTCCTCATCATAGCAACTGGGGGCTGAGCTCCATCAGCCCCCCCCCCCAACCCCCCCTTGTCATGTATAAAGAAAAGATTCTGTACTGCCTGGACTATCATAGCAGCGGAAGGCTGGTCTCCTCTCCCCCCTACCCTTTAATGTCCTGCCTGGACTATCATAGCAGCTGGAGGCTTCCTCCCCCTCATTTTATCTCACTAAAATGTCTGTTTTTCTTATTCCTGCAGTCTTTATTACTTCATCACACAAATGGGGGGACACTGCTACGGTAGCCCAGGAGGGTTGGGGGAGGAGGGAAGCAACGGGTGGGGTTGTTGCAGGGGCACCCCCCAGAATGGCATGCAGCTCATCATTTCTGCGGGATCTCTGGGGCTCTGACATGGAGCGGCTGTGCTCTCTGGTTCTCTAGTACACTTGCCCCATATTCTAGGCAGGACTGACTCTATTTTTAGAAAAAACATAGGAAGGGAATGACCCAGGGGGTCGTTCCCATTTTTGCTTATGCGCCCCCGGCCGACCTCAGCGAGGCCAGCCAGGAGCACCCATGATAGCAGCAGACGGTGCAGAACGACTGATAACCATCATCTCATCGCCAATTTACAATGGCATGGTAGATGGTACAATATGACTGGTAACCATCTCTGCTATCTTTCAAAGGCAAATGAATGCTGCTGTGTAGCAGTGCAGTACCGCGTCTGTCAGCAGCATCCAGTACACATATGGTGACAGTGACAAAAGGCAAAACGGGCTCCATGATTGCCATGCTATGGCGTCTGCCAGGGCAATCCAGGGAAAAAGGGCGCGAAATGATTGTCTGCAGTTGCTTTCCTGGAGGAAGGATTGAGTGACGACATTTACCCAGAATCACCCGCAACACTGTTTTTGCATTGGATCTCAACCCTGAATTCCAATGGGCAGGGGAGACTGCGGTAACTATGAGATAGCTACGGGACAGCTACCCACAGTGCAATGCTCCAGAAATCGACACTAGCCTCGGTACATGGACGCACACCGCCGAATTAATGTGCTTAGTGTGGCCGCGTGCACTCGACTTTATACAATCTGTTTTACAAAACCAGTTTATGTAAAATCGGAATAATCCTGTAGTGTAGACGTACCCAAAGACTCTGGATGAAATTGAGCCAGTTGAGTGGATTCTCTGTCTAGCATTTGTTTAGAAGGGCATTGGCACTAAATTAAGGGCTGCATCGGGCCCATGGGGCTGGTGGCACAAAGTAAACCAAAGCCGTAGATTGCAGGGAGGGTACAGGGCTACTGATTTTAGAGACTTTAAAGATATGTTGTCACCTGAGATCAACTTATTATATTTAAGGCGTGGCCCTCCACTCTGCTGTCTAAGAATGCTTTTTGACAGAGTTGGGGCTTTTCTTCTAAGCTATGGACTTTTTTGAAGCAATCCTGTGACAAGAGACTTCCTATAAGAAATTACCCTCAATACTTTTTTTTTTTAGTAAAGATCTGAAAGATTAGAAGATTCTTTACTAGCACAGCAAGATGCAGAGCTCAGAAAATTTATTTAGACTTGCTTCAGCTGGAGCAGGATATGAGCAACCTTGTACTAAAAGCTGTTTTATTTCAATAGAACTTACCATATCAGTTAGAGAGACAACAAACCATTCTTGAAAACGTCTATTGTAGGAACATTTTACCCTTGCTGCAGTAATTAGCCACAAACTCCATAAAAGTATGGGCCAATGACTTTTTGGTTCTCACTACTTTGAAATATCAGGCAATCTGTCTAGGTGTCTAAATATGGACTTAGGAGTCAAACACTAGTGTTACAGAAGTTGATAAAGGGTGACACTAATTGAGCCCAACCATTGTAAAATGTTTCAACTTTAAATGTAACTTGCCTTGTGTATATTTTCATATGCTTTATGTTCTAAGGCTTTATAGTATTTTAGCAGTAGCATAATGGTTTATTTTTGCATGACAATAGTTAGATCATAAGACAGCATAACAAATTAGAATTTCTCTGAAAATTACAAAAGTGTGCTTTATTTTTTTAGAAAGCATTTGAGTCCTCTAATACTTTTCTAAAATAACAAGGGCCCATCCTTTGAGTGAAATTCTTTACTTTTCCTATAAGAATGCAGTATCCTTGCTATGCCATCTAGTGATTGGAGTATAAAATGCAACATTTTAAATATAATCAGCAAGCCTTCTTTTTTTTTTTGAATATTTTTAACAGCCCCCCAATGATAACATATGAGTTTGTCTTCCTAATATTTTCCTTTTTAAACCCTTTTCTTTGTTTTGTAGTCTTTGTAGTTTATCTCTTACTTACCCATTTCTCAGCAGCCAGTATAGATTTGTCTTCTATGAAATGGTGACATTACTAATTCCATGTGTATGTTAGTCTCTGAACTATAATCTGAGATCCTATTAATTTTCAGGGTTGGCCATGCTGTGCTGAGTGGCAACAATTTAAGAGTTTTAAACAAAACATTGTAGCAGCATATAACTTTATAGAGCGTGATAGATGGGGCAGTACTGTTGACATTCAGTTAGCAGGTATGTCAGGAAGGGCAGAGTTTAATGCCCCTCTCAACTGGGTTTGTCCATGAAGGTGGATCAGAGACATCTGATTTAATTAATCAGAGATCTGGACCAAAAAATAAATAAATAAGGCAAAGGTGGATATTCATGGATCATGAGTCTCAAGTCAAAAAAGTTAAACTCTTTGCAGATTACCTCAAACTACATTCTTTGACCATTTACAGCACAATATTTTTATGTGAGTGCCTCAGGTGCCTTGCACCATGCTAACTGGAATAATCTTTACTACTCTTTTGCGATCTTGGGCACTAAACCCGCAAGCGTGTTCATGTTTAACTTACGCACATGAGTGTTATCCAAATGTACCTGCATATGTTTTTGCAGGACCAGAGCCTGGGTTTGTTTTATACTACTTTTTATGTAATTTTACCCTCATTTATCTGAATTAAAGTCTAATACATGTCCTGAAATTTAACTAGTAAACTGAGACTAAGCAAAATATTTTCTGTTTTCCTTTATTCCCTCAACAGGAGTAAAAATAGATATTGAAAAACTTTATGAAGCAGTGCCACAGCTTGTAAATGTGTTCAAAATTAAGGAAAAAATTGGAGAAGGTAAATGTATTGAATTTTGATGTACTTAAGAAATACAGATTTTAAGAGTATAAAACTATATAATGAAGTCCAATATTGGCAAATTCTAGTATGTCTGCCATTTTGTGGATTGCTTTTTAGTATTGTTAGACGGAAATGGGAGTTCTAATATTTAGTTGCAAGTACAAATGCTTGTAGATAAGGGTTTTTCCAAAGAGATTTTCCTGCCAGATTCTTGAAACCTCCTACCAAAGTAGACTCTGATTAAACAGCTTGTTTTGATTTAGACCAGGGGTCTCAAACTCAAATGACCCCGAGGGCCGCATGAGGACTAGTGCATTGGCCCGAGGGCCGCATCACTGACACGCCCCCTTGCTGCCCCTGGCCCCACCCCCAATCCACCCCTTCCATGAGGCCCCGCCCCTGCCCTGTCTCTTCTCCACCTCCTCCCCTAAGCGCGCGCAGTTTTAATAAATATATACACTCAGTAATGCACCTCACTCAAAGGACAAAACACGCACTTAGATTTACTGCCTAAGGCTCTGGGAGGGAGTTTGGGTGGGGGAGGGGGTCTGGATGCAGGCTCTGTGCTCGATGCAGGCTCCAGGCTGCGGCAGGGGGTGGGGGTGCAGGCTTTGGGACGGAGTTTGGGGATAGGAGGGAGTGCAGGGGTGGGGGCTGAGGGCGAGGGGTACATGATGCAGGAGGGGGCTCAGGGCTAGGGAAGAGGGTTGGGCTGTGGGGTGAGGGCTGTGGATGAGGGGTTCATGATGCGAGGGGGCTCAGGGCTAGGGAAGAGGGTTGGGCTGTGGGGTGAGGGCTGTGGATGAGGGGTTCATGATGCGAGGGGGCTCAGGGCTAGGGAAGAGGTTTGGAGTGTGGGGTGAGGGCTGTGGATGAGGGGTTCATGATGTGGGGGCGCTCAGGGCTGGGGCAGAGGATTAGGGTGCGGGGGATGAGGGGTTCATGATGTGGGGGCACTCAGGGCTGGGGCAGAGGATTAGGGTGTGGGGGGATGAGGGCTCTGGCTGGGGCTGAGGATTAGGGTGCAGGGGGATGAGGGGTTCATGATGTGGGGGTGCTCAGGGCTGGGGCTGAGGATTAGGGTGCGGGGGGAATGAGGGCTCTGGCTGGGGCTGAGGGTTTGGGGTTGGAGAGGCTCAGGGTAAGGGAAGCCTGCCTTGCCAGTACTGGCGGCGGGCAGGCACTAGGACCCTGCACCCTAATCCTCAGCCCCAGCCAGAGCCCTCATCCCCCCACACCCTAATCCTCTGCCCCAGCCCTGAGCGCCCCCACATCATGAGCCCCTCATCCCCCCGCACCCTAATCCTCTGCCCCAGCCCTGAGCGCTTCCCTTCCCCCCAGCCCGGCCCCGGCGGGTCCCGCTTCCCACCCCCCGGCCCGGCCCCGGCGGGTCCCGCTTCCCCCCCCCCTTACCCGAGCGCGTCTCCGGCGGTCCCGCTCAGAGCCGCGTGGGGAGGGGGCGGGGCTGGGAGCTCCACGCTGAGCGCAGCGCTCAGCCCAGAGCTCCCAGCCCCGCCCCCTCCCCACGCGGATCGGATCGGGGCGGGGCTCAGGCGCTCGGACGGAGACTCGGCGCTCTATGCGCCGAGGCTCCAGGAGAGGGGCGGAGGCGGGAGCCTCCGCTTTTCTCTTGGGGGCCCCTGCGGAGCTCCCCTGGGGAGCTCCGCGGGCCGCAGGGAAGAGCTCCGCGGGCCGCATGTTTGAGACCCCTGATTTAGACCATGCAGTTCAAACTGCTATAGGGTGCTGCAGCTCTTGGAGTAGATTTAGCCAAGCGTGTCTACATAAAATGTAATCCACCTATATTTGTCTCTAAGGTATACATTCTAAATGTACAATTATACTCTGAGACATTTCAGTACCAGTAAAGTTGTCTCTGCTTTTCTAATATTAAACCCAATGGGTGGGGCTAAGAGAGGAAAATGGATGATTATTGCTAAGATTTTTAAAATATGGGCTCAAACTAGGCACATTGTCAAATTTTCAAAATTTGACAATGGGACTTAGGCCCCAATTGTGTGACCATACACATGCTTAACTTTACTATGAGTAATCCCATTGAAATCAATGGGATTGCTCAGGGCAATAAAATTAAGCATATGTGTAAATATTTGCAGGATGGGAGCCTACACATTTTTGAAAATTTTACCTGTAAGATCTTTGGTGAAAGTTTTTCACTGAACTTAATGCTTTGACTTTTCTTATACTTGAAAGTATATAAAGTAGATGTTTGATTTTTTTTTAAACAGCTATTTATGATTGTAATACTTGTGATAGCTTGCTAAATGTGTAAAAACCTACTAGTCTGTAAAGTTGCTTTAAAAGAGAGCTACATATTTAGTTCAGTACAGCAATCTGAAAGTTCAAGAGCATGGAATGCTTCTTGTCATGAACAAACAACCTTATTTAATGACACTTTATTTTAATTTACAACGGTGTTTCTAACCCTTTTGATGGAAGTGACTATGTTGCTAAAAAGTGACATTTGTGACACTGGCAATACTGAAGGCTTATATGTAAAGATGTGTTTCCACTTGCACTAACTTTGGGTGTGGGGTCATATCCTCCCTTCAGTTTCTGTCCCCAAAAAAGGGAAAGGTCTTGCTAGTTATTGATGTTATTCCTTTCCCTCAAGTGGAGGGGCCTGTGTTTTTGTTGCTGATAATACTAGAGTTGATTCCTGCTGGCAACTGATCTGTATATGCAACTATAGTTTTGTTATGCTTGCATACAGGTCTAACATTTACAATTGTAATGACTTTAAATTATATTTTATGGTCTATTAATAAGAAATGTTACTTATTTTGTACTTCCCAATTTCTGGACACTCATGGTTAATTTTCTTAAGTTCTTCAGGGTTATCAAACAAATTTTTAAGTGGCTTTCTGTACTAAAACCACTTTTAAAGGTTTTCCTCATGCTTTAGCCTTGACTTTGAAACCTATTGTTTTGTGTCACAAACTTAACTTGACTCAAATAGTCTCTTTCACCACAAGTGCAGCAGTCAGACCAGTAACATGAAACATTTTTTTTTCATTTAGCTAATTCAAAGCTGTTAAACAGAGGCTTCATACTTTCTTACAGGTACTTTTAGTTCAGTTTATTTGGCCACAGCCCAGCTACAAGCAGGATGTGAGGAAAAAATGGCACTGAAACACCTAATTCCAACTAGTCATCCTCTACGAATTGCTGCTGAACTTCAGTGCCTTACAATAGCAGGGTAGGAAACAAAAGACACTCCTTTTGCTTTTAATAAATAAATAAATAAATATGTCAACTGAATTTAAGTGTCATCTAAAACTAAGTTGTGTGTCTAGTTACTTTTTAGTTTTGGTACTTCTTGCATTTTGCTGGAGTTTTGACCACAAGAAAATAAAAATCAATAACTCTTTATATCCAGGGCATACCATAAATGGATCATGTTAGCTGTAATGCTCATGTTGCTTTATGCTAATCTCAATTTGCAATTGACTTTGTATATGCTAGTAAAAAGTTAAGAGTTACACAGTATACATATGCAATCAAACCTATTTTAGGTAGGAAATGGCTATGATAGAATCCTCTCTAGTACATCTGAGAATACTGCCAATGGCACTGAATTCTCTTCACTGGTTTAGGAATAGAGGTGGATTGCTGATATTTGCTGGTTCCAAGACAGATGGTTGGAATAGCTCTTATCTGACATTTTAAACCAGTTGCTCTCAAAAGGCTCAATCCTGGATCATGCAAATCCATGAGAGCAGACTCAAGCCCTAAAAGTGGGCCATGAAGCACCCATGGTCTGCAGAGCCCTTAGTTGCAAATTGAAGACTGAAACACTTTGAGAAAAGTAATGAGGGGATTGTGTTCAGAGTACATGCTGGTAGTTTATATGGCTGTTCATCAGTGGTAGATTGCTGGCAATGTAGAATTTGTGTATTAATAGAAAAAGCATTGCTGAAGTTTTCTGTGGAAGCCAGGTGAAATAACCTATTTTCTATTTGTTTCAAGATAGTATTTTATTTTTCCTTTAGGGGGCAGGATAACGTTATGGGAGTTAAATATTGCTTTAGAAAAAATGATCATGTAGTTATCGTTATGCCATATCTGGAACATGAATCCTTTTTGGTGAGTCCCAGCCTTCTTTTTATATAAGCAGTAAAATTCTTAATTATAAAGAGTTGCAAAATTACAATATTCAAATCTTTCAGGACGTTTTGAACTCTCTCTCTTTTGAAGAAGTACGAGAATATATGTTTAATCTGTTTAAAGCCTTGAGGCGCATTCATCACTTCGGTATTGTTCACCGTGATGTCAAGCCCAGTAACTTCCTGTACAACAGGCGGCTGAAAGAGTAAGTCTACACAGATGACTTATTATGATCTCATTTGGGAATGTATGCCTTGGTAGAACATAGTAAATTAAGTTTTTTCCCTTCCAGCTATACAATATGGGCTTAAGCAGTAGAATTACATTTATAAATTAAATAAAAATTTTATTTAGCGTTTAGGGACTTGGTCAGGGTGGGAAAGAAGAAACAATATAGTAAGCATGAAAAAAGTTTGGATCACAGAACGGCAAATTTTTAAAAAATTAACAATTTTTGAACTCAATGAGTAAAACTAGTAAAATTGTTGCATGTTCAATAAGATTAAACCGAATAAAATCACTGTCCATTATTTACTTTAATATAGTTAATACTGACCATTATTTGTGTACCACATAGGTTTTCAACCTGTTTGTCTTGCAGCACACCTCAAGTGTACATAGCAAGAAAGTTGATGTTTTGGGGTTTGTTTTCTTTTTATTGTCTTGCACTATGTAGCTTTTCTACAATTAGCTATTCCTAAAACTAGGTCAGGTTGTATTAATTATCTTGTCAGCAAGTAACTAAATTAAGGTAGCTAGGTGATATTGTCCACATTTTGCAAGGAGTTCATAGTTGTCTTCCTGTTAGTGAGTAGCTATATCCTCATGGCTTGGTAAATATTTCACTGCAGTCCATACAAGAGTAAGGTAAAACTTTATAGGGAAAACTGTCTTGCATCAATCTACGTATCTAGAAATTCTGTGGAAGTAATTTTCTTAACTCTCAGAAGATGAATTTCTCCCATATTGCTTGTTTACTCTGCTAGAATCATTTTAGAAAAGCATTCTGTTGTTTCTGAAGAGTGTTTTATGAGATCTGATGAATCAACTGTTGCATCCATGAAACAAAATAGTGACTCAGAATGACTTTCCCATGGCAAGTAGTAAGCATTTTATGTGTGTATGTGCCACCAGCTTTTGTGGAACCAAAGTCTTCAATTTAAAAAAGTTGTAGTCCCCAATGTAATGGGGCCAGCACCCATGTCTCGAGGTCCTCCTCTGGTTGCGGGTGTCCAGGGTCTTTAAACCAGTCCACCCCTGGTATGGGGCCATATCCCCGGGGCCTCCTCCCTGGAGACACTGTCTTCCTGCAACTGTCCCAGGCTCAGTCCCTGCAGCCAGCCAGGAGCCTCTTGCTCCCCCAGTCCCTGCCCTTATTTAGCTGTCAGTTGTGCTGCAGTTCCCTCAGTCAGCTCCAAGCAGTAACTGCCCTGTCTCTGGCTCTGTAGATCCTTTTTATAGGGCCCTCCGGGGCCTTCATTGACTGCTTCCCCCCTTGCAGTCACTCTAGCCTGCTTGGAGGACCTTTCCATTGCTCCTTTCCTGGGATAAGTGTGGCAGGACCCTGATGCCTCTAGCAGGGGGCCTCTGGGCATAGTCTACCCCATCAGACTCATTATTGCAAAGAAACTTTCAGCTGTGAATCGAGTGTAAACTAATGCAGTCGTATCTTCTGAAGTCTGCAGCCAGCTCCAGTGGTGCTGCTGAAATCTGGCAAAACTTTCAGCATTGTGAAAACTAACAGGTCTTGTCTGTTTTCACTGTTACTATTGGGATCCCTTTGGACAGCAGTGAAATTGATAAGAATCAAGTCAGATTCACTCAGCTGTTGTCTGAGGTAGTTGTGAACAGTAGTGGAGGCAGGCACTGGAGTTATTGACTAGGGAAATGGAACCTAAAGGTGAGACTGATGGGAGAGGTTGTAAACCCTCTTTGGTAGCAGCCAGAAAGCTGAAGGAAGGATAAAATAGCAAAGACACTCCACTCAGATCTTCCTGAAGCCTGGAGAAAGGTTAAAGTAGCAGAGACCCACCCAGTCTCATAGTAGCCAGTGAGATGTGGGGAATAGAGAGACTGTTCAGTCTCCTTTCCAGCATCCAGTATGGGATAGATGCTGGCTTTAAATGTATCATATGTACTAGCTAAAAGCTGGTGTGGAAAATGGAGTCCCCAAGCAGCACCCTGGTAGAAATTCCAGCACCATCCCATTTTCTAGTAGCTTGGTGGGGGTACAAGGTGGGGATTGACTTGTTGCTTGGACATTGACCCTTGCCAGTAATGTCCACTGTCTTTCATAAGTCTGGGGCTATTAGGTTTAGTCCTCTGGCTATTAAATGCCTAGTAAAGTTTTCAAGCCCCATGTGTATAAAATTTCAGAGGGAAAATGACAAAATATAGGGAGAAGGTAAAGGTAAGATAAGGGATGCGGGGGGAAGGATTTTGACACTGAAAACAACTCAAGGAAACGCATAAGAAAAGAACAGAAAATGGAAGAGAAAGTAAGTAACAAAATAATAGTAAACAGGGCTTATTGATTAGTATTCAGTGATTATTATTCACTGTTCGTCAAACTGTATTGGATAACTTTTTTATATTTCACCAGCCCTAAGAATGATACACTTTTTTAAAACATTCATTTGATAGAAAATTGATTATCATGATTACAGCATATAACTGTTTTTTAAATTGCAGTGAAAGTGGTGGAACAATTATATTTCACCTGGCTAATATGTTTAAATCATCTAGGTAAGAGGGGTCAGCTAAATTTTCAAACCCTGCCTCTTGTGTGGGTTAAATGCCGATGTATACCTTGGCTTCTGTTCTAAGGAACTAGTTTTTTGAATAGTATAGTTTTCTTACATTGTCTTTTTAAATTTGTGTCTTTTAGGTATGCCCTAGTAGATTTTGGTTTGGCACAAGGAACCCCCGATACGAAAATAGAACTACTCAGAGTTGTCCAGTCTGAAAGCCAACAGGAAAGTTGCTCACAAAATAAGCCTCACTTAACTTTGGGAAACAGGGTTTCTGTCAATGTTACAGCATCTAGACAGCTCAACAGTCAGCCTCAAAAACATCTGATAAATGGCGCTGCTAGCTTTCACAAATGCAGATTAAACAAGGAAAAGGAGGAAAGGTTCTGAGTCTTTCACTAATATTGCCGCATGAGTTTATTTAATGTATTACTTCATCCAACAGGGGGAGATGTAATACTAAAACAATTTGTCAGGCTCCAATTCCAAATCTTACTGTGTGCGCATTTATGCAACATGTTAGAAACGTTTTGTAAGAGTTAAACTGTTTGTAAAAATGGAACTAGTTTCTGAATAACTATATAGGCTTTGAACATTACTTCACATTCAATGTCTACTATATCTAACAAAAATAGTGGATTCTTATGTAATGCTGCATGCTGTGTAAAATGCAGTAACGTTTGGTGAGCCCCTGAATCTCCTTATACAAAAAGGAGTTAACATTTTAGCAATACATACCATGGCTTCCCTCCCCACAGAAAGTTTCATCTCGAGTTTAGTTACACATCAAAGTACAACTGCTGTACGTGTAAATTTCAGGGTGTCCTGGCATATTTCTGGAGGGATGTGTTTTGTAAGCATGTTTATGGTTTTGTCTAGACTATGTTGTCTTCATCCACAGTAAGCTGGTGCCTGGAAATGACTTGCATGCAGCTGTTTTTGCCTTATGTCACATCATACTTTTAAATACTGTTAGATTACAGCTGACAGTGTTACAGATAAAATTCTTATTGTCCTTTTTTTGTTGTTGTAGGAGGGGTCTGCGCACCATTCTGTCCAACGCTCTGTCTTTGGAGAGAGAAATTTTAATATCCATAGCTCCACATACCAGGAGAGCCCCACAATAAAAGTAAGCACTACTGCTCACCAGGAACACA
This sequence comes from Mauremys mutica, assembly GCF_020497125.1. Lineage (NCBI taxonomy): Eukaryota > Metazoa > Chordata > Testudines > Geoemydidae > Mauremys > Mauremys mutica. The sequence goes on from NC_059079.1 coordinate 32,952,725, forward strand.
ATCAATTATACACTTAAATAGTTGTGGAACTTAACTGTGTTTCAGTACTAGATATCCCTAACTACTATTTGTGACTTGTTGTGACACTAACAATTATTGAACAGAATTGGCATTTTAGCAAAGTCTTACATTTACTAAAGACTTAAGTGATTTTTTTCAAGCTATTGGAGTGACAGTAGTTACTGTTATGGTCTAGCTGTTGCCCCACCTGATTTTGTTTATATAGTAATTAATCTGTGTATCTATGTAGTTTAGAAATTACTCCAAAAACTTGCTTTTGTGTTCTGCAGTTGATAAGGCTACAGAGAAAACAGACTAAGTTTCTAATTAAACCTTTTTACTATACTGTTTATAATCAGGGCATGATGTCTAATGAAAAACTAGACATTAGCAAGAAAAACCCTAACTATGAACAAAGGCAGAGGGTTTGGCCAACAGTGATATATTTTAACTAGGCAGTTTTGGCTTTGAAATAATGTAGCCAAATACTAGCATCTAACTCACTTCTTAGTGTTTTTCCATTCCCATTTTTGCATAGAGTCTGTCTTTTAATTAAAAAAAACAAACAAGACAAAACCCTAGCCAATAACTAAATAACATACTGGTAAACATTACTGTAATTTCAAAGTACTTATGAATATATTGTGGATATTAATTAGTAGTAGTCACTGAAAAAGTCTAGTTTCCCAGGAAAATCACCACTAACTTTACGAATCTTAAATACCTTGCTACTCTTATTAGCCTTTGCGTTATCAATAAATAGGACTGGTGGTCTCCTCTTTTAAAACTGGTAACATGTTTTTGTTAATGCTTTCAACACTAATGGAAGGGGAAGCGGAATAATGAAGCAAAATGGAAATAGCGTTTAAATGTTTAAAATATTTAGAACATAACATCTATATTGCAGCTCATAAAGCAATCAAAGGTGATGGATGTTGCATCTAGAAAATTAGCAACAAAGAAGAAGATTATTTCTACAAAAGCAGCGATCAATGGTATAGCCAGGAAAGCTGCCAACAGTTGCCCAGCTATCGTGACCTGTGACTGTTATGCAACAGATAGAGTTTGCAGTGTTTGCCTTTCAAGGTAACTTGCTTTTGATTATTCTGTAAAATCAACTTCTGTGCTGTCAAGCAAGGTTAGAAACTTAGATTTACTGGACAATTGATTTAGTAAGTGAAAGATAGCATTAGACCTATGCAAGTTACACGTATTAGAACACAATGTGTATTCTAACCTGACAAAGGTCATGGATTTCATATGGTACTCACTTCCAGTGCTGACTTTCTCATTGCAGATAAATGCAATTATTTGTAGTTAAAACAGTTTGACATTGAAAGAGTTTTTTCTCCATTGGATGTTAGTGTATAAAGACTGTTTCTTTAAGGTGTGGGGGACTTTTAAATTTCAGTAAGATAATAGCTTAATTCTCTGCATTAAAATTCTGAAATGGGTTTGTGACAGGCCTTATTTACACCTACATTGGTTTTTATACACCCACACACCCCTCTCCTACAGCAGTTACAAACTGTTTCTCCATTGGGAAGGGTAAGGAAAGTGTAGATCCACTATTGCAGGAAAGGAAAGCTAATAACAGATGCCATCAAGAAGGCTGAAGTGTTCAATGCCTATTTTGTTTCAGTCTTTGCTAAAAAGGGTTAACAGAGGACCCAAGGAATTAGAGAGCACTCTTCCTAACTTGAATACCTGGAAAGATACTGGAACAAATGATTCAATCCATTTATAAGCACCTAGAGGATAACAGGGTTATAAGGAATAGCCAAGATGGATTTGTCAAGAACAAATCATGTCAAACCAACCTAATTTCTTTCTCTGAATGGGTTACTGGCCTAGTGGATTGGAGCAGGGGAGGGGAACAATAAATGTGATACCTTGATTTTTAGTAAAGCTTTTGATCCCACATGACATTCTCACAAGCAAGCTAGGGAAATGTGGTCTAGATGAAATAACTTGCAAAACTGGTTATCAGAATAGTTATCGATAGCTTAGCATCATACTAGGAGGGTGTATCTAGTGGGATCAGTCCTGGGTCTGATACTAGTCAATATTTCCATTGATGACTTGGATAGTGGAGTGGAAAGTCCACTTATAAAATTTGTGGATGATACCAAGCTTGGAGGTATTGCAAGCACTTTGGAGGACAGGATTAGATGCAAAACAACCTTGATAAATTGGAGAATTAGTCTGAAATCAACAAGATGACATTCAGTAGAGGCAAGTGCAAAGTACTTCACTTAGGATAGAAAAATCAAATGCACAACTACAAAATAGGGAATAATTGGCTAGGTGGTGCTTCTGCTTAAAAGGATCTCGGGGTTATAGATCAAAAATTGAATGAGCCAACAATGTAATACCATTTTGAAAAAAAGGCTAATATTCTGGCATGTATTAAGAAGAGTGTTTGTGAGACATGGGACGTACTTGTCCACTCTACTTTATACCTCAGCTGGAGAACTGTGTCCAATTCTGGATGCCACATTTTAAGAAACATGTGGATGAATTGGAGAGAGTCCAGAGGAGAGGAACAAAAATGATAAGATTTAGAAAATCTGACCTATGAGGAAAGGCTAAAAGGTTTTGAGGAAAAAACTGAGTTGGGGATCTGATAAGTCCTCAAATATGGTAATATCTGTAAGGCCTGTGACAAGTTGTTCTTCATGTCCATCAGTGCAGGACAAGAAGGAAGTAATGGGCTTCATCTGAAGCAAGGGAGATTTAGGTTAGATATTCGAAAACCCTTTCTAACTCTTCAGGGTAGTAAAGCTCTGGAATAGGCTTCCAAGGGAGGTTGTGTAATCCCCATAATTGGAGGTTTTTAAGAACAGGTTGGACAAACACCTGTCAGGAATAGTCTGAGTTTACTTGGTCCTGCCTCAGTACTTGATGACTTCTTGAGGGCCCTTCCAGCTCTACAGCTTTATAATTCTATGATTAAACCAGCAAAACAGTTATTTTGGCAGTATAGCTTAAACTAGTTTCCCAAACAGAATAAGCTAAACCAGGAAGAGGATTTTTTTCTTGCAATAACTGCATCTACACTAAGACTTTGCTGGAATAGCTATGCCTGTTAGCTCTGTGACTTTTCACATCCCTAACAGACATAGCTATGCCAGCAAAATTTAAGTGTAGGCCAAACCACATTGTTTGACTCTTCCATGGACATTTATTTAAAAATGAACTGAAATGCTGTTCAAAAAAACCCCAAAACCTGAAAATGTAGAAATATTTTACTTTATTAATTTATGAAAACTTTACATCTTAAAACCCTACATTTGACAAATGTAGGTGCTACTTAACTAAGCAATCAAGACTTGAATTCAGGGTTCCATATTTCTCTTGCAAGAGTCAGTCATGTCTTCCATTTATTGTAGATATTTCTAGGCACCTACAAGAACACTGAGTAGCCTTTAAGTGCTGTGCAAGGGAAATATAGAACCATGAACTCAGGTCTTGGCAAGTAAATAAGAGGAAACATATTTGTTAAACAAATTTAACTTGTATCTGGAAACTTACACTGTGTGAACTGTTTCAAAAATAGCAATACCACATCTGAAATTGTCACTTTTCATTTGAAATTTCAACAAGTTCTAGTATTTATAAGGCATTTTGGTTGCCCTTTAACATACTGTTTTCTGCACATTTGGTGGTTCATCACTAAAAGGAAAACTGTAAATTTGTCTTGTAGCCTAAGACCAGGAGGGAAGTTAGGTTTTACCATTTTTTTTCTCTAGACATGTGTAAGTAAATTGTAAGGACATTTATCATGTACACGCCTTAATAGTCAGACTGGCCAAACAATTTGGCATTTTAGTTCAAATCCATCCCATATGTGGAGTTAACTTCCATTCATATGAGCCATTCCTCCATCAGGGATGTGGGTTATTCCAACAATTCGTTCTCATTAATGAGAAAGTTCTGTTTACTGGGTGTGGTTTCCAAAATACTATGTGTTCCCTTACTTCCTGGTCTGATGTGACTGTATTTTGACAATCATTTAATCTTGTTAGTCAAACGTGCCATTTTTTACTGAGCATGAGGGGGTTGAAGTTACTAATTCAGAAAACAAACCTGACCCCTGCAAGCCAGACAGGTAGGGCTACATGGGGGACACTCAAAGTTTTTAAGATGAATAAACTAAATGTTTATATGTGCTTTAACTTCACACACACCTGTGCGGATGCTCTCATTCAAAAGTAAAGTGGCCTTAAGCCATGTGCTTTAACTAAAAGTGTGAAGTTAATTCATCTTAACTTTTCTGAGTCTCCGCATGTAAACCAGCCCTTAATAGAAATCATGCTGCAGCTGAATGGAACTGAAAACATAACCATGATTGAAGCATGCAACTTATTTGTGTACTGTTCTCTCACCCTAAATAGTGTGTGTATTCAACACATTTAATATTGCCTGTTTAAATTGTTAATACGTGAACATACCACAATGTTGACATGTCTCATGGAAGCATATGTTAGAAATGGTTTTAAAAGTCTTATGTTGTAACTAGAAACATTATGAATTCTGTTTCCTATTACACACTAAATGTGCTTTTCTTTTTTATTACAAGACGTCAGCAAGTTGCTCCTAGGGCAGGTACATCAGGATTCAGAGCACCAGAGGTGTTAACTAAGTGCCCTACTCAGACTACAGGTAGTATGCATCAGAGTGAATTTAGTTACTCTTCTACACTTGGGTTTTCCTCATTTGTGCATATTACTTTCTCTGATTCTAAGAACTCCTTTTCTGTTTACATATGGAATTCATTTTATTGTCCTTTCTAACATTATTCAAGCATTTCCTGGTTGTTGGTTTTTTTTTTTTTGGTTTTTTTACTTAGTGTTCATTACTCAGAATGAAGAACAAGTTAAGAATGTTTTTAAAATGTTAAACTTGAATACATCTTTCATCCTTTCAAGGTAAAGAGCCATATGCAGCAGTTCAGTAGAGTGTTTTTTTTTTAAAAGACAGAACTTTCAGCTTTTGTCCAACATTTTGGCTGTGTCAATTTAAATGTTCTGAAGTGCCCTTCTCTCCTCCCCCTCCCCCACCCTGTTTATACTTTAGATGCTTTTAAAGAGAGATTCTGTCAAACAATGTGCTTTCAGAGCAAGTATAATTAACACAGTATGTCGGCAAACATTCTCAAAAGACCACAGGAAAAGCTGATATAGACTATTTGATCTGTGCAGGCATCCAGAAATCCACAGATGTGAGATGAACAGCCTTAATAAAATTAATATCTTGAGTAATCAAGATTGCTTCTGAACAGGTTCCTCTGATCCCCAAAACTCTTACTCCTAGATAGAAAAGTCAGGGTTCAGACTGCATAAAGCTTTCCTTTTTTCTTATTGAGATGTGCACTTGTATTAGGTTGCCAGTTAAAACACACACCCCTTTTTGAGTTCAAAAAAAATCTAAAGATAAAGACTTCTATAGCCTAGTAGTTCAAAGTGAAAAAGATGGTTAGTCTGTCAGCCACATAGCTGATGTAAATACTGTGGAAAGGAGTGCATTTATGTGAAAAGTGAGACTAATAAAAGGCAGTAGTCAGTGGAGTAGTTGAAAGTTATGATACATGAGAAATATGAAGAAATGCAAACACTCAAATCATGGATTAAATCATTGAGAGCAATGAATTTTAAGGTTAAAGCATGAGGTTGGGAGATATGCATCCTAATCCTAGTTCTCCCAGACTTATTTTTGTGGCTTAAGTCACTTCAGGCAGGATCCACAAAGATATTATGTGTTACATGCTCAGTGTTGCAACACCTAACCCCCACGTGCCCTGCTACCTAGTGGAATCCTCAGCTCCATGTTAGGCACCCAAGCTGCAGAGAGTTAGGCAACGTCAGAAGCCAGCAAACTGAGTGAGGAGCCACCTAAGCTAACCCAGAGTAAAAAGCAGAGGTCAGGGGTGGGTCTTAGACCCAGATCTTCAGTGGTATTTAGGTACCTAACTCCCATTGATCTGGGCCTTAAGTGCCTGACTGACAGGCCCAGAGGTAGGCACCTCCCTCCACCTGGTATCCTCAACCATGAACCTTCTCCTAGAGTTAAGTGCTTGAGCCAGATGAGCTACTTAGGTATCCAGTGCCCTAGCAGCTGAAACCCAGGCCTTTCATGTTCTCTCCACCCCCCCAAAAAAAAAAGACATTCTGGAATACCCAATAGCCTGGAGGTTAAGACACTCATTTGGGTTGTGGGTTCAAGTTCCTGCTTCAAGTCAGGCAGTGCAGGGACTTGAACCAACATCCCACATGAGTGACCTAAGCAAAGAGACACACATGCCAATCTAACCTATTGGAGCGGTTCTACTTTGTATTAAATAATCATTGGGACAGGGATTTGACCCCAGATCTCCCACATCCAATGTGAATGCCCTAACTATTTGGTTATAGTCAGTATTGCTCTCTGAATATTTATTTATACAAAGAGCAACCGTTTCAACAGGAGAGATTCCCACACCTATATACCCAGTTGTCTGGTGGTTAGGACACTCACCTGAGATGTGGGAGAGCTGGGATCAAGTCAGGTCCCTCACATCCCAGGTTAGTATTCTAAGCAAACAGACACACATGTGCCAATCTGCAGGAGAATGCCTAATTTGAGAATGCTGTTTCATGTCTTGGTTTGAGCTAGGGCTTGGATTAGTTTAATTTAGTGGTGGCATCAGCACTTAACTCTGCAAATGCTGACCTGTGGAAATTTAGTCATCTACAGGATTAGGCAACAGCTGAGTGGCAGTTTTGAGAATGTCAGAGGCACCTAAATCATGGATATAGATGCCTAAAGAGGCAGTTAGGCACTTAAATACCTCTGTAGATCTAACCTGTAATGTCTGACTCTGCTTCCTCATCCATAAAGTGAGGCTAATATTTAACTACCCCCACAAGGGTCTGATGCTAACTTAATCAATTACTATAATTTTGAGATCCTCTGTTAGATCCTGCAGAAGTGCAAATACCACTTTGCAACTGTGTGCCCATAATTCCATCTGTTTAGCTATTTCTTCATTAAAGAGTATAACAACTAGTTTGACAATTTCAGGTAACTTAGCACTTATTCAGAGCTCTGAGTCTGTTTGTAAGTGAAATAATTAAATTCAGATCTGTATAATTCATTCTACAAAAAACTTTTTTTGGAAAAATTTGAATTACCTTGGCCTTTTTTAAAAAAAAAAGAAAAAGAAAAAAGACAAAAGCTGTTTTTCTCTCAAAAGCACACAGAGAACTGTTCAACCCCTCTTTTCCTTTCCCCACCATCCCTCAAAAAATGATGGCAGACAGATATTCTCATGTATCAGAGGGGTAGCCGTGCTAGTTACAGATATTCTCATAACTCTAATGCTGAAAGTTTCCATCATGTTTGGCAACTTTCCCAACACATTATTTGTACTCTTCATAAAACTTTGAAAACAATTAACAACTCCAAAGTACTACATTTCTTAAGGTGGTTACTTTATCAGGTGATTTCAGGTTAGAGGTAAAGTCTTCAGTATGATAAATCCATTTGGAATTGCCAAATAATCATCCACTGTTACAGGAAAATTAATTACTTCAGATATTTAATTATTTGGAATTAGTGCTGGCTGTATATTTTAACTTTCCTTTTCTCTAGGCAAATTTTTAGATAATCTCTAGAGCATGTATTATTACTAAAACACTTTAAGTTAATGGTTATTGGCAAGCATTGTAATCCACCAGCCTAATATTTTTCCCCCTACCTAAAAAGCTTAGTACTGGTGAGAGCTATATCTGCATACTGTGACTGTGTGCTTAAAACTAGCATCAGATAAGGCCTTGATCCTGCAAATACTGAAGTAAATTCTAACTATACTTAGAGTGGTTCCATAAAAGTAATAAGGCTATTCATATGGGTCAAGCTATGCACGTGCTTACAGGATTGGGGACTAAGGGCTTGTCTTCACTACCATTAGGGTTAGTCAACCTAAGTTACGCTACTTCAGCTACATCAGGGGTTCTCAAACTGGGGGTTGTGAGGTTATTACATGGGGGGGGCCGTCACGAGCTGTCAGCCTCCACCTCAAACCCTGTTTTTGCCTCCAGCATTTATAATGGTAGTAAATATATTTAAGTGTTTTTAATTTATAAGGGGGGGGGTCACACTCAGAGGCTTCCTATGTGAAAGGGGTCACGAGTACAAAAGTTTGAGAACCACTGAGCTATGTGAATAACATAGTTGGAATCGATGTAGCTTCGGTCAATTTACCCCAGAGTCTCCACTGCGCTGTGTTGACAGAAGACACTCTCCAGTCAGCTTCCCTTACTCTTCCCAAAGGTGGATCAGAGTTGACCAGAGAGCACTCTGCCATCGATTTAGTGGATCTTCACTAGACCCGCTAAATTGACCACTGCTGCATTGATTGCAGCAGTAGTGAAGACCAGTCCTAAAACTGTACTTTACTTCAACTTTAACTATGTAGTTTACATTTCAACAAAATGAATAAGTAATTCATCACATTATTTCTTTTGAAACTTTGCTGGTCATCAGGGTTTTTTTTTTAGACTCTAGGTGATAAAATTGTGGGTTCTTTTTTACTAAAAGCTTGCTTTCAATTGCAGCAATTGATATGTGGTCTGCAGGAATCATATTCCTTTCTTTGCTCAGTGGACGGTATCCATTTTACAAAGCAAGTGATGATTTAACTGCTTTGGCACAAATCATGACTATTCGTGGATCCAGAGAAACTATTCAGGCGGCTAAAACGTTTGGTATGCAAGTTTTTAATTACAGAAAAATACTTCTGTTTAATGTTTATAATTTGCATTTATATAGTTCTGTTCATCCTAAAGAATTCTCAAACTCCTTACCAACTATATATTGCCCTTCACTGAAATGCAGCAATTTTGGGAATGGCATATAGCAACTATGTAATGACTCCTATAGGAATTTGGTTAGAACATTTGAGCTAACATCCATATTCCTGCAGAAAGTGCTGTGGAGTTTTAAATCCATGTGGCTGAAAATATGGATATAGTAACTATTAGCTTGTTTAAAAGAAAAAGCCATTAGAAATATTTGGGATTAAAAATATTCCAGTGGAAACAGGGTTTTTTATACAAGTAAACATTTCCCTCCCTCCCATTGTTTATAACTCAAGGATTGCAGCATTTAATATCTGAAAGTGAAAATTAATGTCATCAGTTTCATTCTCCAAACTGAGAGATGCAAATTATGGAAAACAGCATAAAGAAAGAAAGAGAAATGAAAAACCCAATTTACCTGTTTCTTTATTTCTAGTAATTGAAGGTAGTGGTTGTAAAACAGACACATAAATTGGTTAAAATATCTTAAAGTTGGTGTGTCTGGCCAGAAGTGGTTTAAATTTTAGTTTTAACTATTTGATGTACATTGGGCTCAAACAAACAAAAGCTTTTCAAAGTCACACAATGGGTCAGTTTCTGAGCTGTTACTTTCAGGAAGTGCATATCTGGATGTTGTGGAATATTGCTACTGGTGGCTTTGCCATCTGTCCTGCCTCAGTTTAAGTAAGAGCACTTCTGCCTCACCTCCTACAACTCCAGAATACTTCTCTGGTGTTTTCTATGGGGCCAGAAACTGTGGAGCCTGCTGTAAAATGGCAATACAAAAACCTCATGACTACCAAGTCTATATAAAGAAAGTATTAAACATAGGAAAAATGCAAAAGCTAACAAAAGGAAAGTAAAATGTTTAATGTTCCTAGTTTCTCAAGTTATATGAATAGGCAGTTATTTACCACTTCAGAAATAACTTATCCAAAAACAAGTATGAGAGATCTTTATAGTTCTTTTCTTCAAATGTAGTTAGTGTAGTACAGTGGTCGGCAACCTTTCAGAAGTGGTGTGCCGAGTCTTCATTTATTCACTAATTTAAGGTTTTGCGTGCCAGTAATACATTAACGTTTTTAGAAGGTCTTTCTAAAAGTCTATAATATATAATTAAACAGTTGTATGTAAAGTAAATTTTGTAAAATGTTTAAGAAGCTTTATATAAAATTAAATTAAAATGCAGAGCCCCCCAGACCGGTGGCCAGGACCCGGGCAGTGTGAGTGCCACTGAAAATCTGTGCCATAGGTTGCCTATCTATGCTGTAGTATGTTATCCAAATACAGAGTACGTAGTATGTTATGGAAACACTGCCAGTGATTCCATGACTGAGCTGGGTTTTGTAATTAAAGCAGGGATTTACCTACTTTATGTATGAGGAATACTGCATATCTTCCCCAAATTACAACACATTCTTGAATACAGAATAAACTGAGAATTTTCAACTAGTTGGCTTAATTACTTTGTTACAACTAATAAGTCTTTCCCCAAAAAATGATCTTAATACTGGAATAAGATACTTCAAACTACTCTTATAGTTAACTCACTGAAATCTTCTGTATAAGCTACATTTCATGACTTTTTGTAGGATTAATGGTAACTTCCCCCCCATTTTACTTCTTAAGCTGGGGATAAGAATACAGTAACTCCTCCTTAGTCATCCCAGTTAACGTTGTTTCATTGTTACATTGCTGATCAATTAGAGAACATGCTCGTTTAAAGTTCTGCAGTGTTCCCTTATAACTTCTTTTGGCAGCCACCTGCTTTGTCCATTGCATGCAGGAAGAGCAGCCTGGTGGGAGCAGCTGCCCAGCAGGCTATCAATTGCCGGCAGTTCAGCTGTCCCTCGCCATGTGCTGCTCTTGCACTCTGCCTTGGAGCTGCTCCCTGGAGCCTCCTGCTTGCTGTGGTGGTGCGGGGGGAGAAGAAGGGGGCTAATGTCAGGGTGCCCCCCTGCTCCTGCACTCGCTTACCACCCTGCTGTATGGAAATGGGGTGATACGACAGGGCTCAGGACAGAGGGAGCTTGTTGGCAGGAGCTACTGTCTCAACTTGCTGATCTATTTAAAAAGGCAATGCACATCTCTCTCACATGTCTGTCTCTCTGCCATGCTTTCTCCCCTCCCTCTGTTTGTGCTGCCTTGTAGAGTGTAAGGCTATATTAACAATGTGTTAACCCTTGAGGGTTCAGCTGATTGCTAGTTCATCATTTAGCAGTAAGGCATTCCCTGGGAAATATCCCACCCTCTGACTTCACCACCTCAACCAAGCTTCACCATCGTCATTGCTGTGTACAGTATAAAATTTTTTGTTTAAAACTGTGTGTGTGTGTGTGTGTGTGAGAGAGAGAAAGTCAGTCTCTTGTCTGGTGGGGAAAAAAAAGTCCCTGGAACCTAACGGCCCCTATTTACATTAACTAAGTGAATCCAATTTCCCATAACATCATTTTACTTAAAGTTGCATTTTTCAGGAACATAACTACAAGGTTAAGTGAGGAGTTACTCTAATGTATTAGAGTATTTCATGTAGAAGTACCCTCTTTCAAAATGGCTACCAGCTCTCATTGTTCTCAGTGGGGCCATGTCCGCAGAATGCTGGACTCAGCTTGCTGGAAACCATGGGAGATTTAAAAAAAAAAAAGATCAAAGAAGGCACCTAAACGAAGGACAGCTATGGCCTTTGAGAGGTCTCAAAAAACCCTGAAATTTATTTGCAATTGTATGTGTGTACTAAAACAATGCTTACTAAACACCGTATTTTCCTCATAGGCAAATCAATACTGTGTACTAAAGAGGTCCCAGCACAGGATTTAAGAACACTCTGTGAAAGACTGAGAGGAACAAATAGCAGGTGTACTAAAACAACAAGTGATGTGCACACCAACTCTTTTTATGAACCTGCTTTGGCAATTGACACAGACAAAAAGGTAGAGTTTGCTCCCCAACCACCGAGGGAAAAAATCCAGTGTCTGAAGAACTGTCATGAAGGTAACAATGGCTTGGAAATTAAGATAACAGAAAAGGCAACTGATTTGAAAGGATGGGACAGAGTTCCTGATGAGGCTTATGATCTACTTGATAAGCTACTGGATCTAAACCCGGCAACAAGAATAACTGCAAAAGAGGCTTTGCTGCATCATTTTTTTAAAGATATCAGACAGTGAGAAGACACCTGATTCCATTATTTCCTTGATCTTTGCTTCACATGAAAATATCATACAGTATTAATTGAATTTCAGATGCTCACTTTGAGTTTATCTTCGTGGCATGTAGTGATCTGCTTTTCTTGTACTGTGTGGAAGAGGTTTCTGAAAAATTACCAGAAATGTTTCTGGTGGAGGAAGGTTGGCGTCATGGATTGGAAGTAGAATATGGAGCATTTCACCTTTTTAAAAATCACAATTTCAAGTCCATTTCTTGTTACTAGCGCTAGAAACACCTTCTGATGGCTGTTCAGTGGCCTATGTGAAGTGAATTTATGGTTGTAGTCCAACTGTGGAAGACAAGTGTTCACATTACTAAAACCCTTCCTTGCTGACACAGATACCAAATACTGAATAAGCAAGACAAGTGACATACTTCCTTCCTTCCCCCACCCACCCTCAGGTTATTGCTGAAGCTCATTGCTGAGGTGTGGGAAAAGTAGCTGTCTGTGCTGTACCTGTTCTATGAGGAAAAGAAGGAGTTGGTCTAAGGCTGTCAAGTCAACTTAGTGCTTGTGAAATTTATTATTTGTTTTAAATCTTCTAGTAAAACTTAATACATTTGTGTATTATATTTTATAGGAAAGATTTTAAGTGTGATTATAATATGAGGAAATGTTGTGTGACTTTTGGTTAACATAACATGTCCACGTGCATACAGCTCTTTCTCCTTGTGATCCACTTACTTTCCAGCTCGTTGTACATTTTGTATTGGACAGCCTAGCTACATTGCCACTGGCCACAAATGGTCTATCCAAGTCATCCCTAGAGAATACTTTATTTATTAAAAAAAAAAAAAAAACCCCCACAAAAAAACCCCTGCTAATCTAGGGGTCAGGTATTGTTTTGACTGTGTAACCTCCATAAAGGCAAGTGTTCCAAGAAGTATACCTTCCCCCTCCGCCCCCACTTGGGCAGTGGCGATTAGCACGATTGCTCTACTGTGCACAACTTGTACTTTCTCAACTAACGTAACATGGGTAACTGTCAATGCACACCACACTGAGTAGCTCATGTGGCATGTATGCATATCAGTATAACTGTTTTGGAAACTTATATTTTCACAAACTGTCCATTAAATAAAAGTTTTGCTTTTATAACTTGGGGAAGATTGTTTAGTGGTAATAGTTTAAAACTGCCAAAAGATTGGTAAGGAAGGGACATCCTGAGGGATATCTCTGTGCAGAAAATTATATATTAAAATGCAGATTTTTGTTTTCCTGCATAAATCCCTCAGTGATGGAAAACAGTTCAATGGGCTTCACCATATAGGGCTGCTATATTCAGGGGTTTGTTAGTGTTTAATCTTGAGCAAGTTTTTCAACAGAGTTAAAAGGAGCTATTATGTTGCCTGTAATATGCTCCAGCCTGAAATTTGCCCTAAACCATCTCAGCCTAAAAGCAAGTCTTTAATTATTTCAAATTTGCTAAACCACAATTTTACTGATTTCTGTGTAAATGTTACCTTGTTTTAAAGTTGGATTAATTTTAGATATTAAAACTGTTTAATTTGATGTAACATAGGCAGTAGATTTTATAAATCTTATCTCCTTTCTCAATGTTACTCTGTATTCATGAACAGTAGTGGAAATTTTTGTTTTCATGCAGTTAAAAATGAATCAAGATGGAGGCAAAAATGAATCAATGTTGCATTTGTGGAATGATTAAACACGGAAGCCAAGTTCAGAGGAGTGAATCACCAAAGCCATTTATTAGTTTAGTTATGCAAGTGCACACCTATCAAACTCACAAGGAGATAAGTGGGGAAATATTTATGGTATGCTTCTCTTACTTTCCATTGATCCTTGGGGATCCAGGCTTGGGTAAGGCGATCAAAGCCTGGGCTGAAAGTGGACAGTTTTGTGGGAGAAGACTGAAGAACAAGTTATGTGCAATTCCGGTATACTAGCAGATTGAGCTGTTAGACCCATTGTTGACAACGCTTGAGGCTGTCATCTGGCACTGAGAAGGGTTTAGCCTGTTACAGGGAGAGGGAGAGAATAAAATTTTCCAGAACTTTTAAGAAATAAGTCTCAAGCATGCTTTGTGGAATTGTATTGAAAAGTTTTGCCCCATTTATGGTAAAAGAAACTTGATAGGGTAGGGGTGACCCCACTGTTGACAACCATTATTAAATGGGGTTTATAGCCTTGCTCTAGTAGTAGCAGCAGCATTGTTGTAACCTTTTGGGGCCTCAGTCATGGAGCAGGGCTGTGTTGCTATTCACTGTACAAACACCTAACAAAGAGATGCCCCTTGCCACCAATGAAAAAATCATAGTGAGGAAATATTCTCTGCACGCATCCAGGCCTATGGAAAGGTTTTGTGCAGAAGAGGAAAAGGTTTCATACCTCCACCTGACACGTGTCTACAGCTTATCTTCTCTATGGCTACAATGTTATGTAAGTTGAGCGAGAACTATTTCCCAAAGTGATGCAAATTTAGCACTCTGCATTGCATTTTGGCTATATCACAGTTGTGGATACACAGGGTTTCTCTCATGAACACATACAGTTTCTGTTATAAATTAAGGGTCTGACTCTGCAAAAACTTATAACCAAGCATAGTTCTGACTATCATGAGTTGGCCCACTGAAGTTATAGTAATACCAGGCATAATACTTACTAAGTGCTGGCAGGATTGGGGCCTAAGCAACAACTGTCCCTTGAATTCTGAAGAAATGTGGGGTTTGTATTTAAAATGGTTAGAGCAAAACCATTAAATTAATGTCACAGAACTTGCAATATTTTCATTATGCAAAGTGAAGTTGCTCTCTTTTCAGCAGTTTGGGTGGGGGGGAACTATTCATGCTTTCTACTGAAAGTTTAGTACAATGTCTTTCCATATAAATTTCTTGTAACTCCATTAGTATTTCTACTATAAAAGGTTATGAGTAATACTCTTTAAAAAGGTTACTGCTCTAGCATTTTTATGAAACTTTCCCATATAAGGTGGTGATTATGATAGTGTAAATGCCCTAACCAGGGCTGTGGGTGAAAAGCAATTATTTCAATATAATCAAACTTATAAAGATCTTGAATTGAATAAGAATTACTAAATGATGGTAATCTCATACTGTTTCTGGCATCAGCTGTTAGAGAAAAATGTTTGCAGATGTCAGAATATTGATTGCAGAAAATTTTGAAACCCACAAAACCCTGGGGCCCAGGTTTTAGTAATTTCTGCTGTTTATGTAATTTCAGCACAGCACATCACTGAGAAGTTATTTATCTAAAGGAACTGTGGCCAAATTTGGCAGGCAGTGCTGTCTGCCAGTGTCTGCAGATGTATTGTTTCCTCCTACGTTCACTCGTGCTGTCTGTGGTCTTTCTAGAATACAAGCTGACACCAAGCAAAAATATGTCAACTATCAATGGCAAATTCTCTAAACAGCTTTAGGGTTTTTTTTAAAGTTGCTTTCTGGTTTTTATTAGCCATAGCATGGAGCACCTTGCTGTACTGGGTGGTGGAAATACTATCTATCATATAGACTGAATAACCAAAATGAGTAATCATTAATAAATTATTGATAGTGTTATGTCAAATTGTTAGCACTGTCTCTTGTGGAACTTCTTAAAACCTAAGTCTATTGTTCAATATATTTACTAACAAACTCGATGAGAGTTGCAATTTGTTACTCTAGGTTAGCCAGTGATTTGAAACTTGGAGGATAAAGTGAAAATAAAACTGCTATAAATCTTTTATACATATATTTTAAGTTATAGCTAAGACCTATCAAAGCACCTTATAAAGGAAGGGTAAAGGAAAGAAAAGAATCGACAAAACGAAATTCAGTAAGGATAAATGCAAGGACATTCATGTAGTGAAAGAAAAATAAGGCTTAGGTAGAGGATAGGGAGATTTGGAGCAATAATTTGCCACCAGTATTTTAATGACTGCCATGGATCTTTTGCCCCTACCCCCAAGCATAGCCTCTGATTTCCCTCTCCCCTCCCCCCCCCCCCTTTGCACCACAGATTAATCCCGGGGATTCCTCTTCAGCACATCCCTGATTCGGGTGGGTGATCACTGAACCAGAGTCTGCAAGGCAATACTCTTGCAATAAAAGCCATTCGATACTGAGCTCTCTCAACAAAAGTACTAAAAAAAGCAAGAGGGTAATTGCTGCTGCAGAATCATATGTTGCAAGGCCACTGCTGGAATACTGACTTTGACACCATACTATGAATAGGATTATTAATAAATTGCACAGAAACCAAAGGTCAGCAAAAATGAGTGACTTGGGAAGCATGATGTATGCCAAGAGACTAAGAGAAATGAATATACAGAATCTTGAGAAGAGAAGGTTGGGGGTAGATATAATCTGAAAATACTCATATGGATGTAACAGGAAAGGGGTGAGTTATTCTCAGTACTGTACAAGCATAGAGCAGGAATTAATCTATACTAGACTTCTGCCTCTTCCCCATCACAACTTATGCTGGTTTTTTTTCCTTCTTGTTGTAATGGCAGTTAATAGGACAGAACTACCAAGGGAAGTTGCAGAATTGCCAGCTCTAAAGAGATTCAAAGCAATAGTAGAAAAGTAACTACAGAATTCTGTATGTAACATGCACCTCAGCAGAGGCTGCTCGATCTGTGACATATAGGGCCCTACCAAATTCACAGCCATGAAAAACATGTCACAGACCATGAAATCTGGTCTTCTGTGTGCTTTTACCCTGTACTATACAGGATTTCACAGGGAAGACCAGCATTTCTCAAATGGGGGTCCTGACCCAGAAGGGAGTTGGGGGCAGGGGGGCCACAAGGTTATTTTACAGGGGTTGTGGTATTGCCACCCTTACTTCTGTGCTGCCTTCAGAGCTGGTGGCCGGAGAGCAGCGGCTGATGGCTGGGCGTCCAGCTCTGAAGGCAGCACCCTGCCAGCACAGTGCAGAAGTAAGGGTGGCATGGAATGGTATTGGCACCGTTATTTCTTCACTGCTGCCTGTAGAGCTGGGCCCTCAACAGGCAGCAGTGCAGAAGTAAGGGTGGCAATACCACTCCATGCCATCCTTCTGCACTGCTGCTGGCGGCAGCTCTGCATTCAGAGCTGGGCTCCTGAGCGGCAGCTGCTAGCCAGGAGCCCAGCTCTGAAGGCAGTGCCACTGCCAGCAGCAGTGCAGAAGTAAGGGTAGCAGTACCACAATAATAACCTTACAACCTCCCCCAACTTTTTGGGGGGTCAGGACCCCTATAATTACATCATCATGACATTTCTGATTTAAATAGCTGAAATAATGAAATTTTATTTTTTTTAATTCCTATGACTGTGAAATTGACCAAAATGGACCATGAATTTGGTAGGGCCCTAGTGATGTAGCATGGCAGGGTGGATCCCTCTCCACTTTCCTTCTGTATACCTCTTCAACACCCAAACCAGCTCCTTGGTGGGATTTCGGCCCTTCTAATATATGTAAAATGTAATCGAGGAACTATTGCATCTGTGATGCTACTGAACTGAAATGTTTGTACTCTGGCTTTCGTGAAGTTTTGTACTGTAGAGAATTTTTGTTTGGCATTCATATTTCCTATGATTTTTTTTACATTGTTTTAATTTGTATCTTTCTGGCCATTATGTTCTAACACTCAGAAGTACTACAAAAAGTATTATGTAAATACATCATACCTCTTACATGCCAAAAAGTGCTGTAGAGACAAATCACATTCTAAAGTGGGTGATACCAAAAGAGATCAAGTTTACATTAAAGGGACACCAACTTAAGTGGCACTGGTTTCCTAAGTACTGTTGATATACATAACCCTAAGATAAGGGGAATCTATTTGTTCAGAATTTACTTTTGCATTTGACAGCACTTTGTTTGTTTTTGTATTTCCCCTGTTGTCTCCTTTTGCCTCCAGGAATGTTCCTGGAAGACGCTGTTTTAATGGAATGAAGTTTTGGGAGAATAGACAACTGTTTTTAAAGTTTCAAGTACTTCAGTTATAGAACCAGACAATGATCAATCCGTGGAATGGTAGTAAGACTACAGTTCTGAGCCATTATGCAATGTTCTCTACACTATATAGTCTTGAGCGAGCATGCATGTGTGAAAGAAGCTAGGCTTTTCTACCAATGTAACTATAGTATGTTCTCAGATTTCAAATTCACTTTGTTTTTTTCCCCAGAAAGTAGTACATGTACTGGATCAGTGGCTCATACTCATTTGTACTGCTGCATTCCTGCTTGGACAGTTCAAAGGGTAGTACATGTTTAAATTGGCAGCCTGAACCCAATGAGTGAAAATAAGAAAATCTGTCTTTTGGATCATATGCTTGCTAAAGCTGGCATGTATAATTTTGTTATTCCTAAAGCCTCTAGTGCCATGGAAGTGACACAGGTCGAATAAATCGGTGTTTTTGCATCAGGTTGAATGTAGCCTTTCTGAAAACCTTTTCCATACAATGTTGCAAGTGAATTACTTTGGAGGGATTTTGCAGGGCAGCCTGAACATAGTTCAGTATGGTGTGACTGTCCATATATAGTGACTCTTGCAATTGGTAGATTCACACACTTGTATTACTGTGAACCTGATGGACAGAAGCTTGCTTTAGGTCATGCACACCAATTCATAAAGCTATGAAACAGGCTTTAAAATAAGTTGCATTGAGGGTACCTAGTAAGTAAACTAAACTAAATTTGAGAAGTATGCACGGAGTTGTATTATCTATTCTGAACATGTTCTCTTTCCAAAATTGTAAACCTCTTGGAGTAGAAACCAAGTCATTTTATTTGCTCTGACGAACAAGCCCATTTTGAGGTTCTGGATATACATAAGTCATATAGTATGTGGTGGATTTGACATGTAAGTACCCTTTATCTTGGCATGTTACTTGGTATTTATCAACACTTTATAATTTGCTATGGCTTGCAAAGTGTCCAAAATGGTAGCCACGGGCAGAGTAGGGGACATCTCGATTAACCAGGCCTTTTATATGGTACCATTGTGCCTGATGTTTACAGACTCTCCCTCTCCATGACCCAAGTCTTTTTTTTTATTTTCATATCCTTTGACTCTCCAAGAAAGTTATTCCCTATACAATACCCACTGTACCAAGTAATGCATACTGGGGGGGGGGGATCCATGATAACCTTTTCTCCTTGTGCCATAATGCAGCCTTCCTCTAATCTTGCATCTGCTGAAGTCCTTATACGTGACTTCATGCTTTATTGCCTTGGCCATTTTGATTTTCCATTTTATGCCTTTCTTGCATTCCAATACTAAACTCAGAATTCCAGAATGCTGGACGCTAGCTTGTTTTCTTGTTTAGGATAGTCAACATCCCTTCTTTGGATTCCCATCCATCTCTAAAGTCAGTTCAGAATTGCTCTCCTGGGTTTCAAAACTCTTCAAGAATTTATTCCACCCTACCTCTCTGATATCACTTCCACCTCCTGTCCTGGTGCTCACTATGTTCCTCCAGTCTTGGCTTCCTATCTGATATTCCAAAAATGGGGATTGCCTTGATAACCAAATTCTTGGTTTGACACTCGTAAGTATGTATTTCATAAGTGGTTACACACTGCTGCTAGGATCTTAATTTTATCTACCATTGCCACCAATCCTTATCTTGCAGTGTTTTTCAGAATGTCAGTGTGTGTCCTTAGCTTCAGCCTTCTTCATATTCTCTACTTTGAACTGCAAAAGTACTATACTACTCTGCTCACGCTTCTAGGTCATTCTGACATCCATTTTTTTTAAGTGGTAAAGGAGGTAAAGATTTAATAGTTTACTGGTATTTCTTGTCAGTGAATTAAATAAGTTTTCCTTCTTCACTGATCTCCTGTTTAAGTATTAGACCATGTCTTCTGTACCTTAACTTCTTGCACCAGCTTCTGTTCATCTTCTACCTTTTCATTTTAGTACTTTAATAAGTGACATTTACAGGATAGCTTATAAAGGACAATGTATTGCAGCTGCCTGCACACTCCTCATGACTTGAAAACAAAAGAATTATCACCTACTAGAATCCTCCACTTGTGCAACTGGGCATACAGTTTCCAGCCCTGGCCTGCATGTTATGAGCATTGCAGCTTGAGACACATCCATTACACTTGCTTCAAGTAAAGAAAACTGATATCCTGCTTAGGGTACCCAGAATTGTGAGCATCTGTATTACCCATCTCAGACTTAACAAGTGAGTTTTGCTGCTGCTAAACTGTGTGTCAGCTCCCTGACACACTAGCTTGTTTGCCTTGTCAAAAAACTCTTCAGGACTCTATGCAAATAGTGCCTTGCACTGAATCAGTGAACCCTAGTGCCAATGTGTCTCTGCAGTGACCAGGCCCTCTTGGACACATACAGAAGTTAAGTTTGCTGCCTCCAGTTGGTTTGGCTAGCTGAGGACTCTCCCTCCCATTTACTACATAGCACTGGCATGGTTTTGTAATAAAACAAGAGTAAGTCT
This sequence comes from Mauremys mutica, assembly GCF_020497125.1. Classification (NCBI taxonomy): domain Eukaryota; kingdom Metazoa; phylum Chordata; order Testudines; family Geoemydidae; genus Mauremys; species Mauremys mutica. The sequence goes on from NC_059079.1 coordinate 32,973,183, forward strand.
ATTAACAGAGATTTAAGTGATACTAAGCAAAAATAAGAAACAGGTGTGAATACAAATAAAGCAAACCATCTTTTCTGGTGACTAAAACTTCATTTTAGAAAGTTAGTTACAATCTTTGCCTAAGCAGTTCTCTTTCTTTCTTCACATTACCAGCAGCCCTAGGCCCTGAGACTAGGGAATCCACCTTTCACAGGGTTTGTCTTCACTACCAGGGTAAGTCAACTTAAAGTCACACTACTCCAGCTATGTGAATAACTGCCTCCAGCTTAGGTCAACTTACCCTGGTGTCTTCACTGTGTTGTGTCAACAGGAGACGCTCTTCCATCAACTTGCCTGAATCTTGTCGGGGAGTTAGAGTACCAGGGTTGACCAGAGAGTGTTCTGCGGTCAATTTAGCGGGTCTTCACAGACCCACTAAAATCAACCCCTGCTGCAATCGATCAGTCTCCCCATAGTGAAGACCAGCCTGCAGACTCAAGGAGTTCTGCTCCCGATGCCCCTTAAGTGATGTATTACAAAATAATTTTTGCTTTTGCTTACTTTTCCCAGAACTCATTTTGTCCCCAGAGTCAGGATGCCCTGCTGTTCTTCCCTTCCTCTTGACTTCCCATCCCCCTGCTGCTTCATACGTAAATGGGGCTTCCATTGTTTTAATTGCATAATCTTTAATTTACATTGAAGATAAGTAAATAGCTACCTTCCTCCTGTCTGGGGGAGAACCTTGGTCAGACTTTAAAGCATAATAGCCATAATTCCTCTCATATTGTTAATATATACATTTCACAATAATCAATCACCAGCATGTCACCAGCTTTCCTAAAAACCATACTCATTACACTTTTGTAGTTCAGAACTATTGTACACAAGCAGTCAGGGGCGGCTCTACGTTTTTGGCCGCCCCAAGCAGTCATGCGCGGGAGGCGCCCCGGAGCCGCGGACCTCCCGCGGGCATGACTGCAGAGGGACCGCTGGTCCCGCGTGGCTCGGCTGGACCTCCCGCGGCTGCGGCCGGTTCGCGGGTCCGGCGGCTCCGCTTGAGCTGCCGCAGTCATGCCTGCGGGAGGTCCAGCCGAGCCGCGGGACGAGCGCCCCCTCCGCAGTCATGCCTGCGGCAGCTCCAGTCATCCCGGGGCTCCGGTGGACCTTCCGCAGGCATGACTGCGGCAGGTTCGCCGGCCCAGCCTGCCGCCCCCTCCGGCCGCAGGGGACGCCCCCTAGATTTTGCCGCCCTAGGCACCAGCTTGTTTTGCTGGTGCCTAGAGCCGCCCCTGCAAGCAGTTGATTCAATTGTTTATTCTTTAGAGTTAAGTCCCCTGTTCTCCCCCTGGGTGCAGACCCTGATCACAGAATTTTCATGTTTAAATTTTTAAGTAATATCTCAGTGTTATCCTCCCTCTGGTGCCCCCCCCTTTTTTTTCCCAGTGTGCTGGAATGGTGCCAGTGACTTCTTAGAGTGCATATATTCATTTCTCCACAGTCCATAAAGGAGGTGGCTCAAACTATTTGAAAGTTTTGATGTTTTAGTTCTTGCTAAAATCAGCACTTTAATTTAATACAGTGAATTTTGTATGTAATATTTTAAATTCCCCACTAAACAGCAAAAGGGGAAGAGAAATTGTTGGTAAATTATTTTGGATGTAGCTGAACCTACAGTGGACTGAGATTGATTTCTCTAGCTCACTTTGAGATCACATATAAAACAGGGCATAGTTTAGGATTTTTATGTGAAATACTCCAAAGAAATTTCAACAACTATGAAATGTATATGGATTGCACTACAACTGGTAAATACCATTGTTACTGTCCAGCAGTACTAGATATTAAATGAGTTTTATGGGACATACATAAACATGCCACTTCATCTGTCTTCTAGACTATATGCAATTAATTTGTTTTGCTGCCCTACCTCCTTTAAGTTATAGCATTCTAATGCTTGGAGACCTGTTTTTTTGTTTCCTTTGCTGTAAGAGTTAAAGTCATGCACAGTTTGCTGGAACAGTAAAACCCACTCGTCATGTTGGAGTGGCTATTGGCTATCACTGAAGAAAGCTGAATACCATCATCTTCAAACATTGATTAAATTCATAGTGGAAGTCTAATGGAATAATTTGGTACAACTACTGTCTAATGTTAAAGGTATTGAAATACAGTTCTGTGTTCCAGCAAAGCACATTTGAGTTCATCTTAATATGGTTCTAGTCTATATCATCTGTTATAGTTTGAAGTTTGGAAGAGTTCCTACCGGTGATTTTACTAGAAAGTATAAAAGATGCTTCTGGAAAAAGTGGGACTATACTAATAAAAGGTCAAAAAATATTCAGATGGTTTCAATTGTGCTATCTGAAATCAATCAAGGAAATGAGGGAAGGATGTTCACTTTTCAGATGACATATGAAAAAACCTCAGACCATTGGTAATAAAAAACGATTTTATGGCACATAACACCCTTTTCTACCCCTCAGAGCTGTGAGCCTCGGCCCATTAGCTATCTAGGCTTCCCAATCTTATAAACCTTCTATGAGAGGCATAATTGCTCAGCGGAAAAGAAGCTGTGTTGGTAGGGAAAAGAAAATGACACACTACCTTAAGGTAGAAAGCGTTCTAGAATGTGGACTTCCTGTGCCAGGTTTGCACTGGCCAGGAATAGTGGGGCTGCTCACTGTTTGCTAAATCCATTTTTATGACGAGTTTAGCTTTGTGACGGGCTGTGACTCACCACATTGGTGCCTCCTGCTGGCTGTGCTGGGAATCACCTCTTGGTTGCTGATGCACCTTCCTCTAGCAGTGTCTCACCACCATCCCTTCTACTCCACCTCTAAGACCTGTGTCGCTCCCCGGACTGGGCACGGACCTCTGGTTGTACCCCTCTCCATTTTCTCCCCCCTTCCAGGGGAACAGTCTATGTCTAGTCCATCCACTTGCCGCTGTAGTCTATTGTAGCCTTCGGTCTAGCCCCTCACCTCAAGGAGTAAACTGTAATCCGAATACTGGCCACCCACTCTGGGGCAAGTGGGGGGTAAGGGGGAGGGGAGGTCCAGGCACACCCGCTACTCCGGGACCCAACCTAGGGACCCTATAGCCGGCGGCCATGGGCTGCTGCTCCTCCAACCTCCGCCACCTATTTCCCTAGGCCACTTCCCCATAGCCCTAGCACCTTCCTGGCCCTTTGTATCAGGGCCTTCAGGCTGGAGCTCCCTATTGCTCCCCTGACCCTGCCCAGCACTGCTCTATCTAAGGTATTCCTCTCAGTCCTCCTCCCTTGCACTCCAGGGAGAGACTGACTGCTCTGTTGAGCAGCCCTTCTTCTATGGCCCTCCCTTGCCCTGATTGGCTGCTCCAACAAACCTCCTCCCATTGGTTGGGTTTTGCGCAGCCTCCCTGAGGGCTCCTTTAACGCTCCATCTACCTGTGTGGGGCAGCCGCCCCACCACAAGCTTGTATGGCTATTTTCTTAGAGCCATGTGGTACCTAGCCAGGGAATAGCCCACAGGAGGGGAATGAGTATGGGAAAGTTAGTGAATAGTTTGCTCTCAATTTGTTCCCCTCCAGATGCAGGGGCAGGAGTTGCAGAGGAACCCAGCGAAAAAAAATGGCTACTAACCTTTTTGTAACTGTTGTTTTTGGAGATGTGTTGCACATGTCCATTCCAATGTAGGTGTGTGTGAACCCCAAGCACAGTTGCCAGAATTTTTTCACCTCAGTGGTATCTATTGGGTCTTGTTTGTGATATGGGCCAAGAATGCCTGACAAGTCAGGTAGATTGCTTTAAGTTCTGATATATGGAGCAAAAACTCCGAGACCGCAGACTGAGTTTTGAGGTACAAACAAATACAGGAGGCTCATGCAAACCCAGAGTGTTGTGATTGGATGTACCTGAAGGGAGCTTATCAAAGTCAAGATCGAATGGAAATGGTTCTCTGGAAGCAGGGCCTTTGCTGCCCTGAACTCTATTCTTTGTATGGGGATAAGAGTAGATTTCTAGCCATTTATTAATAGACCCAAAGCCTGGAATGTCAATTAGATAAGATTGATGTCAGACGCCACTTGCGATCTGGACCGACCCTCACTCAGCCAGTTGTTGAGATATGGGAAAACATGAACTCTTTCTTCTGAGGAAGGCCACTGCTACTGCCATACAGTTGGTGAAGACCCGCAGGGCGGCCGATAGACCAAATGGCAGAATCGCAAATTTGTAATGGGCTGGTTCATCACATATCTTAGGAACCTTCTGTGGCCTTGGACAACTGATGAAGTACATGTCTCAAGTTGAGGGCAGCATACCCATCCCCTAGATCCAGTGAAGGAATGATGATGACCAAGGAGACCATGCAGAACTTTAACTTCTTGAGATAGTGGTTGAACCGCCACACATCTAGGATTGGTCTGAGACATCCCTCTGCCTTGGGTTTTGGGATTAGGAATAGAACCCTCTTCCTTTTAGATGGTGTGGAATGTCTTCCACTGCTCCCAACCGGAGGAAGGATTGGACTTCTTGCTCCAATAGCTGCCTGTGAGACGAGTTCCTGAAGAGGAACTGGGAAGGTGGGGTGGACAAAAATTGGAGGGTTTACTCAAATTCCAGTGTTTTTAGGACCCAGCAGTCTGAGGTAATGTGGTTCCAGTGGCTGAGGAAATTGGACAGACAGTTGGAAAACAGAGGTAACTGAATCCTGAAATGAAAGGATTGAAAAGTTGTCCTCGAGTGTCTCATCAAAACGAGTGCTTCGAGGTGCCTGAGTGACAAGGAGCAGACTGTGATGGCCCCTGAGGATGACTACTGTGGAGGGCATCTATGCGCAAATCCTTTATTCCTTCTCTACTGGTTGTGTCTGGGTGGCTGAGTGTAGTAGCGCCCCGTCTGCTGGGACCTGTAATGCCTTCTGGATGCTGCAGGTGTATAAAGGCCCAGGGATTTCAGGGTTGTCTTAGAATCCTTACGGCCGTGCAACTTTGGGAATGGGCAACCAGGGATGGATCACTTGATTACCTGTTCATTCCCTCTGGGGCACCTGGCATTGGCCAGTGTCGGAAGACAGGATATCGGGCTAAATGGCCCTTTGGTCTGACCCAGTATGGCCGTTATGTTCTTAATCTTTTGGAGCAAACAGATGCCAAGTTGAGGACCCCTCAAATGAGAGGTCCTGGACAGTCTGCTGCACCAGTTGTAGCAACACTGAGGATTGTAACCACAAGCTCCTGTGCATGGTGATGGGTGTGGGCATTGATCTGGCCACAGAATCAGCTGCATACAAGGCTGCCTGTGGGGATGCCCAGGCCACTGTCTTCCCTTCTTCAACAAGCGAAGAGATCTCATCTGGCATCTTGAGGAAGCATGTCCTTAAATTTTTGCATCGCCTTCCACATGTTAAAATCAGTCACCCAACAAAGATTGCTGGTTTGCTATGTGGAGCTGCAGTCCACCTGTCAAATAGGCTTTCCTGCCAAATGAGTCCTGCTTTTTGGGATCCTTCGTCTTGGGTACAGGCCCCGCTTTATCCTGACAGTCCTTATCATTGGCAGCTGCCACTACTAGAGAGGACGGTGAGAGAATACAAATTCACATCCCTTAGCAGTCATGAAATACTTCCACTCAGTCCATTTGGCTGTAGGTGGGAGGGAGGCAGAAGTCTGCCAGAGAGAGTCTTAACCGGCTCCATAATCACCTCACTAAGGGGGTAGAGCCACTCTTGAGGGACCTGTCACTGATAAGAAGTTCAGTAGGCTAGAAGTTGTCTGTTTGACCACCTCAACCTGGATGCCCAAGTTGGAGGTCACCCACTTCAATAAGTCTTGGGGACCCTTGTGCTCGTCCTGGAGTGGAGATATCCTGGTAGCCACCAGTGTATCATCCGGTGAAGAGGAGGAGAAGGTGGGTACGGCTGGTAGATCCTCTGCCCTTTCCTCTTTCTCAGCTGAGACCTGTGGAACACTCCTGAGATTCGTTACTGAACTCAGCACCTGAGTCCGGATCCGGTGTCTCACAGTATGGTACCAGAGGCTCCTTACTCTCTGAGGCTACAGCGTATGAATGCATCAAGATGATGCCCTGGCCCGGGTGAAATCCCCACAGGCTCCAAGAAGGCCACTGCATAGGTCCCCGCCCCCATAGGCCAAGCATTCAGGGGCATCATAGCCTTTGATGTCCTGGCAGAGTATGCAGGTTGTAGGGAGTAGCTCTGGCAGTCCTGGTGGTGGGAAGAATAGGACTCCTCCTCAGACCCCGATGAGGAAGACAAGCTGCGATGAGGAGATGATTGTGGTGCCAATCCTCTCTGTGCCAGTGAGCGGTGCTGCAGTAACACCTGGGGTGAGACCATCAGAGGGCGTTTATCCCTGGAGAGTGGTCATGGTGCCATTCAGAAGCTGGGGGAGGGCTCTTTTCCCCACTTGTTGGCACCAGTGGTGCAGAGTCCTACATCTCAGGGGACCCTGGTACTGGCAGCATGAGCAAGTCCCTAACCATGGCATATGCCTCGGGGGTGGATGATATTGAGAATTGTCCAATACACTGCCTGCTGGAGGATGGTGCCTTCCTTGCTGGAGTGCATGGAACCAGTGTGGGTGCCAGTGCTGATTGGCGGGGAGGGGGAGGGAGTGAGGCTGCTGCGGTGCTGGGGAGGGAAAGCGGCCCAACGCAAGTCTTACACTGTGCCAATCCTGCCTGCCTGCTCCCTTTTGGCACTGGGAAGCAACTTTTGTCTTGGTAGTTACGGTGCCTCTTCTTAGGCGCCAGTGAGGAGGACCAGGTTTCTACTGGCAGGAGGTATGCTCTACGCTGAAGCCAAGGTGCTTGGTACTGAGTCCGATCATGGCTCCAAAGTTGGTCTCAGGGCTGCCTCCATCAAGAGGACCTTCAGTCTCGCTGCCTGGGTTTTCTGGGTGCAGGGCTTCAACTCTCTGCAGATCTGACAACGATCCTTCCTGTGAGCTTCCCCTAAACACTTGAGACAACTCAAGTGCGGGTTGCTCAATGGCATTGACTTGCCACAGGAAGAGCAAGGCTTACAGCCAAGGCTTACCATGGCACTGGGGAGTCAACAAGCCTTTCCAACAAGTGGGTGTCCAAAATACACTAATTACTAAAACTATTTCAAATTAACTAAGCTACAAGAGCTATATACACAAAAAGAGACGGAAAACCACTGGAAAAGGATGTCTGAGCAACGAGGGAAGTTCCAGCAACCGTGACGGGCTCGGCAGCGCCCGTTATACAGGTGCTATGAGAGCGTGACACCAGGGGGCACTAAAACTGACCTGACAGATACCACTGAGGGAAAAAATTCCAGCAACTGTGCTTGGGGTGTGCACACACCTACATTGGAATGGACATTGCAAGCTCTTGAAGAACTGCACCTAATGGAGAACGTGCCCTGCTGTTATGATATGCAGTTCCCTATCCCCCAAAGGCATAGCTTCCTCAGGAAAACTCTTCCCATCCCCAAGCTATATAACCAGAGGATGGCACTGTGCATCAACTACTGTTGCCTCAGGCAGTATTCATTCTAATGGAGCTACCTGTGGGAAGTGGAGGCGAGCACTGCAGAATGCAGTTGCTTCCTTGCTCCTGTCCTTGCTCTTCTGCAGTCTTCCAGAGTTGGGCAGCAGGTTGCCCATAACGAAGAGGAAGCAGAAGCATGAGTAGGAGCCACTACTCCCTCAGCAGAGCCAGTGCAACCCATTAGGCGATCTAGGTGGTCGCCTAGGCTGCTAGCATTTGGGGGGCAGCATTTCGGGTCTTTCGGTGGCCTCAGTCATCGTCGGCATTTAGGCGGAGGCAGCTGGGGCAGGGGGCATGGGGAGGGCCGCCTGCAGCAAGTGGGGGGGGGGAGCAGCATGCAGGGGAACTCCCCACCTCAGCTCACCTCTGCTCCGCCTCCTCCCCTGAGGACGCTGCCCCGCTCTGCTTCTCTCCCTCCCAGGCTCGCGGTGCCAAACAGCTGATTGGCACTGCAAGCCTGGGAGGCGGGAGAAGTGGAGCAGCGACAGCATGCTCGGGGAGGAGGTGGGAGAAGAGGTGATCTGGGGTGGGGAGCTGCCACACGACTGCCTGAGCCGGGGGGAGCTGCCATGGGGCGGGGGGGCACACAGGGCGGAGGGGGAGTGGGAAGCTGCCATACGGTTCAGGGGGCACAAGGTGGAAGTTCAACTAGGGCGCTAAACATCCTTGCACCCGCCCTGTCCCTCAGCCTTTGCATGTCCCCCCTCAGCTCTGCCTAGCGTGGCTCCTCCTTCCTTCTTTTATTGGGGCACAGCTTTGTATGAATAGGACAGCTCGCCCTTTTTGTTCCCACTAATCTGTTCCCGTTTTGTCTCCTTTTGTCAGCCTTACAAACTAATCATAGAATCATGGACTAAGGTCAGAAGGGACCATTATGATTGTCTAGTCTGACCTCCTGCACAGTGCAGGCCACAGAATCTAATATACAATATATAATCATTAAAGAAAAACAAACAAATTGCATCTTTTACATTTTCTAATGAAGTGTACTACAGGAGAATAAGATTTTTGCTATCAATAGAAAACAATTAACTGAGGGATGGATACTTCAGCGATCACAAAGAGCTCAGATTCCCATTAAATAAAATGGAACACTAAGCTGGTCAGAAAAATACTTTCCTCTAGATTGTGCTCATGTCCAAGAAAGGATTAGATTCATACAAAATTTTAATTTGATCACATGTAATCTAACAGAATAAAGCCCAGTACCATTACATCAAGTGAAATATTAGGAGATTTTAAGTACTTAACTTTTGTCTATAAAGATGAGTTCTCTACATTTACAAATAAATTTTGTTTTTGTTGTGATAAACTTTACTTAGATACAGCATTTATCTCCTTCCCAAAGTGAGCCTAATGCAATACTATGTTAGATAAATCAGACCTAGAGAGATCCATGCCTTGAGCAAGTAGTCCCAATCTTTGCTGGAATCCAAAGAGCTATAGTAATTCCCAAAAGGAAGATCAATATTACAACATAGCCACGTTTTTTGAAAAATCAAAGTTCCCAAAAGGCTGTTTCCCTTCAGCCCCTTCTACTAGGCTAGGTTCTCTCAGGGTGCAGTAGTTAGCTATGTTTCAAGGACACTGATTTTCTTATGAAATAAGACACTTCTCGTAAAGCAGCATAGCCACCCAGTCCCAGACTGAACCATTAGTATCAGATAATGTTTTCATTTCACCTTCATTTGCAACAATTTTTCCATCCAGTTTATCTGAATAGGGATCAACAGGATCGATTTTAGGTTATAATTTTACCTCAAGGACTTTAATAACCTAGAGCAGTGTTTTCTGAAGTGTCTCAATGGCTTCATGTGGTGATACTTCACTCAGACTTTGAAGATCCATCTCACTTCAGGCACTCCTCTTCCTTTTGGAGTTGTACCAAAGTAAACAGAAAATATGTATTTTCTCAGCTCTTTTTTGCAAAATATTTCGGTGCGCTCACTGCTCTAACAAACTCCAGCCACTACACCAAAGAGTGTATGTGATATACATGCAACTAATCCCATTCTTGCTGACAAAAAATAACCTGAAAGAGAAACTCAAGATTCAACCTCAAGAAATACTTTTATGCTATTTTACAGCAAAACATGACCACTTAACTCTCCTTATTCAACCATTATATTGGTGGGGCTTATCTTAATCCTCACTATTCCTAATATTTGAATTATTACTTATATAATAAGGCTTTGCACTTATCCTTCATCTGAAGACTTCAAACCATTTTAAGACATTAAGGAAACTAAACTCAATTTGAGATAGGTAAATATTATCCCATTCTACTGAGCTGGGAACTGAGGCAGAGAGAAAAATCAAAGCCTAAGTTTTCAAGGGTCCTCTAACTTTGGATGCCCCCAAAGAGCCAGACTTTCAGAGCTTCTGAGCACTCACAACTCCCAGTGAAGTGAAGGTGCTCAGCACATGTAAAAATGAGTCTTTAAGCAAAAAAAAAAAAAAAAAAGAGGCACCCAAAATTAGACATGTCAGAAAATTCAGTTTTTAGTGACTTGTTCAAGGCCCCAGAGTTTGGGCATGTAAACCAGGTTTTCTGACTCCTAATCTTTAGCCATAAAATTATTAGTCTTATTTATGTGTGCTTCTTCCACGATTTGGACAAGCCAATTCATGTCAAAATTCACTTTTAGAACCCTATGCTTCTTGTTTCCATGTGCTTTCTTTGTTTTTGGATTACTATATAATAATCTCGCAAATTGCCAAATGACTATTAACAAGGCTTATAACCATGCAGATATATACAAGTTTATAATATTTAGAAATGTTTGCCCTATGTCAGCCATCTTCAAGACACAGTAATTATTAGAATCAGAATATTCTTACTTTAGGCACCATTTAACAATATTTGGTCAAGCTCTTATTAATTAGTTGTTCCAAATATTACTATTTTTCCCCCTCCAGAAACCTTTGAACATCACCTGGTTATCTTTAAAAAAAAAAGTGCTTTGGCACTGAACGCATCTTTTTCCCAATTAAGTGTATAATAAGCATATTACTTAGACTCCCTCAAGCCAGAGATTAAAGTCCTGCCAAGTTGAACACAGCCTTTCAACCTTCCAAGATAGAAAGAGAGAGTGCCATGCATTTTATGTAATACCCGTGTAATTAGGGGTAAAACCTAAGGAGACACTGGAGTGGACCAGCTACTGGCATGTTGAAAAGGAAATATTCTTCCATAAGCAGATATCTCCAGAAAGAAAACTGCAACCATCTTTCCCCACAACCCCAAGAGAGGGTCTAGTGTCTTAAACCTATGGAGTCATGAGTCAATGAGACACGTAAGGAAAGAAGTTTAGGAGAAATTCTCACCTTTTTGGTAGCTAGCAAGCTGAGCCTTCATTAGTGGAAACAGTGAATAGAATAAATTTCTGTAGTGTACACAAGGTCATAAAAGCAGCTATAGTTCTAAAAGTACAGCAAAAGCCATAAGCAATGAGGTGTCAGGAATTTACTGTATCTACAGTACCTGCAAATAAATATATGCTTTACAAATACTTGAGTTGATCTCTTGCCTATTGTAGGCAAGCAGACTCACCCCTGTGGCGCCTCCTGCTGGTTGTCCTCGGGAATTAGCCCTTTCCAGCTCCTGAGCGTCCTCTGCAGGCTGGTGATCCGCAGCCTCTTGGCTCCCGTGTCCCTCCCAAGACCTGGTGCCCCTTTATCTGGGATGCTACCCCCTGGCAGTAACCCCTTCCTCTCAGGGTCTCCCCCTCCCAGGGGAACCCCCACCCACTATCCCCACCTCGCCTCAATATATGGCTACTGCCAGTCATCATCTAGCCCCCATGCCCTGGGGCAGACTGCAGTATCAGCCTACTCATTACTGGCAAGGGTGGGTTTGGACCTGCTGCCTTGGCCTACCCCTCTGCAACCCCCAGTACCTGTTATCCCAATGCTAGGCTGCAGCCTGGGGCTTTCATGGCTGGAGCTCCCCAGCTCCTCTGCAGCTCCCCAGCCCTGCTCCACTCAAGAGCCCTGCTCAGCTCCCTGCAGCCAGGCCCTTCTCCCTCTACAGGCAGAGGGCAACTCTCTCTGGGCCTCTGGCTCACAGCCTTTTATAGAGGCCTGATTGGGGCGTGGCCCAGCTGCAGCCACTTCCCAATCAGCCCAGCTTAGCAGCTCCCAGCCCACAACCTTCCCCCAGGGCTGTTTTAAGCCCTTCAGGGCAGGAGCAGGGGTCCACCCTGCTACACCTATTGTTTGAAACATTGTGTCCTTTTTCTGGACTGCAATTTATTTGTTCTTTCAAAGGGGCTGAATTCACTTTAGAAGCTAATTCCATTAAAAAAAAAGTTATTCTCTCTTTGCCCAGTTCTTGGCAAAAAGAGGCCTGCAGTTGGGCACGTCCCCTACCCCCTGGAAACTGAACGAAACAAAAATCAAACCCACAAAATAACTAAATGAACTGCACCCAGTCCCACCCTGACAACTGTAGGCCAAGTTCCAGGATATGGTGGATTGCAATTCAACTGCAGAGATAAGTTTTCAACAGACTGGTGTTCATCACATAGTTCACAGTGATTCCAACAAAAACTTAGGGAGGCCAGTAAACTATAAACTCCAATCCACTCATTCTTCTTCGAGTGCTTGCTCGAAGTGCATTCTATATTAGGGGTGTGTGCTCACCACATGCACCAGTGCTGGAAGTTTTTCCCTCAGCAGTATCCATAGGGGACCAGCTCTGGCGTGGTATAAGAGGCGCCGCCAACTCCTCCCACCCTCAGTTCCTTCTTGCCGCCAGTGATAGTGCTGGAACGTCTGCTGCTTCAGCTAGCATTGATTCCTTCTCTGTTCGTGAGAACTTTGAAATCCTGTAAAATAGTTATACATAGTTACTAGTTTTCTTAGTTACCCTTAGTAGTAGTTCTCAAACGCTTTGTTAGTCCTGGACTTAGCTGGGGGTTGGGGCATGCCCCGGTCCTCAGGCTGTAAGCCCTGCGGTCACTGCAAATGGCCTATGCCTGTCAGCAATCCACATACCAGCTGCCTAAGGTGCTTAGACAAAGGGAACATAAGTGACAAGTGTCACATCTGCATGTCCTTTAAACCTAGGATGAAGGAGGAGCACAATATCCATTTGAAAGCGCTCCTGATGGAGTCAGCACTCACTCTGGAACCAGAGCAGCGGTCGGACTCCGCACCAAGCACCGTGTGCAGTGCTCCCCCAGCGCTGTCCACAAGCCGGCACCGGTCTCCCTCCATGGCTCCAGTCAAGAAGTCAAAAATGACTGTGAAGGGAAGATCTCTTACCTCCTGTGAGGGAAAGGAAAGGGCAGGGGGAGAGCCAACACCCATATTGGGCAGCTCAACATCCCCCTTGGAAAGTCTGTCCCCAGCTCAAGTAAAGCGGTTCAGCCCATCCCATGTGTTGCCTGTGACTCCAGATAGCAGTGCAGGCCCCAGCCAGCTTCAGGTGCGATCGACACCTGAAGCCCTTCAAGCAGCTCAGGAGATCCTGACACTCTCGGTGCCGCCCTCACCGGCTCCCACAGTTCCTCAGTCTGGGGGAAAACCCATGTTCGGACCTATGTGCATGTCCCCACATTAGCGGTTCCGTTCTCCAGCCAGCGTTCACCCACCTGCAGCCGCCACACCTCAGGATGGGAGAGGCAGGCTCAGCAGAGCCCTCTTCAGTCCCCGCACTGGGGGCACCAATTGAGGGACTTGATGCATACTTCGACAGTAGATTGGCACAGATAGTCTGAGGCACGTGCCACCCAGCAAGAACTCCAGGACCAGCCCTGACCGTCTTCAAGGGCCCAGGACCAATCCTGGGACCGATTGGAGACCAGAGACTGCTGATTGCTGGGCCGTCATCGCCCATCGCCAAAAGGAAAGTTGCCCTATTCAGGATGGTCCTCCAGGCAATCAGCCTGTAGTAGCTCCAAGTCCTGTTCGATGTCTCAGTACTGGTCAAGTAACGTGAGGCGTGGGATCGCTGGATATCCAACGCAGATCCGCTGAATGCCATCCATCTCCAACAGCCTGACCAAGACAGTCTCACTTGGACAGGTCAGCTTCGGGACGCAGCAACTGGCACCAGTCGGACAAGAGCCACCACCCAGCCCGATCCTGGTCGCCCGGTACTGACCACTCCGCTGGTAGCTTCGGCTTAGAGTGAGGTTCTCTGACTGTGGGAGAACCTTCAGTATTGGCAGTGCTGACTACATTATCAGCACCAAAACCTATCCCATGGCCCCAAGCGCAGTGGCTAATGCCATGGTACCCATGAAACCCTTGGGGGTTCACTCAACCTTGCCAGGCTGCCTTATCAGTGTTGGGATCCTCAGAGAGGCCAGCAGCCTCGGTATCTCCTCCCACTCAGGTGCTTGAGACTTCGGGGGGTAGGACCCCACAGGTCCAAGAGGACCCAAGGGAGGAAGCTGCTGGACCACCAATGGACGTGGAGGCTCCCGTGGCACTGGCATTGTCCTCGTCATTGCCAGGCAAGGCTATCACGGGCCCTCTCACCCAGTTCTTCAGGATGACGCCAAGGTGCACCAGGAAATTTTGAAGAGGGTCGCTTCTAACCTCAGGCTTCAGGCAGAGGAATTGGAGGAGCCCTCAGACTCTCTCTGTTTTATGTCCTCTGCTCCTTGGCTCCTGCCAGGGTGGCTGTACCCCTTCATCAAGGGGTTTCCAAGATCACTCCAACCACCTTTCCCTCTTCCTCCCTGCATGGACAGCTATAACCTCAGACAATGGGTCTTCAGCACAGTGGAATAAGGCTATACCCTCCAGTTCCTTTCTACTCTCCCTTCCCACCCGCCTTCCCCGTCCCTCTTCAGGGACCCCTCTCACAAGAGTCTCCTCATGCAGGAGGTAAAGGGATTACTACAGCTGGGTGCGGTGGAAGAAGTTCCTCTTGAGTACAGGATCAAGGGGTTCTATTCCCGGTACTTTTTAATCTCAAAGGCCAAGGGCGGTCTACGGCCCATCCTGGACCTGCGAGACCTCAACAAATACCTAAAGAAGCTGAAGTTCTGCATGTTTCCTTGGCTTCTATTATCCCCTCCCTGGATCCGGGAGACTGGTATGCCACCCTCAACTTGAAGGACGCATACTTCCACACAGTGATCTTTCAAGGACACAGACGCTTCCTACCAGTTTGTGGTCCTCCCGTTCAGCCTGGCGACAGCACCAAGAGTGTTTACCAAGTGCATGTCAGTGGTAGCAGCTTTCCTCAGCTGCCAGGGTATCCAGATCTACCCGTACCTTGACAACTGGCTTGTCAAGGGCAGCTCCAGGTCTCAAGTCCAAAGGGATGTCGCGGTGTTTCAAGCTATGTGCCGCTCTCTAGGTCTATTGGTAAACGACAAAAAGTCGAAGTTAGTGCCAGTTCAGAGAATAGAGTTCATCGGAACGGTCCTCAACTCAACCTCCGCCGGGACGTTCCTGCCACTGGAAAGGTTCCATACATTGATGAACCTCATTGTGGAAGTCTCCACATTCCCTCTGACTAGAGTCAGGGTCTGACTGTGCCTGCTGCACCACATGGCAGTGTGCACTTACGTAGTCCACCATGCCAGGCTCTGTGGCCCCTGCAACAATGGCTGGAGACAGTCTATTCCCAGTCCTGAGACCCCTGGAAAAGATCGTTACCTTTCCCCAGGTGATACTTACCTCACTATGGTGGTGGACTGACTGCAGAACAGTCCTGGAAGGGGTCCCTTCACACTCCATCGAGTTGGTGTTGGACACCTTGGACCTCAGCTGGAGGGGTGCATATTGGCATCTTCCAGACTCAGGGGATGTGGTCCTCAGATGAAGCATGGTTGCACATAAACATCAAAGAGCTCCGAGCAGTCCGTCTGGCCTGCGGAGTCTTCCTGCCCCACCTGTCATACCACCAAGTGGTATGAGTCCTGACGGAAACACAGCTTCCATGTTCTACATCAACAGGCATGGGGGAGCGCGCTCGTTGGCTCTCTGTCAGGAGGCGCACCGCCTATGGGACTTCTGCATCAGCCATGAAATCCACCTGGAAGCTTGTCACAATCCCAGTGTCAAGAATACACTGGTGGACCAGCTCAGCAGGGACTTCTCTTCTCACCACGAGTGGTCGCTCCATCCAGAGATAGCCTGCATGAGCTTCCAAAAGGTGGGAAACTCCCCAAGTGAACCTGCTCACTACCAGACAGAACAGGAAACACCACCGGTTTTGCTCTCGGCAAGGTCTGAGCAAGGGCTCCCTCTCCAATGCCTTCCTTCTGTCATGGTCAGGGAGCCTGATGTACGCGTTCCCTCCGATTCCACTTATCAGCAGGCAAAGATCAAGAGAGACAAGGCGCAGGTTGTCATGATCGCCCCAATGTGGCCTCACAAGCACTGGTTCAGTACGCTCATGAGCCTGTCAGCAGCCCCTTCCTGGCCCCTGCCCAACCGACTGGACCTGCTGTCACAGAACCACTATTGACTCCTACACCCCAACCTCGGGATCCTTCCACCTCTCAGCATGGATGCTGCGTGGCTGAACCTGGGGAAGCAGACCTGTTCGGAAGGAGTTCAAGAGGTCCCCCTTGAAAATAGGAACGCCTCAACTAGACTGACTTACCTGGCTAAGTGGACTAGATTTTCTCACTGGGCATCTGAACATGGCATCTCTCCCTCGCGTTCCTCCATACAGGCTGTCCTGGACTACCTGCTCCATTTGAGGAACCAGGGCCTAGCACACTCTTCCACTAGAGTGCATCTCGCAGCTATCTCTGCTTTTCACCCGCCAATCCAAGGACAGATGGTGTTTTCCCATAACACAACGGTCAGATTCCTGATGAGGCTTGAGAGACTCTTCCCGCAGGTACTGGCCCCTGTCCCACAGTTGGATCTTAACTTGGTCCTCTCTAGGCTCACTGGCCCGCCCTTTGAGACCTTGGGTTCCTGCTCCCTTTTCCACCTGTCATGGAAGGTCACGTTCCTGGTGGCGGTGACATCGGCGAGACGAAATTAAAACCTTGACCTCAGAACCTCCATACGTGGTTTTCTACAAAGATAAGGTCCAGTTGCAGTCCACCTGGCCTTCCTGCCAAAGGTGGTCTCCATCTTCCACATGAACCAAGACATCTTCCTCCCAGTGTTCTGTCCCAAACTGCACAAGACCAGTGAAGAGAGGCGTCTTCACGACCTGGAGGTCCGGAGGGCCTTGGCCTTCTACTTAGAACGTACCAAGCCTTTCCATAAATTGACTCAACTGTTCATCGCTACAGCGGATAGGATGAAGGGTCACCCAGTGTCCTTGCAGGGATTTCCAATTGGATTACCTCATGCATAAGGACCTGGTGGGGGTTCCGCTGCTGCCGATTGTCAGAGCCCACTCGACGAGAGCACAGGCATCTTCGGCGGCCTTCCTTGTGCACGTCCCTATTCAGGACATCTGTAGAGCCACAACGTGGTCTTCTGTTCACACTTAACCTCTCATTATGCCATCACTCAGCAGGCCAGGGACAACGCTGGGTTTGGCAGAGCTATGTTGCAATCGACACATCCGTGAACTCCTACCTACTTCCAGGGTTACTGCTTGGGAGTCTCCTAATATGGAATGGACATGAGCAAGCACTCGAAGAAGAAAAAGCAGTTACCTTTTCCATAACTGGTGTTCTTCGAGATGTGTTGCTCATGTTTATTCCATATTAGGAGACTCCCGGCAAGAAGGTACTGTGGGCGTGGGGAGTCGGCGACGCCCCTTATACCACGCCATCCGGGCGCCACTCCAGTGGGCTCCAGAGCCGGTCCCCTACAGATACCACTCAGGGAAAAACTTCCGGCACCGGTGCATGTGATGAGCACACACACCTAATATGGAACGGACATGAGCAATACATCTCGAAGAACACCAGTTACAGAAAGGTAACTGTCTTTTCCTGTACAACAAATTCTACATGACCGAAATTCTGCTTCATTACTAGCATAACAGCCTTCATGATACAATCTCTCTGTTGAAAAGTTTTTTGGTCTGCTGTTGCCACTATTATAGAACTGTAATAAAAAAAAAACACCACCAAAAAAGCCTTTAGTAAGATTCTTGCTTAAGATGCTGATGATCAAGGTATGTCATTTTAAAAACAACAAAACAAAGTTTTGTTCATCTTTCAAGAATGTATTTTTCTGATGACAAATACAACCTCTGAGTAACTTGTGAAATAACCAGCTCCCACAGCAGCATTAAATGCATTCCTTTTCTGTGAAGTATACAGGAACTGTTTATTTCTTCATGTGCTCAGAGGCAATCTGGATTTTCATTTAGCTAGTGCTGTGGCAAAGTGAAATAAGAGCTACAGCATCCTGGTAGATTAATTAGGGGGAGTTATATTGTTTTATACTTGATCCCAATTTAGCAATGGCACATGAGATAAAAAAATCCATAGCAATGTTTTTCTGAACAATCTATTTTTTAATTTAACTTTGAGAAGCATAACTTATCCATCAACAATTCAGCTGTTTAGGGTGGCAAAAACTACAGTTTCTACATATTGTGCTACCAGGATTAGTGTTTTGAATTCACTATACCATCAAATATTTCCTTCTTGAATTGCAACAATATTTTGAGCAAGATATTTGTGTTAGGGCACAGATTTACTTTTTTAATGTTGTTTTAGTAGTATTACTTTTTAAATTATCAGATAAAAGATGGCCATTGTATTACTGCCAAACTCTAATCTCGGCCTTAGTTAGGGTCAGACTGCTTACTCTGTACAGTGCCCTGCATTGGGAGCAGGCTGTAGAATCAGAGACTCTGATGGGGCTCCAGGAGAGATTGTGCTATATGTGACATAATCCATTTTAAAGCTATCCAGCTTGAGGGAAATGTGCTTGCTATACCATCTTATACAATGGTACAGACTGCTTCCCACCATGCACCCAGCCAGCTCTACTATCTGGATACAGAAGGGGTGAGAGCATAGTCCTTGTCTGACATTTGGGTTGTCTTGTCCCCTGGGGATATTAAGGGGGATATTAAGGGAGTGCTGACATTGTGAGTGTCACTAACACTTATACAGGGGGTAGGAAGGGCAAGAGACGCATCCTCCTTGAACTTATTCTTTCATTGTGTGCCCTGTAGAAGGGGCCAAGGATGAAATAGACCTTAAGATTCATAAAGGGCATGATCCTGCTCAAATTTAAATCAATTTCCAATGGCTTTCATATGAGCTAGATCAGGCCAAAAATAGTTTGACAGTCAAAAGTGATACACTTAGACATTAAATATGATTACATGCTAGTATGCCAGCCTTAATTTATGCCATAAAACTAATTTAAGATGCTATCCTGCAGTCTGTAACAGGGAATATTGTTACTGAAATCAAATAGCAGTGCAGGATCCTGCCTCTAATTGTCACCATCTCCCTTCAGCTTGTATTTATAAAACTAAACTAGCCATCATCTTCTTGGTCACTCTTCAAGAAGAAATGCAGCTGTCTTGATACTTTTCTTTCTCTCTCAGAAAAGAGCTGTTATTAGCCCAGCTGTTAAGATAATTTAAACCCATGCTGTCAAATAAATTGACCATGCAGTTTCTGAGGTTTGCTTCATTTAAACTTTTAAAAACTAGCCTTAGGGACTTCTGAGTTACTGTATAAACTAAAATTTCACTGTTTTGACTTATTTTAAACATATTATTGACTTCTTTCATTCTGTTTGGACATTTTACACAAGGTAGTTACTACTATATCACAGCATTTCATTTTTGTTTTCCTCTATATAACAAATCTCAAAGCCTAGTGCATTTCTGCTATGCAACTTTCTGCTACACACAATGTAGCACAATAATTCTGTATGCTGAATAACGGACCGTTTTGCTTGCAGACTTGGCAAGTCCATATTTTACTTCCTGTAAAACTGGAAGCTAGAGTAGCTAACTGAACTTTGGCTCTGGGTGTGCTATGTATTGTAATTATTCTGTGAAACAGTTGGTCTGGGAAAGGAGAATAAGGAGGGCATCAAAGCAAACATGCTGCCTGTTTAGTGGAGCAGGACTCAGCTGGAATCAACTATGGCAATGTAGGTCAGGCTTGAGTACATCATTTTGTAAGTATGAATTACAAATCATTGTGGTCAAATTACTTGTGGGTCAATTGGGCTAATGTTTATATATTAGTGCAGAATGCACAATAGGAGGATTCCAACCAATTGTAGCCTAGAAGAATCAAATAGCATTTTACAAAGACACTGAAGTACAGATTAAGTACACGCCCAATCTTCCATACAGGCTGCTCATTCAAATAAATATTCACTTTTTAGAACAATTGTTTTTGATCAATGGAAAATTGCAAAAGGCAGCAGCAACACTGAACTTGCTTGAATGGCCATCATGGTGGTAGACTACACTTAGAATAATGACAAAATCCATTTATTCCCTCATTGTCGTCTATTCTTTACATTATTCCTTAAATTTGACTTGTTAAAATCTGTCATGTGCCTGGAATGATTTATCAATATCTTTATGAAGCCCAGGATTGGGAACATCTCTAAATTCCCAGCCCTGTCAATATCTTCCTGTTTGTAATGTTGTATCCCTGTTGGTCCCAGGATATTATAGAAACAATGTGGGTAAGGTAATATTTTTTATTGGACCAAATTCCGTTGGTGAAAGAGACAAGCTTTTGAACTTAAACAAAGTTTTTCTTCAGGTCTAGGGAAAAGACCCCCCTGAGTGACGAAAGTTACATCGACTTAAAGCAGTGTCTACACCACACTATGTCGGTGAAAAATCTGATAGGGCTCTAATTCATGCCTTGTTTGAATTGCAACTCCTTTAAGTGAAGCCTCTAGATCTCTTAGGGATCAAGGAACACGGCATTTCAATCTAATTAAACCAGTTTCAGCAATTCGCCAGTTTCAGCTTTCATTTAGAAAACCTCAGTTATTTAACGTGGAATCTCCACTTTGGGTATGTCTAGACTATATTGGCAGGTAGCGATCGATTTCTCGGGGATCGATATATCGCGTCTCATCTAGATGCGATATATCGATCCCCGAAAGCGCTCCCGTCGACTCCAGAACCCGTGCCGTGAGGACGAGAGGTAAATCGATCTAAGATACTTCAACTTCAGCTACGCTATTCACGTAGCTGAAGTTGTGTATCTTAGATCGATCCCTCTCCCCTAGTGTAGATCAGCCCTTTCAATAGAACTATCCCACATTTCTTTAGAACGAGGGTATGTCTTAAAGAGTTGATCTATTTGCTGTAACTGAAATTTAGTTCAACTAACCTACCACCTTTTCTTCATATTCCTTTCATACCACAGAGCAAGCAGCAGTATGTTAGAGCAGCCATAAGGCTGCTTTAAATTGATGCTGGGGGCTGAACTGGCCCCAGTACTTCTGGGAACCATTGGAGCACAGAGGTGAATTAAACTAACTTTTGATCCCTCAGGTACTTCATTGATAAACATATATATATATATATGAAGAAGTTAGTTCTTTTCACTAACCAGTTCAGCTTCTATTCCATCTGTGTATGGGATGTTAGTGTAGAGAGCCTCTACATCCATGGTGGCTAGGATGGTGTTTTCTGGAAGGTCACCATAAGCAGATCCAGACTAACACGGCTACACTTCTGATACTAGTGTATCTTTGGGCATCTTTTGAATTCTGGGGTTTGGGCATTTCTTTCACTGGTCTCACTTTTTGTCTCATTGTCTTACATATTGTCATTCATTTAGTACTCAAATTCTGCAATTTATGTTTTGTAAGCACATTAGTTGGAGATCTAATGTGCAATTTGCATGTAATAATGGTATTTTTGTATCAAGTACAAATTACTTTATTCAACTTTTAAAATGCTGTTTGTGGTTTCTTTCATTAACAATCCAGGTGAACATTTCTATTTTGAGTCTGTGGTGCATTTCATTTTCAGCAATATCTGTTCCCATTCTGCTAGCCCATATTTGCAAAGCAGTCTTGTATATTACCTTATACTATTATGTATTTTCGCATAAGCAGGACATTGCCTCTGGAAATACAGTTTTTCTACAACTTTGGAACCACCTTCGTGCTTCATTATCCCAGCCTTTACATTTGTTCAACTTTTCTTTGAGGGATAGCTCAGTGGTTTGAGCATTGGCCTGCTAAACCCAGGGTTGTGAGTTCAATCCTTGAGGAGGTCACTTAGGGATCTGGGGCAAAAATTGGTCCTGCTAGTGAAGGCAGGGGGCTGGACTTGATGACCTTTCAAGGTCCCTTCCAGTTCTAGGAGATTGGTATATCTCCAATTATTACCTATTACCTTTCTTTTAGCTAATCTTGGTTTTATTTTAGCCAGCAATGTTGATTGCTGCTATACTTTTGTCTCTTTCTTATGTGTTCCCACTTGAATTTGTTTCAGTTTAGTGGCTTGACAAATTTGTATTGCTTTGTCTAGGATTAATCTTTTGTCCCTTAACAGCCTTTCACTTACTTAGGTACTATTAATAATCTCATAATAATCTAATCATGAATAAAGGGAATGCCCAGATTTCCAAAATAAAAACTGGATGTTAAGCCTAAAATCAGTTGCCAGTCAAATTCTTCACTGCTCTCATTTTTCCTATTGCATACTTGGTTTGAAAAAGTAGTAGTCATAATTTTAAGTCTTTGAAAAAATGCAAAATACTTAACATTTTTTCATTAGGGCATCAAAATCACGTTGTTTCCATCTTGAACTGAAAGGAATTGTGTACCCAAGTTCTTGCTTACAATCAGCCTTTCTTTTTCAATCAGTGGTGCTTCTGGCAGGCAGAGTTGTAGGAAAGACATCTTAAGACGTTGCTGTGTGGCCAGGGCCGCCCGGGGGGGGCAAAGGGGGCAATTTGCCCCGGGCCCCGGAGGGGCCCCCAAGAGAACAGCGGAGGCTCCCGCCTCCGCCCCTCTCCTGGAGCCTCAGCGCATCAAGCGCCGAGTCTCCGCTGGGGCCCCTGAGCCCTGCCCCGCTCAGAGCCGCGTGGTGAGGGGGCAGGGCTGGGAGCTCCAGGCTGAGCCCAGCTGCCTCCGCTCGGCGTGGAGCTCCCAGCCCCGCCCCCTCACCACGCGGCTCTGAGCGGGACGGAGCTCAGGCCCCGCCGGCCACACGCTGCGGCTGTTCCGGCGATGCGCTGAGACTCCGGGTGAGGAGGGAGCCGGGGGTAAGAGGCTGAGGCTGAGGCGGGGGGGAAGCGGGACCCGCCGCCGAAGCGCAGCCCGGTCTTCGGCGGCGGGGGGCCCCTTCCGTTCCGGGACCCGCCGCCGAAGTGCCCCGAAGACCCGCGGTGGGGGCCCCCTGCCGCCGAATTGCCACCGAAGATCGGGCTGCACTTCAGCGGCGGGTCCCGCTTCGGCGGCCCTGTGTGTGGCCAGTGTTATGTGCTGGGGCACTAACATCTGATAGTTGGCAGCCTGGACTCAGTTTACTGTGAGCCCCTCTGGAAAACACAAAACTAGATCTCTCCTGAAACCTGACTATTTTTCTCCAGCTCCAATCATCATACTACATAGTTCAGAAGGATTTGTAATCATGGAGTGGCTTATCTCATCACCAAGAGAGAAATGAATGGACACAAGTCCATGATAGTCTCTCAATACAATATGCACATACTTCCTATAACTGCTTTGAACAAAGATGAACAAACACAGGGAAAGCCTGAATGTACAAGCTCATACAATAGTGAGAGCTTGCTCACATTAACAGTCCCACTACAGCCAATGGGACAACTCATGTAAGTACTTACCAACATAAGTAAATGTTACACAACGGTGGCACTAAAAATAGCAACAACTCTTACACAGACATATTACTATTTTCAAGACTCCAGACAAGAGAGCCCAGAGCTAAAATTCTCTAGCCAAATTGCTTTTTACACACACACACACACACACACACACACACACACACACACACACACAATGTCTATCTGAATCCCTCTCCAACATGTTACAATCCTCTCTGAGTGGAATAACTTTCAGTCAGAGTTACCCTCTCTTTAGCCAGGGGTATTTTTCACTCAAAGGCACCTTGACCTTATGGTTGCCTGGTTTTTAAAGGTTTTGCCTGGGTTAGACAGTGTAAACATTTTTTTAAATATAGAAATTGACATAGATTAGACCAGTTGTTCCATTGAATCCAGTATTTGGTCTCAGAAGAAAATGCAACTTAGCTCCATAGTGGACAATATGGAATAATGTTACCATATGAGAATTTTCTTCCTAACATCATCAGTTAGTGGTCTACAAGTTTTGCCACCTCATCTTTTCCCATACCACTTGTAAATATAAACACTGCCAATTCTAGAGTTTAACATTTTGCCACATTGAGAACTGACTAGGGTTAGGGGACACTAGATAGGGTGGGATCTGAGTTACTACAGATAATTCTTTCCTCGGTGTCTGGCTGGTGAGTCCTTGCCCACATGCTCAGGTTTAGCTGATCATCATATTTGGGGTCGGGAAGGAATTTTCCTCCAGGGCAGATTGGCAGAGGGGCTTTTTTCGTCTTCCTCTGCAGTGTGGGGCATGGGTTACTTGCTGGAGGATTCTCTGCACCTTGAAGACTTTAAACCACAAGTTGTGGACTTCAATAGCTCAGACATAGGTCAGCGGTTTGTTACAGGAGTGGGTGGGTGAGATTCTGTGGCCTGCGTTGTGCAGGTCAGACTAGAAGATCATAATGGTCCCTTCTGACCTTAAAGTCTATGAGTCTATGACTATTTAATTTTCCTCTTACTGTGTTTTAAATAGTTTCTAACCCTTGATAATGCTTTCTCTCACACCCTATGACTACTCAGTTTCCTTAACCTCTTGTAAAGGACTTTAACAAGGTTTTTGAGAGTCTAAATGAACCATATCATCCAATTCTCTTTTTCCTCTATTTTGTTAACACACACAAAGAAAACTAGTAAATTAAAAGGCACAGCTGTCTTTTACAGAAGCTGAGCTTGCTTGTTACTATCAAATCATGTTCATCTATGTATTTAAGAATTTTATTTTTAATTACCATTTCAATCAGTTTTCCTGGGACTGAATCCTGGCCTGTAATTTCCAGGATTACTCTAATGCCATTTTAAAAACAGGCACAACATTTACCACTCTCCGGTCAACCAGGACAACGGATTTAAATGAGATTGCATATTTTTGTTAGCAGGTTAGCCACTTCATTTGTGAGTTCTTTCAGAACTCCAGATTGAATATTCTCTGGTCCTGGTTCCTAGTAATATAGTGTATTATATTTATTCCTGCATCTATTCTTTTGACACACCATTCTGACAGTAATTCTTCTTTATTACTTGAAAAGAGTGTTTGGGGTGGGTCTATTCCCAAAATCCTCAGCAGCAAAGGCAGAGGGAAAGAAAACATTTAGCTTTTCTGGAGTGTCCTTCTCCTCCTTAATTGCTCCCTTTTATTCCAGCAAACCCACTGATTCTCTCAAAGATTCCTGACTCGGATATACTTAAAGACTTGTCATTTGTTTGTCTTTGGCTAGTTGTTCTTCAAATTCTCGTTTAGCCCTCCTAAATTCCATCATACGCTATACCAGCCATACTTTATTATCCTTTCTATTGGGCTGGATTTCCAATACCTATGTGGTTCAAATAACCCCCGCAAATTTGCCATTTACCCACACTTTTTTGAAGCATACAGTATACTGCATTAAAAAAAGAAGTTATGTTTTTGAAGCAGGTCAGTCTATTGTTAATATATTAGCTTTCCTATTCAAGTGCTTCAAACAATTACTATTCTTTCTATATACTTGCATACAGCATGACACCATTCTTCAGACTGGATGGCTAAGGAAGGACCTTTCAAACTTCATAAACACCACTTCAGCCACAAGACTCACTGCACCTATCAAGACTGGACATGCCATACATACAAGACTTCTGGACTCTGCCAGGCTAGAGAATAAACTGAAAATATATTTATTTGTTTTGTTTTGTTACTCTGTGCAGTCAGTTATTATTCTGTCATGTACATATTTTCATGTATTCCACGTTTCTCTTCTCAACACAATGTTCCTAGCATGCACAGAAAACTGATTTTGACAAAAGACTTTCAAGAGATAAAGCTTGTAGTTTTTCTCTCCTATTTGTATTTACTTATTTTTCAAGGATACAAAACTTGTTGGTTACAATTTGTACAACTTTGGAGATGAAGTGGCATTGACCACTGTCAGAAGACAGAATACTGGGCTAGATAGACCTTTGGTCTGACCCAGTATGGCCGTTCTTATGTTCTTAAGACAAGTTGGCTGAGGCTTCTTCCAGACAAACAGAAGTTATGCTGGTGAGATGAAGGAAACAAGCTTTAAAAAGGTGTTAGAGGTACTATTAGCTCCCTCCGTTGGAGGAGATTGCTTGCCTTTTGTTACTCAGTTTTGCAACCTGGAGTATTGCAAACTGCTTCTGCATGCCCAGCTAGAAGCAGTAGCTTACAGTGCTTTTTATCAACACATGTGTCTAAACTGTTGTTGCTGTACGTAAATAATCTTTTAAAGATTTACCCATCCAGGGCATAAAGTATATCGAGTAACTCTCATAAAATAGAAGAGCAGAGTAAAAGAATCAACGTTCAAAACAAATAGGTGGGCCAAATGTGAATAAAAAGCTCCATCAGAAACTGAAAAGGCAACATTTGTGTGTTTATTCTGTTGTCAAGATTTACCAAACCTTTTCACTCTAATAGAGAATGGCAGCAAATATGGTTTTAAAGAGATTGACTTGTGGGAAGGCATCTTCAGTATTGGGGCAGAGAGTCAGGAAAGATCAGCAGCATCTGAGAAGGCGGCAGGTTTCTTGAGGGAGAGTGGATTTCAGAGCTATCGAGAGAGTCTGTGACTCCAGCACCAAATGTATCCACCCCCCCACCCCCAGCCTCCTCATCTGTCCTAATCTACAACCCCCAGAACCTTCCCTGAAAAAAATAGTCTAAGAGATTTAGGAGACAGATGTCTGTAAATAGGACTAATGACACCACTCCTATAAGGATTTTTATGAGTGCTGGAGGTAGGAGTTCTATGTAATGGGATACAAGCAGTATGCCTCTGAAATAATTTCACAAAGGCGCTGAAACAAACAATGGTAGACTAAAATAGTACAACTCCTGAAGCACTAAGTTTTTAAAGGAAACCAGGAGAGCCAAATCAGTCTTTGTTTCTTCTGTGGGCACAAAATGAAAATACACTCTACTTCTCATTGTAGAAATTTGTGCTGAGGGCAAGATCAATATCAGAAAATTGATTCTTCAAATTCCTCTTAACCAAAGATCAGTCTGAAGAAAGCATACTGAGAGAAGCCTGAAGTGCAAAGGTTGCTTCCCTCTTTAAAAAGGCCTACTACAGCAATATTTAAAAACACTGCAGTAGTGCTGTTGTAAACTGGTAATGTTTTGGACCATTGTGCGAGTATTTTCTCCTAGGAGGATTACTTCCAAGAACATGGAATGAGTAGGTCATGTTGTTGCAGCAGTGCTTCATTTGGCTACCAATACATTAAATAGTTTAAAGTTTTATTAGGTTTACTGGACTACCTCATAGTCTCAGCCTATTTGGGGATGAAATACCCATGCATCAGGGTTAATCAGAAACAGCTAATTCTAAATCTATGCAAATAGCAGCACCGGTAACTCTTTTTAACATTAACAGGAGTTATGCCTCTGCACTGAGAGGAGATTATATTACCCAGAGAAGTTACTTTAACCCCAGAACTCTGCGGAAGGGAAGCCTATTAAGCAGTTGTAATCCATTTTCTAATGTTCCTGTTCTTTTGAAGTACAACAGTCCATAGGCACTAAGTAAATTTCCTGAAAAACAGAACATTCTCTGCTTTCTTTTCTGATTGTCAGATATTTCTTTTGGAATCAGTCTAAGGACAAAATCCTTTACTCAAGGCAGTGGTATTGTTGCTTATGTAGAAAACTGCAAAATGTGACTCTAAGGGCCCAATCCTGAGAGGTGTTAAGATCCTTACACAGAGAGCTACACTGGAAGTGCCCTGCAAATGGCAACAGGTTTATAAGGCCAACACAACCCAGGAACTCTACTACATATTGTTGAGCATTGGCAGCTCAACTTTTTACATATGTATCACATTCAGTGTCTGATCCAACATCCTTTGAAGTCAATAAGAGCCTTTCCATTGACTTCAAAGGGCTTTGAATCAGGCTTTTAAGAGCACTCCTGTAAAAAAAGGTGCTGTGATTGTCCATTCCCTATTCCCATTGGCTCCAGGGAGTTTGAATTATGAACCTGTTGACATTCAGGAGATTTCAGTGGTTTCCAGGGGAGCTGAGGATACTCAGCACCTCAAAAGATCTCTGTATTCAGAGCCTGATGCTGATCTTTTAGATCAAATTTGTTTCCCTTTAGGAAACACTTTCTCCCATAACATAATTTTCTATTCTTAATACACCAAGTGCAGCACCCTTGTTGGATACTGCTATAATTTACAAAAAGTGGATAAGGCAGAAGCCTCCCCTCGGGAAGAGATTTTTAGAAACAGCCTTAAACCAAACAAACAGAGGAAAGTGAAAATTATTACTGATATTATTTGTTCGGAGTGGTGCCAACGGACTCCAGTCAGGGATCAGAACCCACTGGACTAGGCACTGTACAATCACAGAATAAAAGAATAATCCCTGCTCCAAAGAGTTTACAATCCAAACAAAAACACTTAATTTTAAAGCTTGTTTATAATCAATCTTGACAGTACACTGCCTCTGCTTTTGTCTGTGAGGTTAAAACACATTAATACTAGATCAGAAATGAGGTTTTAATTAAAATTCGGGTCCTCCTTTTCTAAGCATAGA
The DNA here is from genome assembly GCF_020497125.1 of Mauremys mutica. Lineage (NCBI taxonomy): Eukaryota > Metazoa > Chordata > Testudines > Geoemydidae > Mauremys > Mauremys mutica. The sequence goes on from NC_059079.1 coordinate 33,001,444, forward strand.
TTTAAAAGGAAGCATAGAACAAAGATACAGTAAAATATGCCTAGTATGATCATACCAAAATAAGAATGCAATAACAACATGCTATTATAAGTGCTTTTCAGACACCAAGCAAGTTCCATTTGGACTGGAGGGCCCACCAGATCGAGCCTTAATATTGTACTCATAATTCTCTCTATTCCTGGCCACATGGGGTTAATTTGCTATCATGAAATACAATATAAAACATGTGCTTCAAATCCACACAGCTATTTACACTTAATAAACACTACACTGTAATTATGCACAGCTCCTCACTGTCGACTGCACGCTGGAGACTTAAAGAGCATCAAGTTGGCTCATAAAGAGGCATTCCCAGCAACTGCTAACAAAATGCCTCTACAGAGGAAGAAAACCCTCTGTTGTGAAAGCTAAAGAAAAGGAATTTTAGGCGTGGAAGGTGACTAGATAGCTCATCTATTTCCAGCTCCCACTTTGAATTAGAACATTTTTTCTTAAGAGAATCCTTCACTGTCTTAAGGTTTCAACTGTCAAGTGTATGCACTTAGTTTTCCTATTAAATACCACTGTTTTAATTTATAAATTATTTCTTCAAATTTTTATAATTCAGGCATAGGTGTCCATCTAGTGCATCCCAAACAATTATAAAACACAGTATGCATATATCCACCTCAAGCCCATAGCCTCTCCCACAGCCTCAGAAGAGAAGGGGAAAGATTGACTTTGCATCATGCCTGGAATCTTAACAATCTCAAACTCTGGCAGACCATTGGGGGTAGAAAGTTCCCAAACATAGGACCTCTCACAGAGATCACCTTGCCCACGTCTCCCCCTCATTTATACTGAGGGAGCTCCAGTTTGAGCCCTTCTACTGATCTCAGCTGTGGCAGTATACTACACAGAGAGAAAAAGTCTTTAAGATAGCCAAGTCCCAAACCATTTAGGGCTTTATAGGATAAAACCAACAACATGAATTGAAGCCAGTGCAAATCATGGCACACGAGTGCAATGTGCTCTCCCAACATGCAGCTCTATTTTAATAAGCACTCTGCACTAGCTTCAGCTTCCAAAAGGTCCAAAGGTGTAGTCCCATGCAGAGGGCATTACAGTAATGGAATCTTAAGGTGACAAAACCATGCTTAATTGTGGCAAGAAAAGGTTGCACGCTTTTTCCAAGCATATATTACTCCTGGGGGGATTCTGCACCAAAAAATTTAAAAATTCTGTACCAAAAAATGTAAAAGTCTGCAAAATTCTGCAAACGTTATTTGTCAAAATAACACTACATAACCACACCAGTTTCAATTATTTTGGTAATTTATTTAAAAATACCTGCCAGCAAGTATGTCTGTAATAATACAGACACACAGAATATTCTCCCATGAGTACAGAGTTAAAGAAACCCCTACGACAACCCAGTTCCTGTTTCTCTGCCCCTTTCCCACTCCCCACCTGAGCCCAGCCAGGTGGCCATACACCCACAACCCTTACCCCTCAAGCCCAGCTGTGGGGGACCAGATACCTGCACCCCCTCCCTCCCAAAGCTCAGCCATGCCCCCCTCCCTTGCCCAGACACCCACCCCTCCCCTCCTAGAGCCCACGGATTCAGAGGGAGAAACTGCCTGATGCTTGGTCCCAGGCTTGCACAGAGTCTCCTGTGCGCCACCCCCTCCTTCCCTCAGGGCATGCTGGGAACTGCAGCTGTGAGGAATCCACTAGCTCCCTCCCCCTTCTCCCCAGCAGTGGCTTCTATGTGCAAAGTAGGCTATGCTGAGTCCAGCATCCCCTAGTGGTGGCTAGCAGCACTGCAGGTGGAAAGGAAATTCTGCACGCACAACATTAATTTCTGCAAAATTCTGCATTGTGCAGTGGTGCAGAATTCCCCCAGGAGTAATATATAGAAAAAACACTCTTGGCCATATCTTCTATCCAAGCATCTAAGAACAGCCTAGAATCTAACATCATGCCCACCTGTTTTACAAATGACTATCACATTCTGTATGTGAGGGGGCACTAATATAAATTCTGTCAACCCTTTGGCTGCTTACCCTGGCCCAACATCATTCCATAGCGCCTTTCATTTGAGGATCTCAAGTGCTTTACAAATATTGATTATCCCTCACTGTGAGGAGTAAGGGACCACTTCACCTGTCACTGAAATGCCACTAATGCTGGGGTGGAACACAACAATTTGCAGTAATGCTACACAAAACATGTATGACTGTCCTGACTTGAAGGAGTTTGATCAGAGAACAATGTTTGAAAGAGTACCACTGCTTCCCTGACCGTGCCATCAAACTGACCTCTGTAAAAACAAAATAAAACAGCATTTAACATTTTAACCTCATCATTTAACTCATTAATCTCACTTTGACCCGTATGTTAACACCTCACTTCTACCCATCGATCTGATCAAGGTCTTTTGATTTCAAAAAGAGAATATTTGCTTATTGGAGAATACCCAGTGTATAGCTCACAATAGCAGGCAGCTCTACTCCTTCCTGAAGTGTTGCTTAATTTTTCTTTTTCTTTTTCCTGAATTACTCTGTTGAGCTCGAGTAACAAAGATCCTCTTGTAGGAGAATTTTTATTTGGGGTTTCTCTTAATGTGGTGAGATCTTGCTCTTTGTTGCCCACAACCCCTTCCCAAGTCCAGAAGTATACACTAATTATGACAGACACTAATTTCCTCCTTTTATTTATTAGTGCCCTAGTTGGGTGAATGCTGCAGGTGCAAACTTAACAGTTCTGAGTTTGCACTAATATATTCCTCTCGCTTGCACACAGGGGAGTTACTGCCCAGTACTTCAGTGCGTACTGCTATTCAGATCTCCTTAGTCCAAACTGCAAGGCACTGCAGACATGCCTTAGGCCACAAGCTAATTATCCCGGGCAACTAATAACATTTCTCTGTTCCTGACTGAAGCCAGAGTTCACAGAGTAGTTATTGTGCTTTGGTCAGCTATTTACTTTTTCTCCAAATTGTTCTTGACCACTTTAGTTCGCTGTAAGTTATTTATCAGAGGGGTAGCTGAGCTAGTCTGTATCCACAAAAACAACGAGAAGCTGGGCTCCTCGTTGTTTTTGTAAGTTATTTAAATATTCAACTACTCCTTACACCCTAGCTAGCTCAGCTGTCCAGTTTCCTACATCTGTTTCTCTTGTAGTGCATGCTCTCTGGAGTAATGACAGCAAACTTTCCTTTCAGTAAGCTAGTACTAAAAGAGACAGGGCTTCCTTCAAGGCTATCTATCTGGATCAATCAACAGAGACTGTGAAAGCAAGTTCACACCAGAGTATCAACATCATGGAGTACCAACACCTCTTGAATTTTGTCCTGGAGACATAGTTCATAAAAATCTTAGTTTTCATTTAAAAAAAAAAGTGTCTAGTCCTTGTGATTGCAGAGAAAATCTTGAAAGTGTGAAGCCTAAAAGCGTGAAGCTCAGAGGCTGTGATTTTAATATAGATCCTTTCCCCCAGTTCAGCAGCAAACCGAGTCCAAAGACTGGTGTTGGCTATGTGCCATGCCTTGTCCTTCTCAGACCAAGGAATGGGTGCCATGATGCAGGGCGTTGGAGGAGGATATGGGCGGGGGGAGGGAGCGGCCGAGGTAGGTCAGCAGAAACCCTCCAGCTCAAGAGCAAAAATGGGAAATGTCAATCAAAAAATGGCAGGCGAGGCTGAAGGAAAGACTGAAATGAGTGGGAGGGAACAAATGCATTTTACAAGAGTGGGATGGGAGAGAGAAATGCACAAAATACAAAGGAGAATGCAAGAGAAGAAAATTACCTGAACTGATTCATTTCACTGGGGACTCAGCCAGATAACACGTGAAGCTGTTTGTGTTTTATTTTTTGGTTACTGCACCAATTCAGTTAATAGTGACAGATTATTGGAGTGGTAGCTGAGACTCAGAAATAAAAATCTATTCTCCAAGATATTAGAATTTCCTTCCCCCCCAGATTCAAATGCTCCCCTCACCAGGAAAGAGAGAGTGCGCATACATACATACATACACACTCGCCCGTCTCTTCCACCCCCGCCCTCCCCCGCCACAACTCAGCTCTTACTAAATGCCTGTCAAAAAAACATGAGCTTTGAAGAATGCCATTTGGGCTATTTCAGGCCAAGTGAGAGTGAATGCCATAAAGAAAGGGTCCTCCCGAAGCCTCTTCAGTTTGAACATTGTATAAGGATAAATGCACCTCCACTGTAGATATAACTGTTCCATAAAGCACCAGTAATCAAACAACCGCTCCCCCCAGATGGGAAGTTTTTTAAAAGGTCAAACTATAATATTACTTTGTAAACAGCACAGGTCTAAGACTGCAGTGCTGAACAAAATGTACTTCTTTTAACATTTGATTCCAGTAGTTATCAGCTCAAGGATATTGAAGCGAGAGATTGTTGTTAATGACCTTCTGTATCTTATTTGATCTGAGCTGCCTTGTCCAAGGCCAGATAATGAAGTATACTTGTCCTTGATTTATTAGTGTGACTTGTATTAAATATACTCTTACTCACAATAGTACAGTAAGGATTTGAAAGTTCAATGTCTTATACTTTGTTCTTTCTAAGTAAAAAAGCATAAATCAGCATCGCAAACTCCCATTAATCCATAAAATACAAGTCTTTTAAAATATAATATAAAGCATGCTCCTGAGAACATGCCCAGTGGCTTTAGATTCAATATTCAGTGACACACTAATTGTTAAAACAAAATCTTTAAATCCCAGCATTCCTGCTATGTTTCAGACCTACATTTTAGCTGTGACTGATCAAGGAGTGAATGTCTGAGGGCAAGTCAACACTTAAAATGATGGTGTAGTTGTGCTGCTGTAGCGCTTTAATGAAGATGCTCTATGCTAACAGATACCCCTGAGATGTGGTAGCTATGTTGATGGGAAAAAGTGTCCCACTGACATAGCACTGTCTATGCAGAGGGTTAGGTCAGTATAACTACATCTCTCAGGGGTGTGACTTTTTCACACCCCTGAGGGACATAGTTTTACTGATAGAGGTCTGTAGTGTAGACCAGACCCAAGTCTCCCCTTAGCAGAGGTAATATGGAGAGCTCTCCCCTAGCTTTGTATAACTGCTTTGGCGTCTACATAATTGAGAGGCCTTGTCAAAGAAGTACCATGTTCCCTAATGATCATCACTATAATGTATTTTAAATATGAGGGATTTTTAGCTTATTGTATTGCTTTCATTGATTGATTCATTATCTCAGTTGTATTAAAAAATATTACTTTTCTGTGAGATCAGTCACTGCTACCATATACGTGGATTATTGCTTAAGAACTAGGGACTCCTTTATAGTATTACAATTAGATACCTTTCATTGTTTTTTCACTGAATTACTAGTCTTTGTCAAACCAGTACCAGTGCAAGTTCATCGTGGGGCAGTCCACTGAAGTCACTGGAGATACCCCAGACAGGAATTTGCCTGTACTTCTCCTCACTTTACTACCAGACCAATAGACAAGAAATTATTAATGTCATTTGAATACAAAGCTAAACCAACTGGAATTTGCCAGTATCACTTACATTGCATAGAACTATTGTTGCAAAAAGAACTTGTTGCATCTTTATCATCTCTTGTATTAGTATTTTACAACCACAGCAAAGTTTTCTCATACTTCTTGAGTAAGGTCCATTTGGTAGTATCCAGCGTGTCTGATCAGCTGAAACAAAGAACATGGATTTGCTTGCTCTGCTTATCAATTAAAAGGTGACCAACAAAGAAAATTAAAGATGACTCAGCCATTACAGCCAAGGCACATTTGTGGGGCTGGGGCTTGGGAGGATGTAGACCACACACCCTGGGACGTGCATGCTTGGTGGGCAGGCCCCTCTTTACAGGGAAACCCCCATTGGGTGCTTCGTGTCACCTGCAAGGGAAACAGAGATGGTCTGTCTATGGGCTGGAGCAGCCTGCAAGAGGCCCTGCAGCCAGGAAGCTGCTCCGTGTCAAATTAGGCATCAACCTCTGCGAAGGCTGGAATTAAACAACACCCCTCCCCACCTACCCCCCAAGAACACAAACACAACATGTTTTATAGAAGACCTGTGACATGCCTTCTTTAGAGGCTCGACTATTGATTGGTATTTATGAGAGGCACTCAGATCCTGTGGTGATGGGACTATATGAGTATTTAGATAGATAAGAACCAGAGATAGATGGAAGTTCCACATGTACCTTAGAACAGTGCCTCACTCTATATCCAGGCAAATTAAATGAAGGTTAAGCTACATACGCCAGAAAGTCTCAATCAGATAACTGAGATTATAGACATTTTTACTGAGGCTAAAATATCATTGCTGTATAATTGAAATTTATTACACTGTTGTTTATCTCGCATTTTAGATCTTTGTCCTCTGTTTCTGGGGCCCCATAGTGAATAAATAACCCATTAATGTTCTACATTGCTCGTGAAGATTCTAAAATTGAAAAAGCTAGCCCAACAGAAAACAGATAGGAATGATGTTTCTGTATGACATCAGAGTAATAATAGTAAGTTTCATTGTGGGCACTAACAACAAGTCTGCATGGGTATTACAGACATACATAAACCTGGAAAAGTTTTCACAAGCTGGGACAATTATTTTTAACTAAACAAAGTCAAACCTTTTAACACCAAAACCAGAGATGGAGGCTGATTGGCACTAACATCAGATTTAAAATCATCAGGAAGAAACAGTCAAGAGTCCTTGGGGGATAGCCGCATTTTGTAACAAACAATCCCTGCCTGTGCTACACACACTGAGGGAGTAGGAGGATAGAACAAAGGGAATGAGAATAAAAATCCTGCCAGTCAATCTCACCGCTTTTGGGAAACAGTACAACACTACATACCAAAATGCCTCAACTGTTTTTCTTCCCTTATTTCATTTCCATATGGTTTCATCATTTTCTTTCTTGGTCCATGGACTGGTTTCATATTATTAATTTATATTTATGGAGAATCTTTCAAAAGGTTTCCCCAAAGTACTTCATAAACTGATATAAAACCTATCTAATAATATGTATTCATTATACAATAATAATAAAATTCATGTAGCACTTAACTGTTTCTTCAGTCTCCCATCCAACAACTACCCCATTTTGCTTAACTGGTGAAATATTATGGGATCACAGCACAAGGTGAAATGGCTATACCAATCTCTTCCAACCCCTTTTGTTTCAAAGATCAGAGAAAAAGCAAATAAACTACTACCTGCATAGGGCATTCAATGGTCATTAAGCAAACGTATACAAGTTACTTACCATCTTACAAACAAAAGTTTTAATGAAGTCAATACATTACACAACAGCGTCTGTGTAAAGAAAGAAAAGTTAGTTTTTCCAGACTTGGAACTGTACCGGAGACATTGCAGACACATTCACAGCTGTTTTTTTCTGGCCCCAATCTTGAGGTGACTGAACATTGAGCAGGTGGTGATCTGATGCTCATTTGTAAGTAGAACTCAGTTAAAGGAGAGAGGAGATCAAGTTGTTACAATTGTATTAAAGGTACCTCAATTTAACAGACTTAGTTACAGGTCTAATATAAAAGCATAGGTCTATTCATCTTAAAGGAGCTTTAGCAATAAGTATAAAAATGGTACTCCAATGCCGTTGGCTCCATTTGACCTACTGATATCTATTGATATAAATATCAGAAAAAGTAAGAGCTGACAATGAGATTTTCTATACAGTGAGTTCAGGTAGGTCTTCTGCCAATATTCTACATCTATTTACCTGTGTTTCACTAAAAACCTAACTCATACTGTAAATTCACTTAATCTATGGTTTATTTAACTCATTCTTGGTCACTGTCCTCTTTATTGAGTCTGTATGTGCCAAAACCAACAAATCCTAGATATTTCTTGAGCATTTCAGTACAGATCAGTATTACTAATATTAATTTAAATTTATTTTGTTTTAGGTGTTATTAATGCAGTTTAGAAAACTAGTGCATTTTAATAAAATAACATGCAAAATAACTCCCATTGACTTGGTCAAGGATTAGATCACTAACTTTATTACTCTGATTACTCAAAAAGAACTGTGAACATTAGATGTATTGTTCCCCATTCATGCTGTTAGACTAATTTTGAATTTAATTCAGCCTGAACAATGACTCCAGACTAGCCAGTTCTCCCTTCTGGTTCTTAGGCACTAAGCACAATCCTGTTATGTTGGAGGCTGCAATATTTCTAGGAAATATTAGAATTTTTTTTTAAAAGGTATTTTCTTGAAATTTTTATATAATTTTCACTGAAAGTTAAAATACTCTAAAACACATGAAAGGCCAATTCCTCATGCCAGCCTCCAGCATGAGCAGCTGGGCTCAGCTCTGGGCAGATGCATGCTCGGCTGAAGAGGGGGGAATCTAACTGGCTGAAGTAGTTGTTTCTTCATTCCCCTGCCATGGTGGGGAGAGGAGGGAAATCAGAGGATTTGCTCAATGTTTTATCTTTGGCCCATTCCTACTTAGTCTGTCCCTATTTCCCCCACCCCTATGCATTGGCACACAGGGAGCTCCCAGGGGTCAGGATTCTGTGCAGTGTAATGGCCACCCTGTGCAGCCCCCTCCATTCATCATTGGGACCCTTCCAGTTTTATCGCCAAGGGATCCTCCACAGCCCAGGTGATAGGATCAGCATTTGCCCCATAATATTCCTGTCCCTTCCCAAGTCCCTCACCAGACACAGAGAACGTGTGTCCTGCAAAACTCATTAAAATAAGCAGTTTGAGGGTTTATGAATCCATTTTGATGCTTTAATTGCAAACAAAACAGACATGAGAAATGGATAGAAAAGCTCAGACATAACCACACAGTCCGCTGGCCCCCATTCCTCCTCCCAGGAAAGTCAATGGGAGTTTTTCTGATGACTCCAGTGAGAGCAGGACTGAAATGCTCATTTTACTTATCCCTCAAGTGCGTGTGAACAGTATTTTATGAAGAATTTTATATCAACAAATATTACAAGTAGTTTAATATGCACATTTATTCCTCGAAATAAGTCCCTCTCCACTCCATTCCCCCATAGTGAGAAAAAAACAGAAAGCATATCTTTCCCTAACTCCTGAGTGAAGCTTGATCCATAAAATTTAAATTGAAGTAACATAAAATAATATGGTACTGATCTGACATTCTAGTTAGTCTTATGCATCACTACTGTGCATGGTCCATAACACTCTCCATATACTATTCCCTCCTAGCAGATGCAGCATCTCTCATACAAAGTCTGTGGGATCAGTCTTGCTATCCATTCAATCTTTGTCAGAATTTATGCATGGTCTTTCTAGTGTCCCTCTTTGCTGCCATTAGAATACAGCTGTACTTTAATAAGAGTCCCTGGAAATAGGCATTGTGGGGTCTATATTCAGCGTGTCGGTGATTCTAGACCAAAGGAGATCAGTTTGTAAGCAAAAAGAAGGTTTCTTAAACTATCCTGCCTTGATTTTTCAAGTTCACAATGGGCTCAGACAGTCAAAGCTGGGTTTTTCCCATTATCAGCTGTAAAGAATCTGCAGGCCAAGTTAGTAACACCTTTGCAATCCCATTGCCTTCAGTGCACAAGTGTGACAGATAGACCCTGTAACTTGAATTTAGTAAACTGTTCTGTTGATGTATAAGAACAGCTCAAGCCCTTTTAGGAACTACAGAGCTCACAGGAGCAAAAAGTAAAAAAAATAAATACAAAATTACTAAGAATAATTTTGGTAATAAAAATAACCCTGAATATACCTAGAAGACAGATCTAATGAGTAAGCAGAGTCATTATAACAATTTTAGTGAGTCTCTTTTCAGAGTATAATCACACCTTAAATCAACACACGATAAACTGATAATTATCTGTTTCTTCCTTGGAGATTATTCCCTTTCTCACTGCAGAAAATGGAATGATTGACATAGGTGATTGGTCCTCGTTAACAATAGTGACAATATTCCTATTACTTTGCCAAAAAATAAAACATTTATTTTAGATGCATATCTCTTTATATAGAACATTACTAGTCAAAATACTAACCTTACCGTACACGCAGTAAGAAAATGCAACTCAGAAAAGTAAAGAACCAGATGTTGTTGCGCTTGACTATTAAGAGATTTCAGTTACAATCATAGCTGGATGATTACATAATAAGAGAGATATTTCATACACCCCCCCAACCACCCATAAATTTCACTGAATTATGTGCTTGACTTTTGATTAAATCCTTGTTTTGCTCTCCACTTCTCCCTGCCTCAGTATTTACTTTGCTCATCTCCCTCATGACCTCCACTGCAGGCTGCATGGATAGTTGAGAAAGTGTCTTCCTTTGAAAGCTATGTCATGCTTAGTCTCAGAACAAGAGGGGAGTAGTTCAACTGAAATGGGAAAGCATGAGTTCCACAGGGAGTTTATTGAAAAACTCTGCAGTGATATAGCCAGCCTCTTCTGTTTCTCTCTGATCCCTGTGCGCCCCAGCAACAATGAATGAGTCACCGCCATGATACAGCCACTAGTTAGTGCACACAAATCCATCCCAACAAAATAATGTGGAAAGGGAATCTGTGCTAATGTAGATTAACATGGGGTGGGGGGAAAGAGGATGACCTATTTCCCAGAAAAGTCCCAGGAGAAAGTCCTTCTTCCATTTTCTATTCCCTAATTTCACAGTGGCCAGGATGGACAAAGTGCACTCACATCATAGAAGCATTTGCCATACCCCTCCCATTTTTATCTGTTCTTTGTTTGTTTAGAATAGGGGTAGGCAACCTATGGCACACGTGCCGAAAGCAGCACACGAGCTGATTTTCAGTGGCACTCACACTGCCTGGGTCCTGGCCACCGGTCCAGGGGGCTCTGCATTTTAATTTAATTTTAAATGAAGCTTCTTAAACATTTTAAAAACCTTATTTACTTTACATAGAACAATAGTTTAGTTCTATATTATAGACTTCTAGAAAGAGACCTTCTAAAAACATTAAAATGTATTACTGGCACGCGAAACCTTAAATTAGAGTGAATAAATGAAGACTCAGCACATCACTTCTGAAAGGTTGCCGACTCCTGGTTTAGAACTTACCTGTTTCTGACTGTTCTCAACCCTAGAATCTGTGGGAGGAAGAGTCCAACATGGAGGAGGACAGGCAATTGATAGAAGGAAGTATTGCTGTGGGCTGAACTATGCTAATCGGGAGGTGGAGCTATGGTTTGCTATATAGAGAGTTCTGTATAGAACTGTTTACAGCAGATAATTAAAGTAGTGCTAGAGAAGGGAGGACTAGTGAATTCTCAGCCCCTAGAAACCAGGAGCCAAGCACAGATTCATAGCTGTTCACACCAAAAGGGACCACCATTATGTTAATCTAATCTGATCTCCTGCATAACACATTTCACCAAGTAATTTCTTCATCAAGCCTATGACTTCTGGTTGAGTTAAAGCAATATATTATGTATATATTTATTATTTTTTCTTTCTGATTTGTACTGTTTTTATAACAAACGCACACACACACAGTGTGCTCAGCCTAGAAGTTTAGAAACATGTTATTATGGATCATTCTGCATTACATGAAATACGTTGTGTTAACAGACAGGACAGTCCTACAAATGAGGCCCTGAATCAAGGATGAGGCTTCAAGAGCTCACCACCTCCATCAGCCACAAGCCATGCTGTGTGTAATCCATTCTGTATACAGGAATGGGGAGTAATGGAGACCAGAAAAGAGCGTCTCCCCTGGGGTGCACAGAAAATCTATGAAGTAGTGCTCTGTAGTGTTCAGAATCACACACTGCTACCTGGGGTCCCCAAATCCAGCTTTGTCCCTTCTAAGTAGAGACAGGGAGCACCACAGAGAAATGGCCACATTATTTAGGTTTTCTCACACACCAGCCTAGATATCCCTGCTAACACTAACTAAATTCTGCAGGTGCATGTAGCTGAGCATTAGTTACTGAGGGGGAATGACACACAACAGAAGTCTAAGGCAGGGGTTCTCAACCTTTTTCTTTTTGAGGCCCCACCAAACATGCTATAAAAACTCCACAGCCCGCCTGTGCCACAACAACTGGTTTTCTGCTTATAAAAGCCAGGGCCGGCATTAAAGGGTAGCAAGCAGTGCAATTGCCTGGGGCCCCATGCCACAGAAGCCCCCCAAAGCTAAGTTGCTCAGGCTTTGGCTTCAGCCCCCCCATGGTGGGGCTCAGGGCCCCAGGCTTCAGCCCCATGCAGCGGGGCTTCAGCTTTCTGCCCTGGGCCCCAGTGAGTCTAACACTGGCCTTGCTTGGTGGACCCCCTAAAACCTGTTCAGGGCCCCCACTGGTCTAACGTTATAACATGAAGGCAAGGGGAATTCTCCATAACCAACTCCCTTTTGCTCATAGATGGCTGGGAAGGGAGGGTCAGAGGAGAACCCAAATGTTCATGCCTGAAAGCTCTATCTATTTGGACCCAAATCCAGTCAGCCCTAAAGTTCAGGATAGTTCTAGTTTTGGCTCATTTCTAATTTAGAAGAAGTAGTGAGTAGCCAAGAGCAGATTGGCGCTGGCTGGGCATTTGGCATTAGAGTGTTCCTGCAGCAGTTGCAGGATAGGATCACAGAATCCTAAGACTGGAAGGGACCCCGAGTGGTCATCTAGTCCAGTCCCCTTCACTCATGGCAGGACTAAGTATTATCTAGGCCATCCCTGACAGGTGTTTGTCTAACCTGCTCTTAAAAATATCCAATGACGGAGTTTCCACAACCTCTCTACACAATTTATTCCAGTGCTTAACCACCCTGACAGAAGTTTTTTTTTAAACATCCAACCTAAGACTCCCGTGCTGCAATTAAAGCCCATTGCTTCTTGTCCTATCCTCAGAGGTTAAGGAGAACAATTTTCCTCCTTGTAACAACCTTTTATGTACTTGAAAACTGTTATCATGTCCCCTCTCAGTCTTCTCTTCTCCAAACTAAACAAACCCATTTTTTCCCAATCTTTCCTCATAGGTCATGTTTTCTACACCTTTAATCATTTCTGTTGCTCTCCTCTGGACTTTCTCCAATTTGTCCACATCTTTCCTGAAATGTGGTGCCCAGAAATGGACACAATACTCCAGCTGAGGTCTAATCAGTCCTGAGTAGAGCAGCATTACTCCTCGTGTCTTGCTTACAACACTCCTGCTAATATATCCCAGCATGATGTTTGCTTTTTTTGCAAGTGTTACACTGTTGACTCATATTTAGCTTGTGATCCAGTATGACCCCCAGATCCCTTTCCACCGTACTCCTTCCTCAGCAGTCATTTTCCATTTTGTATGCAACTGATTGTTCCTTCTTAAGTGGAGTACTTTGCATTTGTCCTTACTGAATTTCATCCTATTTACTTCAAACCATTTCTCCAGTTTGTCCAGATTAGGGATGTAAATATTGGTTAAAAAAAGTTAATCAATTAAATTATTAAAATGATATAGTTTAACTGATTAACTGTTAACTGAGGTCACTTGCTCTGGCCGGCCAGCGCAGGGAGGCCGGCACTGGAATCCCTCTGGCTGGTGTGGCACAGCTGGGGTCACTTCAGCTGTTTGGCAGGGGGCGGCACAGGCTGGAGTCCCACCGGCACAGCCGGGGCTGGGTTCCCTCTAGCTGGCCGGCTCAATGCAGCTGGGGCTGAGATCCTTTCAGTGAGTGCGGGCCGCCGGGGTTAACGGTTAAGGTCAGTTAACGGTAAGCCTAATGCTTACTGATTAATCAGTTAACCATTTAACCTTTTACATCCCTAGTTCAGATCATTTTGAATTTTAATCCTATCCTCCAGAGCACTTGCAACCCATGCCAGCTTGGTATTGTCTGCAAACTTTATAAGTGTACTCTCTATTCCATTATGTAAATCATTGATAAAGATATTGAACAGAACCAGACCCAGATCTGATCCCCATGGGATGCCACTTGATATACCCTTCCAGCTTGACTGTGAACTATTCTCTGGAAACAGTTTTCCAGCCAGTAATGCATCCACCTTATAGTAGCTCCATGTAGGTTGTATTTCCCTAGTTTGTTTATGAGAAGATCATGCCGGACAGTATCAAAAGTCTTACTACAGTCAAGATATACCAAATCTACCACTTTCCCCCATCACAAGACTTGTTACTCTGTCAAAGAAAGCTATCAGGTTGGTTTCACATGATTTGTTCTTGACAAATCCATGCTGACTGTTACTTTTCATCTTATTATCTTCCAAGTATTTGCAAATTGATTGTTTAATTATTTGCTCCATTAAGTTTACCGGTACTGAAGTTAAGCTGACTGGCCTGTAATTCCACGAGTTGTCTTTATTTCCCTTTTTATAGATGGGCACTATATTTGCCCTTTTCCAGTCCTCTAGAATCTCTCCTGTCTTCCATGACTTTTTGAAGATAATCACTAATGGCTCAGATATCTCCTCAGTCAGCTCCTTGAGCAGTCTAGGATGTATTTCATTAGGCTCTGGTGACTTGAAGACATCTAATTTGTCTAAATAATTTTTAACTTGTTCTCTACCTATTTTATTTTAGGATGGCTCAGGCCAGGCCAGGCCAGGCTGGTTGGTATGCTTTGCTGTTTCTTTTTAGACCAGCAGCATGTGCTCCTGGCTAGCATGTGCTGGCCACAGCACATACACAAACTAATTAGGGCATTGGATGACTCCTCCTCTAACATCACCAATGTATTACATCAAAGTGTTAAGAGACAGTTTAACGTTATTCCTTGGCCCCAATCACCTGAAGTGGATCCTAGGTACAAAGTCTAATACCCCCATCGCATGGCAAAAGTCAATATTCACTGTAGTAGTTACAGATGCATTTGAGATATCTGACATGGCTTGAGTAGCTGTTCCCAATTCCCAATGTTATCTGAAGTGCCCTGGAGGGATCTTGCCCTGCTAACTGTGTATAAGGAAGGAGTGGTGTCTATACCTTCTCCGCACCACACACCACCCATGTGGCACAGGCCAGGATTTTGTCCCTAATCTCCTTGAAATGTTATAGTTTAAAATATGGAATACTGTGAAGTCTGGTGTAGGATGCAAGCTGCGGAAGTACTTCACAGTGCTGAAGCAGGGAGGCTGAAGAACACCTATTACTTATTTGTATTACAGTAGTACTGAGAGCTCCCAATCGAGGTAGTGTATTGTGTGAATCACTGTACAAACACATAGGGAGAGGCAGTTCCTGAAACAAAAATATTTATTGTAAGTAAAAAAAAAGGGTGAGAACAAAAACAGAGAGGGAAAGGCCCAGATCCTCAAAAGGTATTTAAGCACCTAACTCCTATTGGGCCAAAGTACTTGTCCAAGGTCACAGAGCAGCTTAGTGACAGAGCGAGGATTAGAACTCAGTCCTCAGTTCCCAATGCAGTGGCCTTATCTGCTAGATAACTACTGAGGTCTACAAATGAAGCTACCATATACTGAATGCCTCAGTGTTCATGATGTGCACAGCCCTAGTGTTACATCTAAGAGTACAGCATGAGCAATTTTAATTTAAACTAGCTTTGGTGGAAGTGATAGATCCAACTTATTTAAAAAAAACTTTTAAGCATTCATGATGAATTTTAAACCAATTCTCCTTATACTGTCCTACAAATCAAGTGTATTAAGCAAAGGTATTTTCTGTCCATCATCAACAGAACATTCTCCTTAAAAAAAGTGAAAAGTTGCATTAAGTATAAAAGAGAGAGCCCTGCATTCATCTCTCGGAGCTGAAGTAGTCTCAGAACAGGCAATTAGTTTTGAAAAATACAGTCAACAAAACACAGTTGTTTTAAGTTTACCTTGGATAAAGATATTTCCTCACCATGAGAAACCCTTTCTGGGGCCTCTTGTTCCTTAGAGTGTTTAGTTTACAGCATGACATTTAATACTTGTGCAGACTTACTCTTCCACAAATTACATCTGTTGTGACATACACATGGTTCTGTGTCCACACCAGATGCTAACCAAAAAAAGACTAGATAACACTGAGGTTTCTCTCTCATACTCAAGGTATTGTCCTTTTATATAGCTGAAGAATTTATGAGTACACAGAATTTCAAAACAGAAAGGCAGTTATATCAATAAGGAGATCACTTTCCCTCAAAATAGCAGCTCCTGGGTTCTAGTTCTACATGCAACTACACTTAGATAACAATAAAACAGCCTCACTTAATTCTAATTCATGGTGTTATTTACAGAGGAAAATACAATCAAATATTTCACTGAGCTTTACCTTTGCAGATAGTTTGGGCGAAAATAGATTAATGATTGAAATGAGAAAAGGCTCCAGAATTTAGTTTAAAATGTAATTAAAGCTTTCTTCACTTAACTCCTGAAAAAAATTCTATGAACTCTGAAAAAAGGTGGAAAATACAAATTTTCATACGTCTAGCTGGCATAAAACATGAAGTTGTTTAGTAAGGGAAACGCTTATTGAAAACAGGTTTTTAAATAATCTTTTACATTTTGTTTTTGATGCTAATTCACTTTAAATACTTTATGTAAAATTCCTTGAGAAATCAAAATATAATATAAAGAGGAAAAGAGTCCCAATACTTTAAACTTAGATAGTGTCCTGCATCTGGGGTTTCACACCCTTCTTTGTAAAGTGATATTTCCACTTTACAGACAGGGAAACTGAGGCACAGAACAATTAAGCAATTTGGCATTGTTATTGACCGAGTGAGGTATGCAATCTGGTTCATGTGACTCATCAGGTTTGATTCTCCACTTGCTTGCACCTTGCATAATTGTTTATACCTGCGCAGAGTGGGTAAAAATGGTATCCTATCAGAATGGTATTTTGACCACATTCACTAGGGCAAACCCCTGCTTGATGGGGAACGGGCTTTTTCACGATCATATAGGGCAGACAAGCGATGCTCCAAAAGTGCCGCAAAGAGTAAACTGCATGAATCTCAATTTATTTTCCATAAAGTATGAAGGACTGATTTTCTGGGATTTTATCTGTTTCTCCTGAGTCTGGGTGCCTGATTCTGATCCCACTCTGCTGAGAATCAGGAGTAATGCCACTGAAGTCATTGGAGTTATCTTAGTGTGAAATTTGAATCAGACTCTCTTGGTGCTTTCAACCTAATAGGCAAGGTAATCTGACTCGGTGTCTTCCACATCTAATTCACCGTATATGAACCTTTTACTCTGAAGGTCAGTGCACAAGTATTGCGAAGCCCGGGGCACATGAAGGCAACAGGAGCCAATAAAAGGTAGGCTGCTAAGAATTATCTGTCACTGTCAGGAATTAACGGAGGGAAGTATGCAAGAGTAGCTTTTATTGAAAATGAACTCAAACTGTCAGAGGAGAGGATACATAAATAGAGATCAACAGTAAAGGGACCTATTGTTCAACTGATCTGCAGGAGACTGAGATTTACATGGGAAATTCCCACAGGAGCTCAAAAGATTTATTCACAAAGCCCCTGTACATTGATGGGAAAACAGATCCTTAATATTAGATTGCATTTATATACTAGAAGGCAATGCAATTTTCAATTCCTTGGGATCTGGCTGTTCATATTGACCTCATGGAATATCAAAGAACAACCTACTACTATGAAAAGGAGCTACTAGAGGAATTGTTGTTCTTTATATTCACTGCTAAAAGCTTGTTAAGCTTTCTCCAATATGTGTAATAATTTGCTGCATACACTAGGTTTACATTTTAGCTTTGACTAATCATTTCTCTGCTCTCCCCCACATAGCAGACATCATTTTGTGACAATGAGTGAACTCTTCACAAGAGTATTTAAGAAGTCTCTCCAGTATTGTATTTTGACTGTTACAGTGACAACCCACATAAAGAAAATGAACAACCCAATATCTTCAAGTCTCCGAAATAACAAAGCAAATGTGCAACTAGTCGATTTCCTCAGCCAGCTGCATCTATAATATCTATTATAATAATAAATAAATAATAATAATTGGAGATATACCAATCTCCTAGAACTGGAAGGGACCTTGAAAGGTCATGGAGTCCAGCCCCCTGCCTTCACTAACAGGACCAACTTTTGCCCCAGATCCCTAAGTGGCCCCCTCAAGGATTGAACTCACAAACCTGGGTTTAGCAGGCCAATGCTCATCCCTCCCCCTCCATCTATTGCTGAACTCAGAGACAAAGGAATGTAGTTGGATGATGTAACTTCATTAAGCAACTTGAAATAGGCTTAGGTTTTAACACTAGAAAGCATCAGATAAAACAAACAGACCTAGAGAAAATAACCTTTTCTTGTGGAAGAGTTTGACAACTGTGTTTGAATCACACATTTCATAAGAGCTATCAGTCAAATATCACTTAACAGGAGTATCAGAGGGCTTGGCTACACTTACAAATTTGCAGCGCTGCAGCAGGGTGTGAAAACACATCCTCTCCAGCGCTGCAAATTGCGGCGCTGCAAAGCGCCAGTGTGGTCAAAGCCCCAGCGCTGGGAGCACGGCTCCCAGCGCTGTCCGTTATTCCCCACAGGGAGGTGGAGTACGGACAGCGCTGGGAGAGCTTTCTCCCAGCGCTGGCGCTTTGACTACACTTAGCGCTTCAAAGCGCTGCTGCGGCAGCGCTTTGAAGTGTAAGTGTAGCCAAAGCCTAAATAAATCTAAGCAAACCATGGAAAGATGAGAAATGCAGCAAGTATCACTACTATAACTTAGCTCTGTAAGAAGATGAATCACATTGGGTAGGTTGAAACCACATCTCATGTTGTATGAAGAGAGATTTATTTTCATTCAACTATGTTACAAAACTGCCACAGGCTATCTTTATATCACTGCATGACAGTTACATGTATCTGTGGAAGATCTATAATTTGAGAATTTAAATTATATTTTATTTATAGAACAGGGCAAAGAATTCACAATATCCAGTGTATTTAGTGAATGTAGTTCTTTTTCCTGTTTGCTCATAGTTTGAGAACAGAAAATTACTTACTATTTTGGTTGCTATTTGAATGTATTTGATGCATCCTGTGTGTGAACACATTTCAGATTATAGATTGGTTGCAGACTCTTCACTCAGAATATTTACGATATGTGACTGGTTACCCGAGTCACATGCTATTGTTTCTGTTCTCTGACTGGATGATCTAATTTATAAACTACTGCTCCCAGAAGGTGAATAGACTCTACATAGGTCAAAAGTGAAGAGAAGTTTTCCTTTGTCAAAACAGTACTATAGGATGGACTTTAGGTATAATTCTTAACACTGGAGGGGCAAAGAACTGAAGGGAACAAGAGCAAGAAAAGATCCTGTCTGTACTGGTCAAGGAACCATTGTTAAAATCCCACTAGCAACAATTGTGCTTAATCACAGATAATGTTAACTAGCATGGTCTCAGCTATAGCATGGACAAGGCTTTAAAATGGTTGCCAGTTACACACATCTGGAACCATGCTATCTGAAGAGAATGCATAAATGGGTGGGATGATTACAACTAACTCATATGTGACTAATCCTAGCACGTTCCCTAGAGGCCTGACCACATGGATACGAATGTGGTGATGGGCCAGTGGGTGATGTCATGGTTATCAGAAGTGATTCTGAGGTGGGTGAGTGGCTTGGAACACAATTTGTTCTAGACATTACACGTTGGTAACAGCTAAGGCAAGCAGATTCCATCTGAGGCATCTTTAGAAATGTTTCCTCTATCTGACAAGGGGACAATAGAAGTTTGCCTCAGAAAGCCACTGTGTCAAATAGCTTTCTCCCAAACTGAACGGGTATATCTGTCTCACTTCAATTTAAGAGAGGCCATAATTTTAAGCCAAAAAATGAAGGGAAAAGACGTCAGGTGGATGTCCCTGGATAAAGTTGTTGTTGAAAATCTGATAAACTAACTACCAAGGTCTTTCCAAGAACAGAAAGAACCTGTAAGCGTTGTTGTGAAATCGATATCTAAATGACTAATTAACATTATCCAGAACACCCACTAGTATCTCCTTAGGGTGATTTGTACTAAGATCTGCATTGTTCACTGAGGTCAGAAGAGCCCTTTATGCAGGCACTTAGCATACCCCACTTTGGATTTTGTATGTTTGCTTGTTTGAATCAAACCATTAAACTTTACATTTGCTAATCCCAGAATGAAATCCCTGATATAAATACAAACACTGATGCCAACAATGTGTAAGTGAAACTCTTTTTTGGGAATGTGAGACTCTGAGTTGGTCTGGGAAGGATTAAGACTTTAGGAAAGAACTTTGGTGCTACAGATTTAAAATCAGGTGTACGGGGGGGGAGTGCTGGAGTAAAATTATAAAATGTCTGATTTCAGAGACAGGGGAATAATTCCAGTTTTGAAGAAACAAATAAAGGGGGAGGAAAAGAACTAGAATCTAGGGAATAATATTTGGATCTGAGTAAATATATTGGCCTGTATTCAAACAGGCTGTTTGTCAGATTTATATTTCTGGTATTCAGTGCAAAAGAACAGCTTGTACACTTAGGTCAGACCCTTAATTGGTGTAAACTGACATAACTCACTGATGTCAATAGAGTTAATTTACACCAACTGAGGATCTGGCCTTTGAGTGTTTGCTCCAAACTTGAAATAATCATCCTGAATAATTCCTGAATGCTAATCAATCATTCTTCCTGGCACATAGCATTGATGCACCCTCCCCCCACCCCACATATACACACACAGTAAAAATTATGAATAAAGCTTGTTTATAAAACCTCACAAGTAGTGAGCCAACAATAATCACTAAATATTGAATTAACCTATCTGAGGAAGCAGGTAGCTGCATACCCTTAGTCCAGTAACCTTCCTTTTCCTTTACCCCATTCCCACCCAGCTGTTTGGTATCCCCATTGATTAAGTCAGAACTACATTTAGGTTGCAAGCTCTTTGTGGCAGGGACCATACCAGCCCATTTCTATTGCATAGCACTCAGCACACACAAATGCTGAGAAAATACTAATTAATTCCAGTTACACCACAAGATATTTATGAACTTTTTGGATTAATGTTGCTGCCCCCGGCCCCAGAAATATTCCAATATTTCAGGTCAGAAAAGGCTTAGCTACTGTGGCAATAAGCACTACAGAAAAAACATTGGAATAAACTGCCTAGGGAGGTTGTGGAATCTCCATCTCTGGAGATATTTAAGAGTAGGTTAGATAAATGTCTATCAGGGATGGTCTAGACAGTATCTGGTCCTGCCATGAGGGCAGGAGACTGGACTCGATGACCTCTCGAGGTCCCTTCCAGTCCTAGAGTCTATGAGCTTACGAATCTATAATCTCTGTCCGTTTTCAAATCTCTCCTTAAAACCCACTTCTTCTGAGAAGCCATTAACACTAGAATGACCTATACCTCACCAAGAGTACAGCCCTGCAGCATCACACCATGCTGGAATTCTTGTCCTGTGTATCGTTTTGTCTGGGTCAGACTCTTTGGGACAGGAACCTGATTCTTGTTTATACAGAGGCCGTTTTACACCACTCCGCCTGTGTAAAGGGGCCTTAAGGTGGGTGTAAATGTACTTTATGCTCACTTCAAGGTCCTTTTACAATGCCAGAGCACTTTAAATCAGAATCTGGACCATGGTTTATATTAATTGCACTACAGAAATAATGAGCAGTGACTAGTGCATGATGTTAAATAAACAGTGCAACGCATAAAAAGGAATTGGGAGGAACAAGCATATAGTTTTGAGCTGAGGGTCTAAATTCAGACCTTGTATAAACATAAACATAACAGAATTGCACCTGCTTACACCAGCTCTGAATTTGATCATCTAAGATTAAAACTTTACTCATGCAAAAGTAGAGAATAAAGCAATTAAGAAAAAAACCCAAAGCTTCTCTAACATGTTTAACACATCTCCAGTGCTATATATTTTTAAATAAAATAAGTTATTGTTTCTCATTCATGCTAGAACATGATGGTGCCAAATGTAGTGTATTTGAGACATAACCAGGTGAAAGTAAGATGATCTCATGATATATGAGTAGCAAAAACTTTTCACTTCATTAATAGTTACCTTTTCTCTATCTTCTGTGAAGCACTTAGCTCACTACTGGATACTGCAATAATTAATACATTATACTGATTTGTATTGGACTAGCTGTATTTGAACATATTTTGCCAAACCTGAAATTGAAAACAGCCAAATTGATTCTTAACTAACAGAGAAAAGACAAGTGTGAAATTGGGCTCACTAATTGGTGTTCAATTCCATAAAGATTTCAGAATCCAGGCATTCAGCATATCAAAGGAAAACTCTGAAAGGCATCTGAGAGCAGGTGCTATCACCATTCAGAATATTATAGATTCTGATTTATAAAACAAAATGTCCCCCATTTCAGATCTCATAATGTCAAATATTCCCCTCCAAATGTAGCAGTGGCTTGTCTCACCTTACTTTTTTCCCCAGCAGGGTGCAAGAGTTACCTCAGCTTTCCTCTTTGGTGGGTAATTTAGCTCTCTGACTAAACCAAAAAGTCTCCACCCTTCCAGTGTGAAGAAAGTCCACAAATAGAAGCCAAATGAAAGGCCAAACCATCAGAGCCTCTCTCTTTGTGTCACAGCTTTCCCAAAATGACTTGTCCTTCTGCCCCCTTTCTGCAGTACAACAGCAATGCCCCTCTGTTAAAGGGAGGTCCAGCAGAGGGGCCCTCAACAGCGAGGCAGATGGCATCTCTAAACCTGGCTTCTCTTCCCCTCAGAATTCCTTCCTGTCAGGAAGCAGGACCCACAGCAGAGCCAGGCTAGCAGCAAGGCCTGCAGCAGAGCCAGTATCCAGGCCATGTAACGAGCGCAGCTGGCTTGCAGCCTGATTAGCCACTTCTCCTGGTGGTTGGAAAAGTCAGCAGATGGCTCTTAAGCCTAGCAACAGCAGTTCACTGGCTGCTCAAAGTGTTTGCCCATGGTTGTGATAGCCCCTGGGTGCCTGCTCCTTCCCGGCCCTTCTCCAGCCTCGGACTCTGTCTTGCCTCACTCCAGGTAACCTGGCTCTGATTGTGGGTGTCTGGCTTGAACAACTGGGCATCACTACCCACATCCTGGTCATATGATACTTCCTCTGTTCTGCCCCACGCAACACTTCTTCCAGGGCCCATAGCAAAGAAATCTAAGGCTTTTCCCTTTCTTGGTCCATCTCTGTTTGGAGGGAAAAGGTTGCCTGTATCTTCAGAAGCTCCTTCCCAGCATCCCTTACTGAGCGAGCCTCTAATGCCCATAAGCCATGAGAACTAGAACTACAAAATTACCTTGTTCTGGATTGAATGGACCAGCATCATGCTGGGCCTGTAGCCTTTCTTAAAGGCCAGCACACTCTGCTACATCACTAACACAGAGGGGAACAAATGGATGTTAATCAAGTGAAAATGACCCAAAAGTTTAGAAAGAGGGGACATAAGGTCAACACATCAAGCCTCCTTCCTCCCCACCCCAGAAAACCTTCCCTGCAGTTTCAGAGGAGACTGCCCTAGGCCAGTGGTTCCCAAACTTTAACAATCTCTGAACCCCTTTCACTAAAATGTCAAGTCTTGTGAACCCCCTCTTAAAAATGAATATTTCCAGGGATTTTCTCCCTTACCTGAGCATAAATTATAAAAGCAGTGATCTTGGAAATATGAAATTTGTTTTTATGACATGCTTATTACACACGTTATTATTATTTATCATTACAGTATTTTTATTACATTATGAAAACGGCAACACTCTTCCAAGATCTCACTTTCATAGCTTGTATCACTTTGAATAAGCCTGTTATAAGACATGGCTCCTATGTTTTATCAAAGAGTATCAGATGAGAAACAGCATGAAGGTATTTAAGAAGCCGACTCAAAGAGTTCCTCGTACACAAGCATTCAGGTCTTGAGCAGTCTAGGCAAACAACGCACGTTACAACAAAGCTTAAACTTGTTCTTCATAATAATTTTAAGAACAATACTAGCAGCCTATTTAATTTAAAAAACAGCAAAAAATATCCACCTCCCTTTCCATTTCTTATAAGGAAACTTTAAGTTTAAATCTCCACAGTGTGATATATATGCTTGCTTTGATCTGCTTAGCTCTTGGAAGTTCCAGGGGCTTTGGGCTGCTGGCCCCATGCTGCCCAAGGTCCCTAGGGACTGCTCTGTCTGCCATTAGGAAATTTTTTCACGAGAACCCCCTGTAACATTTCATGAATCCCAGTTGGGAACCACTGCCCTAGGCAAAGGTGCTGCTGGAACTAGGGGTACAGGGGGTGCTGCAGGACCCCCTGGCTTGAAGTGGTTTCCATTATATACAAGGTTTAGTTTGGTTCAATGGCTCTCAGCACCCCCACTATACAAATTGTTCCAACAACCCTGGCCCTAGGAACTGGCTGTAGAGGAGTTTCTCTACCCTGGAGAATCTCCAGCTGGGGAGATCTGTTTGCTTTCTCACCCATTTGCACAGTCACAGCTGCAGAAAGGTCCTGAACAGCAATCTGGCTCCTATCGCTTGGAGAGGACAGGGAAGAAGCTACATTGGGAGGTCTCTTATCTTGAGTTTCTGAATGTGTTTATAATATTTGCAAAGTACCTACTGAACTCCAGATCAGTGGTTTAGAAGTGCTTTAATAAATAACATGAACGTATCCCATCTGAATATCATAAGTAAATCGCACCTTAACTTGCCCTTTACTTCAGGGGTTTGTTATGGGTCCCTTTTAAATTTCACAGTGCTTTTTCAGCTACTGTAAAAGCTGCAGAGTTGCTGCTACATGGAAAGTTTATTTGCATTAGAACATAATTCTGTTACTATACTAATTGTGAGTCTCAGGCAACACATTCTGGAAATTCAGTTTCACAGGCCTTGCCACCGGGAAAAGGAACAATGCTGCTTAGGTGTAATTCTCTAATATTACTCATGATTTGTGAAAGTGAATTTCTAGTGGTATGCAACCTTGCCTTGTGGTATGGGGCCCTAACCTTAGATGCTGTTGGCATGGGTGTGGTGCAGACCCTTACTATAACAGACACTTTTTTATGTTGTGAAAGCTAGCCAAGACACTTAAGGTCCATGGAACATTTCACTTAAGTTTCATTTCCAGGTCCTTTATAAGTGCTTCCTTAACATTATTTTATAGTTTCCTTGCAATGATTTACATTTTCTACCATGTTCTGGCACTCATGATGTTTTTTAAGAGGGTAAATATTATCAGTGTAAATGCTCTGTGTATATGGCAATTTTAATCCTGTTTCGTTTCTTCTTTTCATTTACTAGTTCAGAAATTACTGTGTTATTAACCATTTACCGTGAAATCAAGCACTGCAGAGAAAGACTTGTTAAGTGGAGTCTTTTCCCTGATCCCAAGTTCCTTATGGCTCTAGAGAATACTTTTACTGAGACTAATGAGTAGTTTACGAACTTTTTGTTCTCTTATCAGTGCTCACAAGGAAAATCTGGAAATTACATGCTCAGCATACCAGCAGCAAACTGCTCACTAGAGCAGCTGCACATTGACTTTAACTGGGACTCCTTCAAAAATTAGCATAGCTTGCAAACTAAGCAAACTAGACCGAGCCATAGAAGGCATCTTTAAATTCAGCCACTCTTTGATTCACCCTCAAATTAGCGACTTAAAGAAAAATCTAAATTATTTCAATATTACTTTAAAGTACCCTATGTCCTTTGCTGGAACGCTGTCATGGGCAGTTTACAGGCTGGAATAAGTAAGAGCAGAGTGAAAGAGACTCCACCCAAACTGATTTTTTTAAAACTGTCTTTCAGATATAGATGCCAAAATAACTGAAAAACTTAAAAAAAAAAAAAAAAAAAAAAAAAAAAAAGGTTAGGTGTAACATCTTTTGCTCTCTTTGGTCGCATGACCCTCTGTTAATCTGTTATTTTTCCCTAAGTATATAGCAAAACTACTGGACAAAACTGAATACTAGCTGCATACAACCACATCCATTGCTGTGGAGCAGACCAAAAGCCATTTCAGTGTCCAAAGCTTTCCCTACAGGTTGTAGAGAATCCCTTATAGTTTCCAGTAAATGAAGAAGTCCATAAAAATGTGATTTAAGCTGTGACCTTTTTTGGGTAGGTGAAGTGATGTCATTTAATCTTTTTTTGTGTGTGGAATCCAGTCCATGTAAATGAACACAAGTTCAGAATGTCTGAAGAACTGGGAATAAAGTATAAAAATGAAGGCAGCAAACTGACGTCAATCCTCATAAATATGTTTTACAACTACAAAATGACAACTATGAAAATCTATCAAAATATTGGACCCTTTTTCTTGTATATATTCTTGGAGGGAATGCTGTTACACATTTAATTCTGTTTAGAGTAGAAAAGGTCTGGACTATGTTTTTCTTGAAATAGGCCCATAGTAATATTTCTTCTCTCTCCAAAATGCTTATATCATTCACAAGTGCCTGGCAGAAACCAACACTTTATAAATGTGGATGATCACTTAATAATATTGAAGGATTTTATTTAAGACATTTTAAAAATAGTCATGTAATCAACACAAAACTTGATGGCTGTGATTTTTTTAATGAAAACTTTAAGTAAGACACAGATCATCTTTGTTCCATATCACTCAAAATATAAACCTTTTTAAGATAGTGAAGCACAGACCCAACTTTTTTTTTTTTTTAAAACACTGAAAATTAGACCTGGACAGCTCTGTGCCAAAAGAAAAATAGCAGAAACTGAAATATAGTCACTATGAAGCTCTATATCTATTGCACCTAGGATGACCAGACAGCAAGTGTGAAAAATTGGGACCGGGGTGGGAAGTAATAGGCGCTTATATAAGACAAAGCCCCAAATATCGGGACATCTGGTCACCCTAATTGCACCTCTGTGAATTATAACTCATGCGTGCAATCTGCAAACTTATGACTGCATCTTATTAGTGAGGAATTTTGCATTTTTGGGAGTCTTGGCATTTAAAAAAAAATCACTGAACATTTTGTATCCCTTTAATAGGAATTTAAGATTGCAAATTAACTCGGACATTTGAGCAACTTTGAAGCTACACTCGACTTGATCTTGCATGGTGCCGATGTGGAGAGTTGTGCACATAAGCACAATGTATAAAGGAAGGAGCAGGACAGTGATCATCAAAACCCCGGGCCTGCATAAGAGCTGATGCATGGCTGCCAAGCTACACGTGCCTAGTAGTTGAAATAAGACCTATGAGGAAAAATACATACAGTAGCTAAGCTCCTCACGAACATGATGAAAATCATGCTGAGACCATGTCTCCTCAGACGTTCTCCTCTTGTACCGTGGACACTAGCAATTAAGAGAGAGAGTGCAACAAGACTAGGGACTTCTACTGATCAGTGTGAAGGATTATTGGTGGCTCCTTAATCTTACTTGTGCCTGGCATTTGTGCTGCAGTAAAACACCATTATATATTCTGCTGTGTACTATGTAAGGACTTGCAGGATCAGGATTAGGATGAACAGTGGTGGAGGAATTCAATATTTCTGTGTCTGTTTATTGACTTTGGCTGTAAGCCATGGTAATGAGGAGCCTGCAAAAGGCCAGAGATGAAATGTGGAAGGGGACGGAAAGTGAGGAAGGACAAAGTAAAGAATCAGACAGGAACACAGACTGCTCTTGGACATGCAGTTCTGATTGAAGCTCCTGGGAGGTGAATATGAGCTCTTAAGGCACAATATGGCCTATACGTTTTGTCAGTGTTCAATAATGCCTGTACTACTTCAGAAAATGAAGCAACACATTTATTAATAATTGATATATAACTTTATTATGCACAGACGAAGATGACATGACACTGTGGTTATCAAAACTGTACAACTAAGCATTTCCCCAAGTCTTCTGAAATACTGAACACAGAACTAAATACCAATGGGGTGTTCAGACTGGCCAGAGGGATTAATGGATTCATTTCTCCCATTGATTTTTTTAAAATACATCTGTGATGAAATTTTGTAATTAAGAACTGATTAAAAAACAAATCAAAGTACTGTGTTTGGAACCAGTTGAAAACATGATAGCTAATACCAATTAATTTCATGAACACCCCATGTCTGACTGACAAAAACAAAGCACAACAGTTACCTCACAGAAAGTGCTGTCAGCATAACCAGCAGTACAAGTCTTCTTGTGAAGCATGAGGTAGATACACATTACAGAAAAGACTGGTATATACATTACAGAAAACAATTAGAAGAGCAACGAAAAGAATTTACAATCATCTCTAGAGACATTATGCAAAACCCTCTTCCATCTGGTAAATGCAATGGAAAAGCCCAGTTCAGAATGTTTTGACTTCTTAAAACGATAATGTAACAGCTGCCCAACACCAAATATTTTTAAAGGTTAAAGCTAGTGATTAGACAATATATGAACACAATAAGCAGTCTGCCTTGGAGTTTAAGTATTTCACTAATGGCTTTTATAGTCAGAAGCTGTCTTTTTTAAAGCCCAATTCTGCCATCCTTCCACCGGATACCCCACTGGATTCAATAAGATTACTTGTGAAATTCACCTTGGCAGAAGTCCAGCACCAATTACGTCTGGTGAGCCCCATTTTGGGTAACTAAATGGGATGTAAATGGCACATAGGCCTTGTGCTGCTCCTCTCAACAAGGTACATCTCTCATTTGAGTAATGATGGCAGGATCAGGCCTCTTGATAGACTCAAGAAACTGTGGCTTTGCAGTGAAACATTCAATGATATATAACACGAATCAACTTGCAGTAAATATAAATGGCTGTTTTATAAAAGAGAAGTTTATATTTGTAGCAGTATTCTGAGTTGCAGTAGTCAGTAACTGCTGCAAGGTGTGGTACATTCTTCTAATAAAGCTATTCATTGGGAAATGCCCTTGTTTTACTTCTCTTGCCTACAGAAGTGACTGTTCAATCCTATAAGAAACTACACTTGCATTTGATGACATCCATTGTCCAATTAACATATTGATAATTTTCCATTAACTCAGTTTGAAATATTCTTAACTCTAAACAGTTAAGTACATCAAGCTGAGCCTAATTGAAATTCTATCCTGGATATAAGGCTAAAAAGTCAATTTTGTTTTTATGCATTGGATTTTTTGGTTTGTCAGTTTGGAAATATAAATCTGTAAATTTTAAAATTAGAGTAAATTATTGATAAAATCATTGATAATGCAGCATGTTTCTCTCAAAAATATACAATTAACTATCATAAACCTGTCCATCACAACAACAGAATTTTCTAAGACTTCCTATGAGACTCTACTTTTTTTAATCTGAGAAGGAAAGGGTTAAAATGGTAATAAGAATTTACAAAAATGTAAAATTCACAGTAACTGAAATTAAACATATATAGAGTAATTTAAATTTATCTAAAAACACTTAAATATATCTTTATACACAAATTTAATGTAGTAAAATATAGCTATGATTGACTTAAAGACTTTAGTCTTCTTTGAAGACATCTTTAAAGATTTTATACATAGAATATGCTTACACAATACATTCTGCTGAAGGTTAGGCAAAGCGCATTATTTTCAAAGACACAGGTAGCATATTTGTTCTCCCCACATGAAGGATGCAATCCTGCAAACACTTATGTATGTGAGTCATTGTGTTGAACTCAATGGAATTATTCATTGGTCTGATCTTGCAAAGGGTTTCACATGTGCTCAACTTTACTCACTCTGAGACTGATCACAGGGCATAAAGTTAAGTACATGGATAAGTCCTTGCAACATCAGGTTGGTCTGTAAGTTTACCCATGTGCATAAGCATTTGCAGGATCAGAGCCAAATGTGTTTAAAAAATTAAGGGCAAAATTCTGCTATCTGATCCTGAGTACGTATCTCTATTGCACATTTTGATCTCATTATACAGGCTGAATATCCATTGACAATATGAGTTGTATACATGGCATGAGTGTAGAGTTAGCAATAGAAATATTGAGTTCAGACTTAGGAGAATATCACCCTAATATAAAGAATTTTATTCTCCTGCTGTCGAATACAAGCAGCCTCTACTGAAGTCATTCATATCCTGTGACAAGAGAATAGCATTCACTTAAAAAACAACAACAACAACAAAAAAACAACCCAGAGGAATCAGAGCATATTACAGTTGCAAAGTGACACCATAATATTCAAAGTAATTCACATCTAACTTTTCCCTCCATTTGGGATTTATTGTAAGGTCAGAGTATGGCAAAAGCACTAAAATAATACTATGAAAATTAGTGCCTTATTGCCCATCTCACATTCTAACATTACTTTGGGAATATCCAATTGCAAAGTTCATATGACTAACTAGTAGTTTGACACAAACCACTGTGGACTGTTATCTTAAAAGCAGTTTAATTTTTATATGCAGTGTTATATACAGATAGGCTCGGTTATATATCCCTTGTGCACTCAAAACCACAGTGATGTCAACTGGAATTTGAAGCACACAAAAAATGTAGGACTGAGCCAAGTATATTTCAATATACTTTTTTTGTATATTAATTTCAAAATATGCATATAAACTAAAGAGCCAATTATAAATATCTAACAACATCCTCATGGGTAGGGTGGGATATTAAGATCATTTTCCCACTCTAAAAATATAGATATGCTAGATTAAGTAAAATTGTGTATACGGTGGTATATACATTTGCATAAAGATATACCATTAAGTATACACACATTAACATTAGTGCATATTATCTTTCTTTAATCTTAGTAAGTATAAGGGCATAGTGGGTAAAAACCCCTAACTGAAGATAGTTTTGGCCCAGTGAACAAGAAAGGGAAAGTTGCTTTAGTGAGCATTATAATTACCAAAGGCAAACACATTTTAAACACCTGAAACTGTACACAAAACTCGAAAGCAGGTAAGATGCTATAGCAGTCAAGCTCAAGAATACAAGGCACTATTTTGAAGTGGTTAAATATAGCTGAAGTAATAAAATGGTTTTTAACCAAGTAAATCTGAGCTTGAGACTTTCTTTTTCTGATGTGTAGGAATCCTTTGACCTAAGATCTCCTTTATTCTACTTATCGTGTTGAAATCCCTTTACGAACACCTTGTCAGTGAAAAAGTTTAGGAACCAAAAATTATTTTGTATAGACAAAGCAGCATTTTTCAAACTGGCATGTATTTCGCACTGAGAGCCCACACACCCTTTTAACAGGTTGCAGTACTGTAGAATTAATAGCTTTGTCTCATGTAGCATAACAGGCTGTAGAAAGGTCCAAAGACTGTATTTATCCAGAAGATCAGGTGATTTTTTTTTCTACAGTGAAATCCCTCCTTTCTCAAAAGAAACCAAATTAATCCTTCCAACTTTAGACAGCTAATGTCAACAAACTGTCTCTTTGAACCTCTGCCCTCCTATGATGCTCCTTGGACTTATTTCCCCCTGGGTTAGGCTGTACTGCTGCTAGAACAGGGGGTGCTTTGTGTGCTGCCGATACTGTGTGCGGCACTGCTGTTTTCAGAGGCTGGTGGGTATGTGGGGACCTGCTGTCTTCCTGCTGTTTCCCCTGGGGGGGAAAAAAAGGAAACAGAAAATGTTATATGCTACAGCAAAAATATTTCTACCAACTTCCAATGTTCTTGTCATTTTTATTTCCATAAAAGCTGTGCCCTGGATATATATTTCAAATGGAAATATTTGTTAAAGATGTTACTTGATTTTGACACCTCTGGGTAGTATTTAAATGGAAAAAATCTTTTCTAGTTGCTTTCTTAATTGTATAAAAGCAGCTGACAGTGAGCTCAGCTATGGATGCTGTGTGTACCCTACAGTCAGCAGTGTATCAACTGAGGTTCAGTCACCATACTCCTGGGGGAATTCTGTGCAATAGGGAGGAGAGGGGGAAAGGGTGTGGGTGTCTGGGCCAGGGGGCCCTGCGGCTGGGCTCTGGGGAGGGGGTTCAGGTGTATTGGCTGGGGGGCCCCCCATGGCTGGGCTATGGTGGGAGGGGTTGTGGGTATCTGGCCTCCCATCTGGAGGGGTGGGGGAAAAGGGGGCAGAGAAACAGGAACTGGTTTGTCATAGGGGTTTCTTTAACTCTCTACTCCTGGGGGAATTTTTGTGCGTGTCTGTATTGCTACAGACATACTTGTTGACAGGTATTTTCAAATAAATTACCAAAATAATTGAAGGTGGCGTGATTATGTGGCGCTGTTTTGACAAATAAGATTTGCAGAATTTTAAAATATTGTGCACAGAATTTTTAATTTTTTTGGTGCAGAATGCCCCCAGGAGTATCCCATAACTCAGATCAGGATCAGACCCTAGATTTTTGTGGGCTTTTCTGTTTGATGGAAAACAGCTAGAAAAGCGTAGAATGTTTTGTCTTAATGCCAACACATGGAGCAGTGCATTTACTAAAACCAATGAGTTGGATCTGAAAGCACTCTCCTCCCCCTCCTCAGTCACAGGAGGATGGCACGTATTCAACCATTTGTTTTCAGAGTAGGAAAACAGCCTATCCTGTAATGCTGAGTTGATTTGCATATCCCACTCTAAATGTAATGTGGCAGGGTTACAGCAAGCTTCCACATAACTACTACAGTATGAGCAGCAGTTACAGCACAGTATAAGGTACAATATTCTTGCAATTTCATGCTCAGAGTGTAAGTACACACACACACACTACTGTTAAAAGAATGTTATTTGGATTACAAAGTCAAGCACTAAAAAGTTAGAAAATGCCTGATTTTATGGAGGCCTGTGCAATATTAATACTTCCCTTTTCTTGTCCATTTTGTGCACTGAATGAGGCAGAGGTCCTGTGGGGGGAAAAATAGTATGATTGTGTAATTAAAGATAGTATCACAATGCATATGGGGGGAGGAGGGGATTAAGGTTGCACAGGCAACCATAAATCTGGCATTGCCTAACTTTGAAGTGCTTAACTTTGTAACCTTAATGTTCTTTTAACGTAGTCCTGCGGTTTCCTAATGTTTTTTAAAGAAAAAGGTTACAAGTTCTATTATTTGGATCTATAGCCCTCCTCCCAATCATCAGCAGTGTTAGAACCCTGAGTCTTCAGCATTACAACACAGCCTTCTGCTACTTGAGCTGCAAGATTAACAATATTTCCCAAAGGGAAAACAGGACACCATGCGGGGCTGGCTTGAGCCCTTCCCTCCAGTCGCCTGCCGCCCCTCCCCCCGGGCTGGCCCCAGCCACCCCCCCCCCCCCGCTAGAGGCTGCCACTGGTTACTCAAACCATGCCCCCCCCCATCCACATCGTGCCTCCACACCGCACTTTTTTGAGAAGTGGGCATTTGTCCCGTTTGCTCTTGCCACGTGATCCAACTTTTGCCAAAAAAGTCGAGATGGACAGGACAGGGCTTAAAAAGGGACTGACTGTCCTGGCCAAAATGAGACATATGGTCACCTTAGGCCTAGCAGCAAGAGGGGAGACAGAATTGCTGGTTCTGGAGAGTGTTCAGGGGAAGCCCAGGCCAGCCACAGCTGGGATAGCTATTGTCCCATGCGTTGTCCCCAGATGGGTGACTGACCCCTGGTACCATGTGCTGGGTCCATAGGAGCAGTTGAGGGGACGCTGACCTGTCTCTCCCTCCCTCCCCCACTCCTTCCCTGCCCAGGAATTGTCAGAGCTCCTGCCACACGTGGTGCCCCCAGTGGTAAATGGACTACGGGGGGCCAGGATTTACAGTGTTGGAGCAGGCTGGCTCACTCTCCTCCTTGTCCCCTAAAAGCTGCTCTGGCAGCTCCCCGTTGTTCCCACTGCAATGTGTGCTGCTGCAGCACCAGCAGCGACATGAGCCCAGCCTTGGAATGGTTCAGAAATTTTGGCAGGTTGCCAACATTTTCTGGCGGAACACAAGTGACAGAAAGGAAATGGTGATTTTTAACACTTTGTAGCTCACCCCATTTTTTTAATTTAAAAACTTTATTTGTATTGTTTTTACATAAAATATAAACACTTAACAAAACACATATTAACAACAACATTAAATGTCACTATTTGTAAAACCTGGGAAAAAACAGAACAAAACAAACCTCTGACCCCGTAGAGGTCAGGCAGGGCATCAAAGCTCACCCATATCTGAAAGGAATATAATGGGCGAATGAAGAGGCACTTCTGCAGCACAAGGGGATTCCCACCTACTAAATATCAAAGCCCTGCTGCAAACAATGGAGGTACGAGAGCTTGTCAAGAGAAGAGGTCACAAGAATCCTTCACAATTAAAAGTCCTAGGCAACCTAAATAGAGGGGTTGCTACCAGCTCATCTGACAATCACTGCCGTATGCCTAACTAGTAATTCCTACTATCTAAAGAGTGCACACCTTTTGCCTTGCACCCAACTATTTTCAAGAATAGGAAGAAAACTCCCCACAAACACTCTTCCTCAATTAAGTCAATGGCAAAAAAGGTAATAATTGGAGATATACCAATCTCCTAGAACTGGAAGGGACCTTGAAAGATCATCGAGTCCAGCCCCCTGCCTTCACTAGCAGGACCAATTTTTGCCCAAGATCCCTAAGTGGCCCCCTCAAGGATTGAACAGGCCAATGCTCAAACCACTGAGCTATCCCTCCCCCTAATGGCACTGCATTGCTTTAACAGAGATCAGAATTTTGCCCATGGATTCAACACTAAATAAGACATTTAATTTTGTGGGGCAGTTTCTGATCTGTACAAATCCAAAGTAATTCCACAAATTATAGACTTCTTCTATGTGAAACTGAATCTAGTACAGCATTTCTTAAATATTTCATTCCTATCTTTTCATTAGAAACAGCTTTGTATATAAACAAAGTAAACTGTAGCAAGTAGTTTCTTGTTGTGTTATCTTATTATAATTATAAGCTTTTCATAAACCTCGTTTGGGCATTTTCTCCTTCATTATAAAATGTTCCTCTATCCATTAGTTGTTTTGGGTATAAGCCTCCCTTCCTGTCATGTTAAAGGACATATCTATAAGTCAGTGATAAGTAAACTCCCTTTCATAAAAAAAAAAAGGCTGTTGCCACTGGAACACAGGAACTGCAGTTACTTCCATTCCCTTAATAGGGCCCCTCAACATCTCTGCCAAGAAAGCAGTTCTGCAAAACGTAGAACTGGCCCATATTCCCTGCTGTTAGGTCTTATTACAGCTTCGCTGTCACCCATTTTACAAACCGCATGATTACACATAGTTTTGCATCAGCATATCAATACGATCTGTATAAACTCAACCATAACTTAGTTTATATGCTGAATACCTCTTCTTTTTTAGGAAAAGTGACAAGCACAGCTGTCACAATCTCTTTAGAAGCCAAATAGCACTACACACCCCATTCCTCTGCTCTTCTGGAAAATTTCCTAGGAGGCATCTTCCTTTAAAAGTTTGGGGGTTGAGCACTTTGCCTCAGTGGCAAAGACTCTGCTGTCATTTAATTTCCTCTTCACTGCTCCATGTCTAGAAAATTATTGGCCGTTCTGACATATAACAATCTGTTTGTGCTGGTATCTCTGTTACACAATTTGCACTGTCCTTTAATTGAAGTATCAAATCTTAGTGAGACTATGAACAGAACCTACCAATATATTTAGACTGACTTTTGCTTAGTCTTATAGTTATTTTTCATCACCTTGATAAATTGTCAAATTATTTTGAGTTTTTTATTGAGAAGATTTAAGTGAAGAGAAAAAAAATTATTTAATACACCACCACCTACTGCAGCTTCTTGTGTCTAATGTTAGTGCTTGACCACTCCACAAAATGGCCATGTCCTATCTATTGACTGTAAACAAGCTTTTACCCATCTGAATGTGACAACATGTACTTTATTATTCACACTTAGGAAAACTGCCAGTAGTACTCCCTGTCCAGGAAGTCTGAATGTTTGCTTTTCTATCTCCATTTGCCAAATATAATTGGTTGCTATGTCAGTTTATTTTAAATCAGATCCCATTTTAAAAACAAGAGAAGGGGAGACCTTTAACTTCCAGAGTTCTGGAAAATTTTATCCTGTTAACTTGAAGCATTTTCCGAATAAGAGAAAATCATGCTTTCTAAGAGGATTAGGTGACTGATATGTGTGCCATACATAATGGAGGGTTTAAAATTGTTGGGTTTATGTTTAGCGAAGTCTAATAAGTTATCAAGCTATTCCATGTCCCTTGTACTTATCCCTTAAGCATGATAGTTTATTCACTTAAAGCAGAATTCTCCAGTCATAGATAATTTCAAAATTAACTCCTGAAAGGTTACTGCACACAAACAGGGTTGCAGCAAGACTTTTACTTCTTCTAAAAAGGCTCAGGTAAAGAGTATTCAATACTAGCCAAGCTCCTCTGGCTTCCTTTGTTCTAGGATCCTCTCCAGACAGATATTCTATTATTGTGGAAAGGTTGATAGCCACCTTTCATGTTCTTTAACCAGTTGGAAAAAATGGACTAAAAGAGAGAGCTCTGGCCTGAGAAGGAGGATAGAGCACCTCTCCATTGCCCTGCTCTCTTCTTTGCCTCTCCGTCCTTTAGTACTCTCTGAACTCAAAGCCCTGTGTGCCCAATGGCAAACTGGACCCAAATTTTCCAGTAAAACTGCTAGATTTTTGTTGACATTCTGGTGGAAACTTTGCAGCAGTTTCAGATAATTTTTTTAAATGTTATTTGAATGAAATCATTAAAGTGAGTAATACAATCAATAACTTAGCTACTAAGTTGTTTGTTTTGATATTCAATTGCATTTATTTTATGCTGTCTCTACATTTTCAGTTATCTTTTGGTTTCAGAGTTAACAACCTATTAAGATGAATGGGGGAGTTCATTCATTTAGGGCCTGGTCTATATAAGAAAGTGTTTGCTGGTACACCTCTACCCCGATATAACGTGACCCGATATAACATGAATTTGGATATAACGCCGTAAAGTAGCGCTCCGGCAGATCA
Source organism: Mauremys mutica (assembly GCF_020497125.1). Classification (NCBI taxonomy): domain Eukaryota; kingdom Metazoa; phylum Chordata; order Testudines; family Geoemydidae; genus Mauremys; species Mauremys mutica. Next base: position 33,038,240 of record NC_059079.1, read on the forward strand.
AAGCAAGTTCGATATAATGCGGTTTCACCTATAACACAGTAAGGTTTTTTGGCTCCCGACGACAGCGTTATATTGGAGTAGAGGTGTATATACTAGCAAGCCTTCCTAATGTAGACACAGCTAATACCAGCAAAGTAATTCTTTTGCAGATGTAGTTTATACCAATTCCGCAAACAAAATAAGGTAAACTGGCAAAATATTTCTTTTGTTGGTATAACTGCATCTACAGTCTGGCTTTTGCCAGTATCAACAGTCATTTAAACACCCTTCCCGCCCCCCACCAAGCATCACTACTATGCCAGTAACAGACCTAAGAGAGATTGTTTCACGCTGCCTGCAAACCTAGGATGAAACCATGGCATCACTTTTGAAAGATAATGTTATGTAAAATGAAAGTTGGATTATGCTCTGGAATCCCAATTACAAGGAGTGAATTATATGGCTGTAGTTCACACAGGACCCTATCTAAAATATGCAGCTTAGCTATATATTTATTTATGCTTTATCAAAAAATGTCTTCAGCAGACCCCAAAGCCTTTCAGATGAGGCTGAATTATCTTGTCCATTGCAATTCTCCACTGAGGAGTTATGGTGGCCAGAGGCAGTCCCTGGTAGCAAATCTCTACTACAAATCCCAGTTTGTAGATGCAAGTGACTGTGCATGGGGGAAAATATGTATACAGGAACAGCAGTCCATTTTGAGGCTGCTTTGAAAATCTGGCCCCCTATATCTCATTTCTAAAATTCTCTAATCCCAGGAATTAGAGAGCCTGCATCCTGTCTTCCCTTTTCTTTTTACACTCCCCCATAAGAACATAAGAACGGCTGTACCGGGTCAGACCAAAGGTCCATCTAGCCCAGTATCTGTCTACCGACAGTGGCCAATGCCAGGTGCCCCAGAGGGAGTGAACCTAACAGGCAATGATCAAGAGATCTCTCTCCTGCCATCCATCTCCATCCTCTGACGAACAGAGGCTAGGGACACCATTCTTACCCATCCTAGCTAATAGCCACTTATGGACTTAGCCACCATGAATTTATCCAGTTCTCTTTTAAACATTGTTATAGTCCTAGCCTTCAGCTACCTCCTCAGGTAAGGAGTCCCACAAGTTGACTGTGCGCTGCGTGAAGAAGAACTTCCTTTTATTTGTTTTAAACCTGCTGCCTATTAATTTCATTTGGTGACCCCTAGTTCTTGTATTATGGGAATAAGTAAATAACTTTTCCTTATCCACTTTCTCAACATCACTCATGATTTTATATACCTCTGTCATATCCCCCCTTAGTCTTCTCTTTTCCAAGCTGAAGAGTCCTAGCTTCTTTAATCTTTCCTCGTATGGGACCCTCTCCAAACCCCTAATCATTTTAGTTGCCCTTTTCTGAACCTTTTCTAGTGCTAGAATATCTTTTTTGAGATGAGGAGACCACATCTGTACACAGTATTCGAGATGTGGGCGTACCATGGATTTCTATAAGGGCAATAATATATTCTCAATCTTATTCTCTATCCCCTTTTTAATGATTCCTAACATCCTGTTTGCTTTTTTGACCAGCTCTGCACACTGCATGGACATCTTCAGAGAACTGTCCATGATGACTCCAAGATCTTTTTCCTGACTCGTTGTAGCTAAATTAGCCCCCATCATATTGTATGTATAGTTGGGGTTATTTTTTCCAATGTGCATTACTTTACATTTATCCACATTAAATTTCATTTGCCATTTTGTTGCCCAATCACTTAGATTTGTGAGATCTTTTTGAAGTTCTTCACAATCTCCTTTGGTCTTAACTATCTTGAGTAGTTTAGTATCATCTGCAAACTTTGCCACCTCACTGTTTACCCCTTTCTCCAGATCATTTATGAATAAATTGAATAGGATTGGTCCCCCCCCTTATTTTTGTCTCTCAGGCAATAAAGTCAGAACAGCTGCTCCACTTGCTATTTTACATGGTAACTATGACTGATGTAGTTAGTCACTAATTATTTTAATAGGGTTGGTCCAAGTTCCATTTTGTTGAAGGATTTATTATGTCAACTTCCTATTGTTTTTGACAACGGGATTTTGTCAATTTTAATTACTCTCTCGTCTCTTGTGTAATGCTGCTATTTATTAATACTGTAAAGTTTAACCACCACTTGTGACATACAACACATGTCCCTCTAGATCTCTCTATAATTGAACAGAGATTCAATATCTCTTGATAAAGGATGAAAGCTTAACAAAACATTAATTAATTCAAAAATTCTTTAAACCTGTTTTTGTTAAAGTGATCTAATTGGAGATTCTTTCCTTAACTTGTATGTTTTACCCACAGGAACTGTATCTCCCGTTCTTCCCACATGTTCCAGCAATGGAACATTTATATTCATCACACCCTTTGAGGTACCCAAATTTGCTTTTGACTTCCAAATCAGCTTCATACACAGCTAATGCATTCAGAAATATTAATTTCCTTATCAAAAGCTGTTGTATAATCAATTGGAAACAGTAGATATCTGCCAGTTAACTTAAATTCTAAGCTTATAGTGTTTACAGAAGCTTTGACTATATAAGACCAGATTCTGGCCCCTATACCCTGGTTCCAGTGGTATGAAGCAGTTGCAACAAGTTAGGAGAGAAGCCCCTTGACCCGAGAGCAGCATAGGGTTGACACTTCACCCTTCTTCCTCCTCCCAAACCCTGGGTGGCCAAGAGTGGAAGTGGCCCAGAGCACAGACTACTCTGGGGATTCTGGGCTGGAGAGCAGCACATAGGAAGCCCAGGCAAGGCTGCTGCATGTTAGAATAGTCCATGGTGCTGGTCTAACCATACACCAGAGAAGTTCTAGTTACTGTGGCAGCTCAGAATCCAAGTGGAGCAAAAGGTGATGTAAAGCCACCTTTGCCTCCCCTCCTCCTCCTCGGCATGTCTCAGGAGACACAGCAGACAACCTAGCCCATGATTAAGGGCAGATTTATCTAGTTTGCCATGGAAGAAACTACTGGATATGAGTTCCTCAAAGATTGGTTTTCATGCAATTTGCACTGGTTCAACTAAAATTGGGTTTCAGATCAATTTACTTAAAACCATGGAAACACTTGTTTGGCTCACACTTAAACCAGCTATCAGTGACTATAAATTTAGCTTAACTTTTTAAAAACTGAGAATTTTAATTAAACCAATGCAAGGTAAACAAAGCCTATGAAACATTTTAAATTGCAGTTGTAGTCAGAAAAGGGCCTATGTAAATATGGCGTCTTTTTAGTCATTTGATCTGCTCCTGGTGTGTAGTCAAAGTCACATCTGCTTACTTTACTACCTAAAAAGATTTAATGGATTCTCTTCTGGCTCACACATCAGTAGAATTAACTAAATTCCAATTACAGAATCTTTATTGGTGATGGCACATGAGCTATAAAATCTCAGTTGGACTTTCAGATCCCAGGGTACGTTTTCACGGTTAGCAGTCGAAAAGTCTCCCAATTTCTAAACAAAATATCAAAAGACATAATATCCCTCCATTACCTAGAGGGGCAGATACAGCTACCCGGTTAACACTTTCAGTCTGCTGTGGGGAGTCGCTGGAAAGCGCCTTAGGGAGAACGTGGAAAGCAGCAAAGACGACCTAGTCTCCTGACTCATAAGCATTAGATCTCACTGCCTCCATTGCAATGTGCTATGCCAAATGGAAGCTGGGGAAAACAACTGTACTAACCTGTGTGAGAATAGATAAACCACAGTGCTCCTGTCAGCAGTGCTCCAATCACAAATGCTGCGAAGGCGATGCCCACAACAGTCAGAGTGTCCAGACCATAGAAAACTGCTACAAATAAAAATCAGTTTTTTCATTTTGAATGCTGAATAGTACTTTTAAAAATTCCTCCTCCCTTTTTCACACAGAGTTTTGTGACATTTTCATATTTAATTAACCATCATTTTAAACGCAAGAAAAGAAAGCCCCATGATACTTAGCAGATTATTGTGATTTGTGTCTAAGGAGGACAAGCAATGCACATGCTTGCAGAGGTGAGCATGAAGAATGTCTTTAGTTTAACAAACAGTTCTGAGTCACAAAGCAAAACTCAGCTCAAAACATCCCAAATCTAGCAAAACCAGAATGAATTCAAAGTGTTCTCAGTTTCTTGTTAATTATTCTTTGTTTTCAGTTAAATGCCAGGTTTAACTTAACTATATATCAAAAGGCTGTGAAGCCTTACTAAAAGATTACTTTTTATTCACATCCTACCATTCAAGCCAACTTTACTCTATATCCTCTGCAACTTCAGCCCTATATCTAGGTGGAGAACGGAAGCGCTGTTAAGTAAGAAGTGGTGCCAGCTCAAAAGTCAGCAAAAACATAAATAGGAGCAATTGTTTTTCATATTTGGCAATGTTCTTAATAACAAATTAATTCCAGATCACAAAAATAGAACAGTTTCAAGGGGAGGGGACCTTTATGCAGTATAGTTTGTATGGTACTGCATCTGGTTCCTGAATGTATGGCTCCAAATGTTACTTACACAATTATAGCAACTTCCAGCCATTGTCTTGTATATTTCTTCTCTTTGATCAAAGACACCTAAATATGGTTCTCATACTGAATCAATTATTTTTTGTAGTTTTTCTTATGACTAATTTCAGATGTAGTATTTCTAATGTTTATGGGAGACATATGAAATAGTTTAAGCTAGTGAATAACTTTTTAGTAATTGAGTAAATAATGGAAAAGATTGAACACAAAGACTCCAATTCACCCCAGAGTCTGTGTTCGTGGGTGAGGGGCACACGGAGGAGGCTGGCCAGGGAATGCTTAGTAGATCTCCTCCAATTCAACTTCTTCCTACCTAGTTTCCTGCATCCAGCAGCATTCCCTCGAAAAGGCAGGCAGCAGCACCTCTACTTGCTTTCCCTCTGTCATTGATAGGTGCACTTGCATGGGTACTATACCTTTAAGACCCCTGCTTCCACTAAGGGAGCTCTTCAGAATCCCTTTCTGAGTATGTGCAGCCAGATTTGGGACAGAATGAACAGCCCAGGTAGTGGCTCAGTGGAGTTTTCTCCTATTTTTGACATGGGTCCATTTCTGCGTCACTTGGTCATGTTTGGTTATTTTAAATCCAAACTGTAATTGTGTTTGTTAAACAGAGATGCCTCTTCTACAACTGTATCATCTCATCATCTTCTTGCCTTAAGATGCAGTTCACTGACAGCTAGGTCCCACTCATAGCAGGACACAGGTAGCCCAGTGGAAGGAGGTAAATTTTATCATTCCCTGTGCCACCTTGTGTGAATCTAGTTCCAAGACCCAAAGAGAGAAGCTCTTTCCCCTCACTTCTTTCACTCTTCACTTTCTAAATTCTCACCCTTCAGCTATCACTTTTCCTTCCCTCCCATCTGCGATGTATTTCTAGTGCTACCCACTCTCCTCAAGAGCTGACTGGGCCCTTTAGCATGGTTGAGATTTTCAGCATCAGGGGAGTTGGAGAAGCTAATGTTGAACTCAGAGTGAAAGTCAGAGCCACATTTTATCACATCTGTGGTGCTGTTGGATGATGGAGTACTGCAATCACCTTTACAAACTACTGCTCTCCCCTCATGCATTCCTCTCTCTTAAAGTTAGTGGGAATGGCCCCGATCCTGGGAGTCATGTGCCTAACTATGTTTGATGATCTGGGATACTGTCCCCAGCCACACTAAAACCAAAGACTTAATTCTGGTCTAAGTTTAAAAAGCTTTACGATAAATTCTCTTTGACTTAACCTTTTGTCTGGAAGTCGTTAGATCAGCGGTTCTCAAACTCGTGGAGCAGGACTCCAAAGTGGGTCGTGACCCTGTTTTAATGGGGTTGTGAAAGCCCAAGCCCCACTGCCCAGGACCAAAGCCTGAGGGCTTCAGGTTATAGACCCCCTGCCTGGAACGGAAGCTCTTGGGATTCAGCCTTTGGCTTTGCCGCCCCTCCCCCCTTCTCTGCCCAGGGCGGCGGGACTGGGGCAGGCTTAGGCTTCAGTCCCCTTTTCTGGGGTCATAAAGCAATTTTTGTTGTCAGAAGTGGGTTGTGGTACAATGAAGTTTGAGAACTCCTGTGTTAGGTCAACAAAATAGACATATATGCATAACTTACGTGGCTGCATCCCATTACCTTTTGGCTTGTGAGCAAGTGGACCTGTTTAAAAAACAAAAAACACATTAGTTGCATGATGCGCCATAGTAGTACTACACACTATATAGTCTCACTGGGAGGAAAGTCTTTAAATGCTGCATAATGTATTAGTAGCATTTCAGGAAATCCTGTCAGAATTTATTAACCTGGATCAGTATGTAAAAAATCCATTTGTATCTTGTTTAGTCTTCAGAGGAATATATCCATAGCACAATGCAAGCAGCATGTTACAGAGTGCTGGCAGATGCTGTGCAAACCTCCCTCACCCAGTTGTCATCAATTCTCACCTGCAACAACTCCTTCAGATTGCTGAAGTTGTTTCCCGTCTCTGGCCATGAGACTAGCACATGAAATCATTTCAAGACCCAGCCCCACTTTTCCCCTCCTGGGAAATGTTGCTTCTAGATATGATGGACCCTGTCCTGACCAGCCTACATGCACATGTTTTGATTTGTACATTTCCACTGTGCTCTGTGATGTGCATAAATTACTTGGTATTCTATCTTATTTATATTGGAAGACAAAGATCAATGCTATGATGTTAAAGCTACTATTTTGAAATAATAATCATCAACATGGAATGGAAAGAAATACAAAACTGTCTTTAGAAATGCATCATTACCCCTACTCTCTCTCTTATTTAGTATCCCTTCTTCATATATATGCCTGGTATCTCCATGGAGGAACTATTAGATGTCAGGAGCCCGCTTCCTCTCAGGATACCCAGGCCAACTTGAGGAGCCAGAAACCCATATCTGGATTCTAATTCAAACATTGTTTTTGGTAACCCATGTTGCAATCTCTAGATCACCAAGCTGCCCAAAGGATATTATTTAAATTCTGACATGTTTGAGTGTACCACATGCTTCCACTATGACAAGATTTGGCAAGGTACTGTAATGACACATATTTTTATATCTTTTCACAATTGGAAAAAATTTGCTTTGATCAAGGGGCAAGAGTAGTTCTAGAAGTTTCAAAATATACTGAAAGTTATTAGTTTTCTTTTTATTGTTTATCCAGCATGTATTTATATGCCAGGATTAGTGTTTCAAACCTCTTCAGTAGCAACTGCATTAACTGACTTGAACTACACAGGGTACCACTTGGCCAAAATTCTGTATCTGATTCATTACATTTTCCTCTCAGAAACACATACCTGCAATATCCAAAGCATTTTTATTTACTCCAAGAACAAACTAAAGCAGTGTAGTTTACCAAGTGACTATCTTTTTTTTTTTAATACATCATCCATGGCAAGTGGACTAGACTAGCAGGTTAAAACAAGGCTGGGGAAACTGGGACAATGTTAAGGTTTTTTGGGTGACCTTAAGAATTTGTTTCCTGATTTAAGTGGTTTTTTTTTATTCATGCATTTTGGAATATGTTATTGTTTTTAATATCTCAGCCTTAGCTTTCTCAAAATGTAAGTTTTTTTGTTTGTGAATATACTAACGAGTTATCAAATGGAAGTCAAAGCAGAAGTATAAATGAATGTAATGTTTATGAAAGGCAGTGGATTGAAACACTAGAGAGTGAAATAGTACAACATGGGTAGCAGCACTATAAGTTTGTCCATATATCCAGCTAGCATATCCCAACCTTGGACTAAACCGAATGTCTCCAGTGGTGACAGGAATTAATTTTCCATGCTAATTCTGTCATTGGCCTCTCCACAGAATAGGAAGGTTGCCAAACAACAAACAAACAAACAACATTGCCAATTCACTGAATTAGTTATCCAGTTCCTTGGCATTAATGTGTGTTGCTTGCTGCAGCTTTGTGCAACACAAGAGGGGTGAGTGTGCCCAGGAAAAGTGTATAATTTTAAAATAAGAGACACCAGCTATAAGTAATGCAAATGGTTTTCTATATCTTGGGTTAGGAAAAGTGCTTGTCGGTTGAGCACTTGACCTCTCTTCTGTGATCTTGCTCCCTTCACTGAAAAAAAAATCAATATTTTCCACATCTTGCATAAATTGAACAAACAGTGAAATGGACATATACTCTTCTTTTGAAAAGTTCAATTTCATAGACTTTAAATAAGTTTCTTTCTACACCTTTCATTTAAATTGTGCCAAAGAACAGATGTGACTTAGAGATGCCAGGATATGAATAATTTTTTTTAATTTGTTTGGCCTTTTTTAGGAGGTTTCATGGGAATCTGATACAATAAGGTGAAGAAGCAAGCTTGTAAAAACCTATAAAGCAAAATGCAAACTAGAGGCGGGTGTTTTCTTCTAAATATACAGCCACGGTTTCCATTACAGTCAATGGAAGTCACATGCATGATGTATGGAGAGGAAAACAGACACCTTTGCATTGAACAATTTGTGCTGGCTCCCAAAATGTCAAACGTACAAGTGTCTTCATTTGGCTTACAGAGCAGATATAACATAATAGTTCCAATAACATGGTTTGTAACAATACCTATGAAAGCTGGCCTTTTCCACATCAAAGCAAATGATAATTGACATCTCTAAGATGCAAATACTCTTATTTTAGTAATGCAATATAATTTGTTCTCAATCTTACAGATTCACTGTGCAGTCAATCACAGCAGTTAGCCTTTAGAAAAGGGCCATTTGATTCATTGTGGAACAACTGTGTAACAGAGATGTTAAGGTGCTAATAGTTGTGCATTATGCTCAAAATCTGCAATATGCTGGGAAGAGTTCCACCAAACATTTAGACAAGATCTCCCACAATGCAACAATAGAGTCTATCAAGCAACTGTCTCCTAGTAAATCTGGTTTGACTTTTACACACTAAGGCCTGGGGGTGGGGGGGGGGAGGGAAATCGATCTAAGTTACGCAACTTTAGCTAAGTGAATAACATAGCTGAAGTTGACATACTCAGATCAACTTACCGTGGTGTCTTCACCATGGTGAGTTGACTGCTGCTGCTGCACCCCCGTCGACTCTGCCTGCGCCTCTTGCTGAGCTGGAGTACAGGAGTCGACGGGAGAGCACTCGGGGGTTGATTTATCACATCTAGACTAGACACGATAAATCGATCGCTGCCCACCAGTCTGGCAGGTAGTGAATACATACCCTTAAACCTTGTACTCTTTATACAGATATAACTCCAGCTGAAGTTATCCATGGGAGTTGCCCACACAGCCCTGCACACCCAAAAGGAGAATAAAGCTCTGGGTGTAAACCGTAAACCTGTTTGCTGAAGGATAAACATCGGTTACCCAGTTTAATGTGTTCTGTCAGGAATGAGTAAACACGGAGATCAGTAGGAGTTTTGCTGAGGAAAGAGTACAGAATCAGGTCCAAAAGCATAGTTTTAATTGTACTGCATTTACCAATCAAATACTTGCTTTTCATTCTTAGTGGATTTAATTTGCATTAAGAAGAATCATGTAAAAACATGGGCTGCCTTGCAGAGTTAAACAAAAACAATTGTTGCTTATGTCCCCCAGCAATGTTCCATGGTACCAGATGCTGTTCAAACACTAAAAAGCATGCACTGCAGAACTGAGGTTAAAGGATTTCTGATCCCCCATCCTTTGACTCTCTCTGGAAAGCATTCCAAAATTTCAAACAGACGTTGCATGCAAATGGAAGATTTTGATCTGCAAGTGAAGCTACTGAAACACTCTAAACTACCATGCTAGAGCTAAAAGAGAATGGACAATGCAAATGTTTTATTAATGTTCAAAGGTGCATCCCTGCTGTTGTCAGAAAGGCCCCAGTAAGAAATACATTCACATAAGATGAAGCTGTCATAACAGTTCTTGTTTTCCCATCTCTCTATACATACACAGGGGCAGAGCCTTGGCTGGTGTGAGTTATCAGAATTCCATTGACTTCAATGGAACAATGACAGTTTACACCAGCTGAGGATCTGCCCTGCTAGATCCAGTTTGCCTTTAGATACGTGGGTACAACTCTCATTGACTTGTTCTGGAGTTGTAGCTTATGCTAGAGGGCAGAACTGAGCCCTCTGTATTAACTTGCATTTACTACACTATAAATGTAAACAAATGTTCTCATAAATGTACAAACACTGAAATAAGATATTAAAATGTCAAAAGCACACACCATGTGGCTACACAGGATCCATCACAAACATGTAGGATCTGGAAGCAACATTTACAGCTTAGTTTCTACACAGAGAATAGTTCTCTGCTGAATCCCACTTAGGGTCTGGAGTGGGTCAGTGGCCTAGTCATATGCCAAAAGAATGCATTTGATTTTAGCAATCTTGATGGCCATCTTCCTCTTAGAGTCCAATCAGTTAATTGACTATTTCATTTTTCTAAAACCATCAATACAAGTCTTATAATACTACACAGTCTGTTTCCTATCTAGGGCATAAAGCTTAGTTTTTTTCCAGGGGAAAACCAAATTATGACACAGTGTAGGTAAAACAATGGGTTAATCAACATGAAGTCTAATTTTCACTTTTGGGACAAATACCAAAAGATGAAAAGCTGCCTTTGTCCTGAAAAAGGTCAAGTTATGAAGGTAGGTTATCCATCCACCAGAAGAAAGCTTATGACCTCCAGAAAGTTCTTAATCTAAAAGTTCAGGTTCTCTGCAGTTGGACAGTATGGGTATGCTCTGGTTAGGCTAAGGCAATGAATGCCTGAGAAAGAGAGGAGACTTCTCTTCATCACCAGTTGATCCATCACCAGTTTCATTGACTGTGGTGCTGAGTGTTAATGAGATAACCTGGAAGTCAGCAGAAGGAACAATTACTTATGCCCTGACTTGCCTGGGTTTCTTCATAACTCCTTAATCAGGGAGAGCTGGAGGAAAAGGGCAGGCTCTCCAATTTCCTTGCCCATTGACAGGTGAAGGCATCTGAGTATAGAGCTTTGGGGATGTACCCAGGAGCAGTAACAGGGAACAAGGCACTGACTCAAACTGAACTGGTCTATGGGGTCTAACAGGGACACAAGAGGTGCTGGCAGAAACTCAGGGTACGTCTACACTACCCGCCGGATCATATAGATTTATCAGGGATCGATTTAGACGCGATAAAATCAATTCCCAATCGCTCTGCCATCGACTCCAAACTCCACCGCGGTGAGAGGCGGAAGTGGAGTCGATGGGGTAGTGGCAGCGGTCAACTCGCCGCCATCCTCACGGCCAGGTAAATTGACCTAAGATACTTCAGCTATGCGTTGCATATCTTAGGTCAACACCACCACCCCAGTGTAGACCTAGCCTCAGGAATACTTGGCTTTCTGGGAATTAGCTGGTGATTGCCGAGTCAGTCTGCAGTAAAGCAGATCTTTCCCTGCAAGATATACTGCTTGAAATGAGTGGAGACAGGATTGTGTCCTTCAGAAGTCCTGCAACAGAAGCGACTCATACTGCCCTGATGTTTACATAGGCTATCATTACTTGGTTACCATAGTTACCATTTGCTGGTCCTGAGTCACACACTCATAGGCTTGGAGAACTAGGAGATTGCCTAGAGCTCCAGGAGAGTAATACTAAGCTTCTGCTTCACAAGCAACCACTCTCTCAGCCTGGGGTGTGAGGTGCACACTCTGAAAGTCTGCCACCAGCAAAGTTTGGAAGGAAGGGGGAGGAAGGGGGAGACATAAAAGGGGAGGAAATAAAAGGCATACACATCATGCCAGAAAAGTCTGAATGATTGGGGGAGAAGGAGAATTCTCTTGCAATTGCAATCAGTGTCTTTTCCCCAGCTGTCACGGTAGAATGCAGCCCCACAAAATTTAAGATGTTCTCCTGATGGAGAGTGTGAAAGAGGATGGTGGGGAAATGGCTACTCAGAGGGGAAGGAAGGTTAGAAAAGTTCTAACAAGTTTCCTGTTTGTCATCATGGCCAACCACACTCAGAATATTCCAAGCTTTGAAAGAGAAAGCAGAGGAGGGACTATGCACTGAGAAAGGGAAGCTGCTTCTAGGAAACCAGCTTAAAAGGGTGAGAAGTGTCTAGCGTGCTGAGTAAAAAGGATTCCTACATAACTTGGAATGTTTGTTTTAGTGAGCTTCTGGGGATTCTTCCTTAAAAGTAAGATTTTTTTACCCCAGTAAAAAAGTCCAGGTATTTTAGGGCTTGTCTATGTGGGGAGTTACTCGTGATTAGCTCTGTGTGTGGATGCTCTTATTCCAGAATAAGCTAATTCGAACATCCCTATTCTGGAACATAAAGTGTCAACATATGGAGTTAATCTGCTTTAAAGTCATAGTTAATCCACTCTAAATTCACACTTTACCTTATTCTGGATTAATTTTCATATGTAGACAAACCCTTAGATTTGGCATGTAACTCTGTTCCAGCCTTCAAGCCAAATGGGCATAATCTATTGAAGTATTCAAGTACCTGGAAGGAAGCTACCAGAAAATAGTTTAGCTTTATTTGTCATATTTCAGAGTATGGGGCTTGGAGGGGGAAGAGAGTGAATGCTGAGATGGGGAAGAGGGTGTTAGTGACCACCAAGGACATGGGAAATACCCTATGAGGCTTGTCAGAAGACAGGGAGCCTCTGTAGGGCAGGGATGATGTTGAGGCTAGAAGGGTGGAGAAAAAAGGCAACTTGAACCTCTGAAGAGGGTCCTGTTTAAAACTCTCATTCCTGGGCAGAGCTTTGGGGCTCTCCACACCAAAGACTGCCAGAGTACAAAGGTTCAGAATCACAAGCAGTTGAGCAGGATGTCAGGAAAGGGGGTCTAGAATGGTGTCTAGAACTAAGTGGGGCTGGACCTGGGTCATCTTCCTGGCTATTGCCCTGGAGCACAGGAGCATTTTCTGCACCAGACAGGGATTGAGGAATCTGAGATGTCAGTAAAGGCAGGATTATGGGTAGGATGGCTCTGATGGTTAGCTTTAAGTAAGCCTGAGAGAAGCCAGTTTGGGGAGGTGGATCCTCATATGAACGGAGTGGTACAGGTGATTGCTAGAAAGGAAGGTAGGCCCAGCTGTTTGAACGAGCCATGGAGGAAAAGCTGCACCATGGAATCAAAGTGGAACCACCAGAGAAGAGTTCCTGTGAAGTGTGAGTGGCACTGGCAGCAAAGGCATAGGCTGTAACCCAACAACAGGGGGGAGATGGATAGGAGTATCAAAGATGCAATGCCTGAGCTGCTCATAGCCCCAAGGCAGCAGAAAAATTGGCCTATAGCTACAGAACTGTGGGTGCTGGCAGGGATGTGAGGATAGAGCAAAGTCCTTATCTCCCAAGAGCAAGCTGCAGTGGGGAGACAGCATCAGACAGGCTATTGGAGGCTGAAGGAGCTCCCTGGACAAAAGACAGTTGATTACAAGTGAATCAGTTCAGAAATCTGAAGAATGGATTTAAGTGAGGGTTTTGCTGACTCTGGATTGTTTTTTGGATTAGACCTTTTCAGTCACCCTCGCTCAGAGCATCTAGTACAGAAACAGAGTTTTCTATCTGCTACCCAGGTTCTTCTCCTTTCTTCCTGAACCGCCTCTCTTTACTGTTTAGATTTTTCTTTCCCTTTCTTAAAGGAAGAGAACTAAGTCAAATGCTTCATGTTTACAAGAACAAGGAGACAAAAGAATTGAAGAAGTGTGGATGGGCTGTTATTTCTATACAGACCTTGTCAGTCCCTTTGCCTCCAGACTTCTTGGCAGGTGGAGCCATAATGCTGCCTCCTTTAACTGCTTATGCTGGGAAGATGGCAGAAATGGACTATTTGACAAAGAATCATGTGCCTTAGAAGCAGCACAGCACCCAGGAATCGACACATTTTCATGACTCTGTACTTGGAGTTTTTTGTAAAAATGCTAAATGAGTTAAACAAACCCCAATAGAAGAAAACTAATGAAACACTACAGTTTCACCTCTTCATCTTACTTACAGATCTAATCGTCTAGTGGAGCTGGTTTCCCTGTGGCTAACCCTTTACTTTACAAACCCCTCAAGCTTTAATATTTCCAATACATTGAAATTTCAATGCAATTACCATGCTTAAATATTTTCAGCCACAAAGAAGAAATTATACAGCAGATAGTAAAGAATTGCTTTCAGTTTCCAAACAAGAATGAATTGCTAGAAGCAATTCTGCTATATTAATACTTATGAAACCATAAGTTGTAAAGCATAGGAAGAGTATTCCTTTCTCAACAGCAGCCAAATTACATTTCCCATAAAACAGTAACTCCGGGCATTCAGATAAGATGGTGGACTGCGCCACACAAATGTCTATAAATGAACAGCTTTAATAAGAACAAGAGTACCTTATAAAATATAAAACCGTATATGCCTAAAGCTATCTTTTTTCGCAATACAAATGATTATATGTTGTATAATGCAACAAAGTTATGTTAAGAAGTTCAAAAGGTATGTTGGTACCTTTTGGTTTTTCTTCATGGGTTATTACAGCAAGGGGCTTGGTGAAAGTTTTCTTATTGTGCATCATGGCCAAGATCATATCAACATTGAGTGAGGTGCAGGCTTCATCAGGAGGAATGCACTGTGGATGGAAACATCTAAGGTCAGGGATTCACTCAAAATAAAATACAGTATCAGCCAGAGCAGCTGCACAGCTGCCTCATTATCAGTGTTTGCTCAGTATTGTTTACTAAAGAGAAACAGGAGATCTGAACGTTATCAACCCTCCAAAAAACAATCTATGTAATATACTGGCAAAGAAAACTTATTCTCAGCTAAAATGTCCAGATGTCCCAATATTAGGGGCTTTGCCTTATATAGGACCCTATTGCTCTCCCTATTCCCACCCCCACATCCCAATTTTTCACACTTGCTATCTGGTTACCCTATTCTCAGCTGCATCTTAAAATGTAAACGTGCCTTAGTGCTACATTACTTAAAATTCTATGGAAGTTTTACTATTGAATTGTTGCTGTAATAGTTGCATATTAGGATATTAAAGGCTGATGTTAACTACATAGAGGGTCAATATCTTCAAAGAGCTCTCTTCCAAAAGTACCTTCACTTGTCACAGCTAGCTTTTATACTCACTGAGTAGTTGATTTTTCATGTATAAACGCTGTGTGTATATTCAAATCCAGGCTTCTATACAAAAATTTGGACACACAGATTTACAAGCACAAAAATAGAGTCCACTTTTGAAAATCTGGGGGCCAGTTCTGTAGCTCACTGCTGCATATATAGTGCATATATAGATCAATAATGTACAGGTCTTTTCTTATGTTAAAGAACTACTACAAATAACTCAAATTTTGGAAGTTATGCAGGTAAGTCCCAAAAGTCTGAATAAAGTCAGAATACCTAACAGTTCATTTTTTGGCAAAAAGGATGTATTTTTAGTTATATACTATTTTTAAAGTAATAGTTAGGCAGCAGTCTCACAACAAGCAAACAGGAAATGTTAATTCTCCTTAAATATATTGGAGTGAACATTCAATACAGAGAATTTACTATAAATACAAAAAAGTAACCACACTGAACTCTGGAAAACAAATGCAAATATTTACTTATTTCCCATCAAAGTCCTCCTGAGAAGGGCCAACGTTACAGTTCACATATGGATGTTCAAAAACAATTACAATATTATCTCAGCAGGCTCTGGAAAATTAATGTTAATTTTGTTTATCCTATTGCTATTTTATCTGAATAGAACAGATAAATCTGGACCACTCCCTTAATGAAAAGCAATCTCTGTTTACCACATGTAACCACTTACTTACATTTTCCACTTTAAAATGTCGACCATGTGATCAAGATTTAGCATAGCTGAGTAAAAAGAACCTATAAAAATTATCAGGTTCACTGATAAAATGTTAATTACACTAATCTAAGTCTATAAAATCTTCAAATAGAAAAGTTAATCCCAGGAACTACTATGATCTGGAACTTATCTTGTAAAAATTCTCATTTTTTATCTAAATCTGAAAGCTTAAGGAAGTTAATAAACTACTGACCTTTGGCAGTCCTTGCGTGTCTTTTTCTTTATTTGTACACAAAGTCAGCTCACAATGAAGAAAGAGCAATGAGATGTTGAATATAGGTTTAAACACAAAGCTAAACCTCTTTTTGTCCATCTGTGCATGTGGTATAGGAAAGTCCACCTTCTGGACATTGTAGAATTTAACAGATTCATCTTTAGGACAAATGTTTTCTATGATGGTGTAATCAGATATCATATCAGGGTTTGAATATGGTGAAACAAAACATGTTTGGATTGCAAAACCCAGGGCTCTGTCAGCTTTCGTCACAGAAACCTGCATATGAAAAACAATTTATTAAAAACTTAGCAGTGGTATTTTTGTTAGCAGCATTCACATTTTGGATGATTATGTGGTTTTCAGATGCCAGTTCCAATCAAATATTTCAAGCCTAAATTGTGAGGATGTATGGGCTAGGAAACGTTTAAAGGATGGACGACAAGTTTTGTGGGTTCAAATCCAACTTAGTCATTGTCCTAGCATGTAATTTTTTTGGAGGGTCAACCCTCCCTGTCCTTCAGCCAACTCACCTGAAATATCCAGTGAAAAGTAGGCCCACTCAATAGAATGAATGCTATATCTGAACTGCGTTTTTGGGAAATGGGAGGACACTAACACCACTCCTCCAATAAGTTTACAAACCACAGTAGAAGGCTATGGGAGGTGATTACAATTTCCCCACTGCTGTATCTGCATAAATCTTCACTTAAATATAAATACACGCACACACAGAGTGAAATGCAGAGGCAGAGTGGAGAGGTTATGGTTTGAAGCAAGGGTGGGGCTTATGAGTTCTGTGG
This sequence comes from Mauremys mutica, assembly GCF_020497125.1. NCBI lineage: Eukaryota > Metazoa > Chordata > Testudines > Geoemydidae > Mauremys > Mauremys mutica. The sequence continues at coordinate 33,055,064 of NC_059079.1, forward strand.
AGGAGCAGGCTAACAAGAAGCTATGCAGCTGTAATATTTTCTGTGTGATCGCTACAAACATCGCGACTCTCTAGTCTTTTTTGGGGGGGTTGGGGGGAGGAGGAAACCCACTCCCAACCCTCAGTGCACTGATATTATTCAGCCCAACTGGAATACGAATGCCACAATGCAATTTGGGGGAAAAAAACTATACAGGTACATTTACATTTTCCATGCACATTAAGCATGTTATTCCTATAAAAACTGGAGTGTTGCCCCTAATTATCAGAACAGCATGATGAAGAGTCTCACTAGCCTTAATATCCTACTCACAAAAATGTGCCATATGCATGCATGCATGCATGCATGCATGTGTTTTGCATACATCCAGTGGAGAACCTGCCAAACTTTTCTACAGTCTAGAAAGAAATCTAGACTGGAGCCAGTGGATTGCACAGAAAATTCTCCTTTTCCCTCTAAGTATGCAGAGCAAAACCACTAATTTAATTGGAGATAAAGTGGTTGAAGCATCTAAACAATAGAAACAATCCGTTATTAAGAACAGGAAATAGAGGGTGAGGATCAGACAGGCACATGGTGGAAAAGAAGAAAGGCGAAATGGTTTGAATGAAAAGGAGTTGCAGTAGGAAGGACAGATGTGGTTTATGCGTAGACAAGCCCCAAGGTCACTTTGTGTCTGAATGACTTGGTTGATTTCCCTTAGTAACTTTCCTAGGTGAACCCGGGCAGACGCTTCCTCAGGGAGATCCAAACTACCTAGGTGAATGAGTAACACTGCAGCAAATGAAATTTGGTGTTGATAAATGCAAAATCTACACCCTTCTGCAGCAGATAAGAGGCTCAGGGTGTGAACTGGCCCATTCATCTCATGGGATATTCTTACATTAAAAAGTACATTTAAAGGTGATAAATGAAGTCAGTAACAATACCTCTTAGATGTGATAACTGTTCTGTTCATAACAATGGATGTTCTCACGCCCTCCCGAGTTCCTAGATGCCTGTATCATTTACTGAGCATGTCCATTCTTAATCCCTCCCGCCATGTCCCAGTGGTATATATCCGCTGAAAGGACTGAGCATGCCTGTTCCCAGAGCCTGGTACAGATTCAGCGATGAAGTGAGGGCAGTAATTAGAAATAAAAAGCAATACAGTATATAACAGATAGGGAAAACAGTGCAAGCAACAAGAATTAGAAGTTATGAAGTGAAGTCAATTGATAAGGGACGCTAAAGATATGAGGGGAAAATCCATGGCTGGCAGGGCTTAGCACTATAATGAGTTTTTAAAATATATGTTATGAACTAAAGAAATGCCAGCAGTGGTATAGCCCCATTGCCAGATGTAGATGATAACACTTAATGATGAAGACAGACAGAAGTGTGTAATAAATACTTCTGTATTTGGAAAGAAGCAGGATGATGCACTTGTATCTGATGAGGATGATGAACAATTTTCTAGCTAAAGAGGATGTTAATCATCATCTTATGGGACCAAACCTTTTTAAATCTGCAAACTCAGATAACTTGCACTCAAGAGTCCAAAAAGATTTGGCTGAAGATTAGCTTTCTGAAGTTAATTTTTAATATATCTTGGAACATTGGGGAAAATATTAGAGGACTGGAGGAGTGCTAATGCTATGCCAATATTCAAAAAGGGCAAATGGGATGACCTGGGCAACTATAGGTCAGTAAGCCTGATGTCAATCCTGGGAAAAACAATGGAAAAGATGATACAGGATTGCATCAATAAAGAATTAAAGGATGGGAATATAATTAATGCCAGTCAGCATGGTTTTATGGAAACAGATCTTGTCAAACAATTGTGATTTCATTTTTTGATAAGATATTATGTTTGGTTGATAAAGGTAACTGCATAGATGTAATAGACTTAGTCTGTAGTAAGGTGTTTGACTTGGTACCACATGACAGTCTGATTAAAATTAGCACTATACAGTATCAATAAAGCACACATCAAATGGATTAAGAACTGGATGACAGATCTAAAAGTAGATGTCAGTGAGAGAATCCTCATATGTTTCTAGTGGGGATCCACAAGAATTGGTTCTGGGTTTGATACTGTTCAACATCTTTATCAATGATCTGAAAATAAATATCAAATTTGTGGGTGACAAAAAGATTGGCAGAGCAGTAAATGATGGTGATGACAGAACACTCACACAGAGCAATCTTGAGCCCTTGGTAAGCTCGGCCCATTCTAACAAAATGCATTTTAATACCTCCAAATGCAAAGGTAAACATCTAGGAACAAGGAATGTAGGCCATACCTACAGAAGGGGGGACTGTATCCTGAAAAGCAGTGACTTAGAAGGGATTTGGGGATCATAGTAGACAAACAACTCAACGGCTCCCAGTGTGATGCTGTGGCAAGAAGGGCTGGTGCAATCCTTGGAAGTATAAACAGGGGAGTAACACATAGGTAAAATTACCTCCCTACTCCCATCTGGATAGCACTGGTGAGACTGATGCTGAGGGGCTGCGCTCAATTCTGGTGTTCACATTTTAAAAAGGATGTTGAGAAACTGGAGAGAGTGCAGAGAAGAGCTACAAAAATGATTGGAGGGCTGGAGAAAATCCCTTAACGTGATGGACAGAGCTCAATCTGTTTAGTGTATCAAAAAGAACGAGAGGTGATTTGATTACAGTGTATAAATACCTTAACAGGGAGAAAATACCAGATAGTAGAGGGGTCTTTCATCTAGTGGAGAAAGGCATAAAAAGAACCAATGACTGGAAGCTGAAGGCAGACAATTTCAAATTAAAAGTGAGGCATGTTTTTTTTGTTTTTTACAGTGAGGGTGATTAACCAGTGGAACAGACTTTCAAGAGAGGTGGTGGATTCTCCATCTCTTGATGTCTTCAGACAAAACTGGACGCTTTTTTGGAAGATATGCTTTAGGCAAACTCAAGTTGTTGGGCCCAATACAGGGGTAACTGGGTGAAGTTTAATGGCCTGTAATATACAGATCAGACTAGACGATCTAATGGTCCCTTCTGGCCATAAACTCTATGAATTATAACATTTTGAATTTCATCCAGTAACACAAGTGGTTTTAGAAGAAAAGTAGGTGAGCAAGGATGAGCAAAAAGTCACCACATAAGAAAAGAGAGAAACAAGATCTACAGAGACAGGATGTGAGATGATTATAGAATTAACATATTGATAAGAAAAAACAAAGCAGAGATAAAGGAAAAATGCACAAGTGATTACAATAAAGAAAACAATTCTTATCGAAACAGAATCTATGCAGAAGAGACAAGTACCAAGTCCTTAGAGATTATGCATGAGTAATTTATTGACGAAAGAGATAGACATTTTTCAAACAAACAAAATACAATGTTTTTTCTATCAGTGAAGGATGGAGGAACAAATGCCTGAAACAGATACTAATTTTCCACTGTGCAGAAAGGAGAAACAGAGGGGAAAAAAATCAAGCTCATCCCAGAACAGGTGATAAAGAAATTAAAGTATGTATTTGAAGAAATAACTCCAAGACCAGACAAATCCAGAGCCAGAGGGATTCATCCCAGAATGCCGAAGGAAGTTGACAATCTTTGTCCAAGTGAAAAACTAATACCTTTTACTTTTAAAAAAACCCTTAACTAATTTTGATGTATTTTAACCTTGCTTCAATTTCTTTTAGTGTATTTCTCACTATATAATTCTGAAGTATTTGAAAGAAAGTAATTTTTATAGGTAGAGGACTGACATGCAACTAAACATGTACAGAACTGTTACACTAACTGAAAGTACTAAAAATCATATCTGAATATTGTTCCCAAATGTGTTTGTTAAATATCACTGGTAATTACTGCTAGAAAGATGTACTTCTGTTTAAAGAAGGTTTGCTTATATAGTGGACCTTATTTCCTAAGGTCTTCTAAGTACATGGGCAAGTTCCTGTGATATTCTCTTGTCATTCTACTTGGTTGTTATCTTACTAACAAAGATGCATATCCAATATAAAGATTTTCACAGCATATATGTTAACAACCACTGAATGAAAACAATAATTTGTACAAGAGAGGAAGTGTGACACCTGTTTGGTATATCAAAACGTGACTGGAAGTGGCTTAAAGGCGAGATGGAATTATGACGACACCGTTAACACCCTTTCCTCCACCATGTAACCTGTGGGGGGAAGGGGAAGCTGTAACCTGTGGGGGGAAGAGGAAGCTATAGCTGTTTTGTACATAACTTCACCTGGAAAAAGTAGCTAAGCTATATTTCTGTATAAAATGAACTCATTCCTCACTGACAATTCTTTGTATTGATGCTTGTAATTATCCAATAAAGGTCAGTAAGAGCTAAGAGACCAGATTCAAGTACTGTTCCATACTGCATATCTGACCAGACTCACAGACTTCTTTTAGTTGGATTTACCCATTTTGAGAGGATTCTTTGGTCTTCACCACAAAGAACTGTCTTATTAAGCTATGATGTCCCTTTTCTGAAATCACAGAAGTACATATCTATCTGAGAGAGGCAATCACATAATGCCAGTTTACTGCAGGCAAGCACAAACTTGGCTAAATTTACATGGCCTTGCCGAACATTCCTGTTAATCTGAAAGCCTTTCAAAGTTTGTTACCTCAACGTAAATCTGTCCATTCTCAGCAACGGAGAAGAGTCCTTGTGAGGGAAAGAAGAAGAGGTCTGTTTTATAAAGCTCCATGTTGAAGGTCACATTGCTGATTGGGGGTTCAGGAGGCGCAGGATTAGGTGAGCGTTTGCCACCCTCTGCCTGGTGAAGTGTGCAGTTAAACTAAAACAAACAAAATACAAATAAATTACAGAACTTTTGCCCCATAGGATGGAAATGAGAACAGAATTAGGCCCAAAGCTAAAAACTTTAATTTCAATATAAATATAAGGTATTACATACCACAACTATTTCAGGCCTGCTTGGAAAGGTAGCATCTGCTTCATCAGTGTCTCCTGGAAATCCATTATCACCCGATTCGACATCTTCATCATCAATTCCCCAACCACTACTTTCCACTGGTGAGGACAGCTGAATAACAATCTACATAAAGGAAGTGGGAAGTGAAAACTAAAAGCTTTTCTACAAAGGTGATTGTGATTCTCTTTTCATGTTAATTGTTTCTTCCTTTCTTCAGAACAACATGAAGACCAAGAAGTTGTGGCAGCCAACCAGCTGGGGAAAGCACGCCATCCCTGCAGCCCAGCACTGAGCATTTTATGTATGTATACTATATATGTGGAATAACCTTCAGTTTGTTCCCAGAGGTCAAAACCAGTAGAGCTGCAAAACTGCTCTCTATGTTGGAAAAGCAGCCTGGGGATTGGTATGTAAATGAGCATACCAGCAGTCCCACTCTGCTTCTGGTATTTCTGTATCCAACACTGCTAAAAGAAATGGTTCTCTGAAATAGATTAACATACCTTCTAACATTCAGTGACTGACTCCTGGAAGAATCACAAAAAGTTCTAGCAGGTAGCAGGATTTTCTCCTGTAAAATTTCTGTGTCACCCCCACCCCCTCCTTTAAAAAAAAAAAAGACATAAGCTGGAAAACTTGCTATCCTTTTTCACGTCTCTCTTCTCTGGACCCCTACCTGACCCCTCTTTTTCCCCTCCCCCACTCTGTTTTTTCTCTTTCCTCTGAGATACCTTCTCTTTGGTGCTCCACTCATCCTCTGTCTGCTTTTCTCTCTCTAACCTTCGCCAAGGAGCTTCTATGTTTCCCCATCTGCTCCTCCATTGCTCTCACAACTTCAGCTTTGTTTTCTCAGATATAGTACAGCTTCTAACAAGTGACATTTTCTTCTGAACTGTTTGGACACCTCACCCTTTCTGCAGACTGCTGAATCACCTTTCAGTGGGAATTCTCCCAAACCCTTGGAAGCTCAGGGCCTTGTACAGTGACATGGAGCTCCAATGAGGTGCTTACTGAGAGGTGCTTGGATCAGTTTTGGTTTGACCCACTACACAGACTGGGTCCAGACACAAAGTTTAGATTGAGATGTATTTTCTCCACAGTTTGGGGGTGTTTAGATTCAGGTTTTTGGTTTGGGCCCATCTCTAAGTCAAAAGCTAGAAGGTCTTGCCAGTACAGAATAGTTTTAGCCAGGCTAGGTCTGATCAAGTGGCTGTAACTATCCTTGGGTTTCCTTTGTTTGCCAGAGATACTATAATGTGCTCAAAACCCCCAGAAGAGTAAAACACGTTAGTGCTTGTTGGCCTGGCCTGGCCAGGCCAATATCTATTCAAGTTCACAGTGCAACTACTGGTAGTAGAAAGCCTAGAAGCAAAGTGGGATTCTTCACTTACATACCCGTATCCAGATTACATTCCAAGTACGCAGCTGTATGAGAATTCTGAAACCAATTTTCAAACTGGGGGCCCACGTTGGGTGTTCAGATCAGTACTTAGCTATCGGGGTACCCACAGTGCCCATTCAAATAGCTGTTTGGGCACCCAAGTTGGGGAATTGAATTCTGTACATGGATTCAAAACTTGAAGTCAAGGCCTGTCTTGCACACAAATAGATGAGCACTGAATACTTATTTTAAAATATGTACTTGTAATGAGGCCAATGCTCATGTGAAAAGTAACAAGTGACACAACAGCATACAATACTGCCTTCCTGTATCCAGAGAATAAACACACTTGAAAGCACATTTGAGGAGCTTATTGGTAGAGTCCACCAACGTTTCATTGTGGAAGACTTGGGTTCAGGTATTATGTTAGTGGACACAGGTGAAAATGTGTATTTTAGTGGGCACTTGTTCCTTTGTAAAATAGCACCACATAATTTGCCATGACCAGCAGTCTGTGCTCAGGAGAAGCCAGGCCTTCACTGAATGGCAAAGAGCAAGATAGAAGCCTGCACAGATTGGACCACTTCCTCAATTTCAGGAGGATTATTCATTCAAAGTTATAGAAGAGAAATGTTACCTACAGGAGTTTTAATTTATATTTTCTTTTGTGATCATAAATCTTTGTTGCCATACCACGTCAGGGCTAAGTCGTGCCAGTAGTGTGGGGGAACTGCAGAGTTGCCCTGAGGGAGCTCAGGGAAGACTTGTGCCTCCCTCTCCAAGCAGCATGGTGCATGAAGGAAGGCTGCATCATCTTTTGGAATAGTGCAGCTAGTTCCCCACAGTGCACAGCTTGCTCTAATGCCTAGTGCGGAAGAGGGGAACACACTCCCATCTCCTCCCACTCTCTTTGGGACGTCATGTGCCCCCAGCAGCACACTGAGGGAGCAGCCTCGCACTTTCCTGAGTACAGGGACTGTAACTGTGACTGGCCCTAGCCTGGGCATGAAAAGATTGAGAAGGGGGCACACCTCCTTAATACTCATATGAAGTCCAGTCACAATCTGGTCCCTATAGCCTTATTGTACCATAATAATACACAGCAAAGAAAAACATCTCTCCTTGTAAAATACTCACAGAGTTAAAATAAACTATGTTATCCAAGGCATAGTCTATCTGTTGAGTCCCACAGCTGTGCAACGAAGATTCCAAAATGAAATGGGTACCATTCATCTTCGCTTTACAGGCAGGATCTAGTAGTGAGAGTTCTGTTCCTGTGTAACCATTAGCCTAAACAATGACATTGCATAAATGGCTGAAACCTCAGTGAAAATACAATTGCATGAGATACATACTTACAAGTTATACTCTTATTTTAAGTAGAGCGTATATATTTTTGCATGACTATTAATAAGACTGCCATTGAACTGCATGTCCTGTGACATTTACTACAAAATACTGTCACACAATGACATTAATTGTTGGAACAATAGAGGGGACAAGCATCACATGGAGTAAAAAAAAGAAAATAGCTATACAGTAACGCCTCACTTAAAGTCATCCCGGTTAACGTTGTTTCGTTGTTAATCAATTAGGGAACATGCTCGTTTAAAGTTGTGTAATGCTCCCTTCTAATGTCATTTGGCAGCCGCCTGCTTTGTCTACTGCTTGCAGGAAGAGCAGCCCATTGCAGCTAGCTGGTGGGGGCTTGGAACCAGCGTGGACCGGCAGCCCCACTATCAGCTCCCCACTCCCCTAAGTTCCCTGTGCAGCAGCTGCCCAGCAGGCTAGCAATTGCAGCTGTCCCTCCCCCACACTGCCGTGTGCTACTCCTGCCCTCTGCCTTGGAGCTGCTCCCTGAGACTCCTGCTTGCTGTGTGGGGGGGGGAGGGAAGGAAGAGAGGGGCTAATGTCAGGGTGTCCCCCTCCCCTCTGCTCCTGCACCCCACGTACCCCATCTTCCATAGAGCACGGGGGACACACCAGGGCTCAGGACGGAGGGAGCTTGCAGCAGCTGCGGTCTCAGCAAGCTGATCTAATTAACAAGGCCATGTATTTAATGGGGAAATGTGCATATCTCCCTCCATTCCCACTGCCTTGTAAAATGAGAGAGTTAACCCTTGAGGGCTCAGCCAATTGCTACTTCATCATTTAGCAGTAAGGGAAATATCCCACCCTCTGACTCCTCCACCTCAACCAAGCTTCACAATCACCATCACTGTGTACCAGTATTAAATTGTTTGTTTAAAACTTATACTGTGTGTGTATATATATAATACAGTCTTTTGTCTGGTGAAAAAAAATTCCCTGGAACCTAACCCCCTCATTTACATTAATTCTTATGGTGAAATTGGATTCACTTAACATCGTTTCACTTAAAGTCACATTTTTCAGGAACATAACTACAATGTTAAGTGAGGAGTTACTGTATTTTTCATTCTAGTATGAACTTCACTGTCTGGCCAAAACTGAACTTAAAAAAGAAGAGGCTTATTCTGTACAAGACTTCCATCCACAATGCAAATTATTCCTCCCTAAGGCACAAGCAACCTCTGTGTAGATGGTGGTAGGAGAGCTGTAAATGCCATTTTTTATGGATCATAGTGGACGTCCATCACAGTCCCAATCTCTAGTCTCTGGCATCCAGCAATTGCCTCTTCACATTTCCAGTCGTGAAGAGCCTGTAGAACCACCTGTCTACAAATTCTGGGACAGGCCAGAATCTAGAATTGGGGGAAAGAATTTTTGCCATATGTTTCCCCTTCAATCTGTGGGTTATCTGGAATGTGGCTATGGGTAACAGCTGGTCAGGTTTGGGCCTTCTGTAAAGTGTTTCACAGTCTGGGATTAAGAGCACAGACTAACCTGCAGGGAGTCTTTTTCTACTGCAACAGTCATCATTTTGTTATCACATTTTACTGAGAGGGCTACATCAATGCTTCTCTGCACCTCTTCAGGTTCTTCAGATTCTTGAAGCAGTTGCTCATAGAAACGACTCATTATTGTGCCTTCTGTATCCCTTGGTAAGGAGATTCCTTCTCCCACCTTATCGTGCCTTCCTCTGTTAATGTGAAAAGGAAAAGCCAGGCCGTCGCTTAATGTGGGCTCCTTCAAAGCAGGTAGAGGGTTATCTGGCAGTTTGGTCAGCTCTGGGGGAAGAAAAGGGTGGTCTTCATCATTCATCTCTTCTAGAAACAGAAAAGAATAAATCAAATCATCATCATAGAATCATAGAAGATTAGGGTTGGAAGAGATCTCAGGAGGTAATCTAGTCCAACCCCCTGCTCAAATCCCAACTAAATCATCCAAGCCAGGCCAACCCCAACTAAATCATCCAAGCCAGGGCTATGTCAAACCTTAAAAACCTCTAAGGATGGAGATTTCACCACTTCCCCAGGTAACCCATTCCAGTGCTTCACCACCCACCTAGTGAAATAGTTTTTCCTAATATCCCACCTAAACCTCCCCCACTGCAACTTGAGACCATTGCACCTTGTCCTGTCACCTGCCACCACTGAGACCAGCCTAGCTCCATTCTCTTCGGAACCCCCCTTCAGGTAGTTGAAGGCTGCTATCAAATCCCCCCTCACTCTTCTCTTCTGCAGACTAAATAAGCCCAGTTCCCTTAGCCTTTCCTCGTAAATCATGTGCCCCAGCCCACAATCATTTTCGTTGCCCTCTGCTAGACTCTCTCCAATTTGTCCACATCCTTTCTGTAGTGGGGAGCCCAAAACTGGACGCAATACTCCAGATGTAGCCTCACCAGTGCCAAATAGAGGGGAATAATCACTTCCCTTGATCTGCTGGCAATGCTCCTACTAATACAGCTCAATATGCCATTAGCCTTCTTGGCAACAAGGGCACACTGTTGACTCATATCCAGCTTCTTGTCCACTGTAATCCCCAGGTCCTTCTCTGCAGAACTGCTGCTTAGCCAGTCAGTCCCCAGCCTGTAGCAATGCATGGGATATTTCCATCCTAAGTGCAGGACTCTGCACTTGTCTTTGTTGAACCTCATCAAATTTCTTTTAGCCCATTCCTCCAATTTGTCTAGGTCACTCTGGACCCTATCCCTACCCTCCAGCTTATCCACCTCTGCCCCACAGCTTAGTGTCATCCGCAAACTGTATTCTATTCTAGCCCATCAAGTTCTTTATAATTGGAACATTCCCACCTAAATGTGAATGCTAATGAATGAAAACACTGTGATGCTATCTAACAGGTCACTAGTTCTCGGAGGCTGGCAGACCAGCTCAGATTAGAGCAATAGCGCAATTCACTTGTGTATGAATACCAAAGAAATGCTAAAAGGTCATAGTGTGTTCAAACTAATTCACTTGCTAGTATAGATCAAAAGGAAATACTAATGTTATTGTATCCACTTGTCTATTTCCTGTGCTTGCTATCCTTGTACTTAATTAATCCTAAACCAATAATGTGTGTTAATTTTTAAATGTGAATTTACTTGATGTGTAAAAGTACATGAAAACTAATGAAGGATTGTTTCTGGCTATCACATTGTCTTTACGTTATATTTACCCATTGGAGACTGTAGCCTTGGAAATGTAAATTAAAGGTTTTTTAACTTCAAAGCAAGGGCCATTAAGCAAAAATGAAAAATATATGAACTTTGTCTGTTTAGTCAACAGAGGGAGAGCCCATGCTGTGTTAAAAGCACTTTTCAGACTGTTTTCAACTACAAGAAGGAACTCTGGGATCAATTCTGCATCTCTGATCTATCTGGATGCTGTCAGGGGGCATTCCAGATACAAGACAGAGATCCCCAAAACTATTTTGGGAAACCATGAGAGACTTATGGGAACTAGCAGACATTACATCTCTGCTATCAACTGGACTTACAAACTCAGACACACCTCTTCTATATTTTACTTTCTTTAACCTCTCAATAACTCATTTCTTTTTCTTTAGTTTGCTAAAGACATTGGCTGTCAGCATTGTTTTTGGTATGAGATCCAGAGCATCCATTGACCTGGGGTGAGTGACTGACACTTTGGGGTTGGAAGAACCTAATGTGAGGTGAATTTTGGTTTTAATAACCTTTCATCACAAAGTCCAATTTGTCTGAGTGGCAAGATGCGATGGAGAGCCTAAGGGGATCTTCTGTGGTTCCATGGTAAGGCTAATACAGTAATCCAGGAGTACACACTTGGTACTGGTTTGGTAAAATCTAATTATAGACTATACCACCAGTTTGGGGTATCTGTCCTGTTTTCTGACCAGCTGACCTGACTTAGGCACACTTGGTTTTGAGCCACATCCTAGACACCGTGACAAACATTATCCAGAATAACTGTCCTTGCGGAAAGCAACAGCCTCTTCATATTTATTAGATAACTACAACAATTTATCCTTTATAGAGTGAAGTAGTGGATGATGGGCCCTGTAAGTCTTTAATCAGGCATATCTACTGCTGGAATTTTGTTTCAGTAAGGATTGAAAAAGGACTTTGAGGAGTGGGCCTATTATCTGCAAAGAGTAAACAAATGAGAAGGAAACATCACAACCAATTAATACAGTATATTCACTTCAACAATGTTGCTGTCACACATCAATTCCTGGAGTAAAATTTTCCTGTTACCTGCCAGTGTAAATCCAGAATTAACTCAATTGGAGTTCCAGACGTACACCAGGGTAACATCACTATTCAATAAAATTCTCTTGATTTACATGGATGGGCAAACAAGAGTAGTGGTTGGCCCCGAGGCTCTCTGCATTGTTATTCAGGGTTGAAATCACAACATCTGGCCACAAGCAGTTAATTATCTGGAAGCCATATAACTACTCTAGAAACACAAATATAAGCTTTTTATTATGCAAAACATTATTCTCAATAGGCCAAATTCAGATCCAGTGTAAGTGGCTATTCTTTAACCGGCTTCAATGGCACTGGACCTACTTTTGCCATCAGTGACTTTGGCTCAATAACTCTATCTTTTAAAAGCCTTTTTATTTACTATCTTTGCTCAGGCTCTTCTGTTAAGACAATTTTGTGTGTAAACCATTTAAAATAACCCAGGGAAACATTATGTTCATATTTTTGAAAGACAAAGCCAGACTAATTAACAACCTGTCCAGCCACTGGCAGCCCCTAATTCCAGTGAGCACTGAGTACAGTTAATTGTATTAGCTTCAAGTTGTGGTAAATGCAGCTACTCAATTCCACCAATATTTCAGGTAATAGCAGTCTCCAGGGGTTTCCTACTAGAACTCTCGTAACTTTTTTTGGTAAGATTTTGCTGATTGGAAGATGTGAGCTCCCTTGATACTCTGAGCCTGGAAGTACTGAGATCTCAGTGAATGAAACCTCAAACACAGGCTCTGTCAAAATGTCACTTACCTAAGAGTATGGTATGTTTTTGTATATGATAAAAATCCACCCTCAGACTTACCACTGTCTTCAATTCGTAGATGGAACCTATTAGCCACAGGGGCTATTGTGTAGGAAGTAACTGGGCTATAGCCATGGTCATAAGCCCACTTAATCAAATTCTCATGAGACGAGGGAATATCAGGTATTACTAATTTAGTCATAATCATAGATCGTTCCGTTTCTTTTCCAAAGCCAATACTGTTTGGTGCCTGCACATAAAACAGAAATAGATTGGTTGGTTCGTGAATTGGCACTTGAAGCTTTTTCCAGTCATAGAAAAATGAATTTAAAAATGCGAAAGAACAACATCTATTGCATCTGGTTTGTCAACATATTTTACCCTTTCCTACTAAAGTTCACAAGGACAAACATATGACCCTTAATATAACCATATACTTTTCAGACCATGAGTTGAGGTTAGCCATAAGTTGAGGAGAACCACAATAAGAGACCTGATTTTTTCAAATGACCATCTTGCCTCACTAGACACTATGGGGGTGGGTGTCATTTTAATTATGTATGCAAAATCTTCATTGTACCACTAGTCCAGTCTCCTGCACAGTATGGCAGCAATGAAAAAGGCACAGCTTAGGACCCAATCCTTTATGGTACAGCTGCACATCATCTATTCCACCTTTGAAGCCAAGGGACTTGAGGACACAGACCCAGATCCTCAGAGGTATTTATGCACTAACTCCCATTGAAATCAGCTGGGCCTCAGTGTCTCACTAGAAGAGGCTCTTAGAAATTGATCCTACAAAGTACCAGATGCCTCCTGCAAAATGCTGAGCATCCTCAAACATTACTGTACATTTTTCAGTCACTGGAAATCTAGAGTACTCAGCATCTTTCAGGTCTATAGCTAGCTATAAGACATGTTTAAAAAAATATATAAGTACCATTATGTATATTCTCATAAATACAACTTGTGCATAACTTGATAAGCTACAATATGAAAAGTACATACACAAATAAATTCATAGTGATATTACATAACAATTCCCAGCTGATTACAGATGTCAGTTATCTTTCATTTTTTTTATAAATAATTATGCTAAATTTCAAAATCTCTCATTTAAATCTTCAAATCAAGGGGATAAAACAAGCATCTCTAGCTGTTACAGGGTCCGTCATAAAATATTTGCTGTTATTCCACTTTAAATTTATTTTAAATATTTGGCATCTTGGGTTTAAACATATATTTGCACAAAGTTAAGTTTATAACAATCACATTAGCTACAGATCAAGCTGAATGTAATAATAATGTCCAGTAAAGAGGAAAATGGACCACTTTTTAACAACTGCTGCTATGTGCCTGCAGATCATACTATTTTCATGCTGCACAAGAAACACTTTCATTTCCATGCATGATTATTTTCTCCATCATATATGCTGCATTTTTGCTAAAATCCCCATTTGTTTCCCATTTTGTTTGCTGTCAACATGACCAAATCTTAATCCTTTCCCACTGTAGGGCTTTAAAAGATTTACAATGCTGACCTGTCTTTGCCAGCTTGCTGCAGGACAGTTGTCATATCTGCCTGCTGCTTCAGATCAAGGTTCAAAGAAATAAATTCCCTCTTAATGTGTCACCAACCAAGTTTTTGGACAAGGAAATATGAGTAGGTAGGTCTGTTGATAACACTAAAGGTCCAATCTGACATTTTTTATACACTCAACTTCCAGAAAAGTTAATGAGAATTCACTATCAGGCTCCTTAGACATAAAAATTTGATATCTACAGTTTAATGATCATACCATAAGCGCAAAGTATAATGAGAAGTGAGCCGGGTGATCTGTAGCCACAAAGTTTTCTGCAGCATTATCAATATAGGAAATCTTTCAAGGAGGAGGAAAAAACAAAACAAAAAGGAAACAAGGGACATCCCAATTTTAGTGTCTCCTCTTAATACCTTGGTTCAAGTAATCTTTTACTTTTCAGCAGATACTAATCTGGATACAACTTCATATACATTTCAAATAAACATAGTTCTGACTGGCTGGAATTACTATACTGCCCCAAATTTGCCATATTTTCCTTTCTGACCTCACTTTTTAAATTTTGTTGTTAGGACAACACAGCCGAATATTATTGTCATAACTGGCACTGGCCAATTTTAGGATTTGTTTGCACCTCTCCATTACACACTGAACCTGCACACCTTCACTCCTGTGCATAAACCCACTGAGACTAAGTGTAGTAACAAAGGTTGGCAGAATTGGGCAATTCATTTGTATGCCCTGTCAACATCCTGGTTCACACCTCGAGGACCCATATTCATAAACCATTACGTGTTAGAGCTAGAAAGCTATTTACATATTTTCCAGATGTTGTTGTGAAGATGTAACAGCAGTTTCCTCTGGTAGGTTCCAGAATTTTTTCTCCTTTATACTTGGCAGGCATCCCAAAACAAAATACACAAACAAACACAGCTACCCCAAATGCAGTCTGAAATGGAGACCATTTCAGAACTTGGCATCATTTATTGTATTTGGTTATTTTTTCTTATCCAAAGCACAGTCCTAACATTTCTCCAAGCATTTAAATCATTTGTTTTTTACCCTACAAGAATTTCACCCATTCCCACTTGCACTTATATATGCTAAAATGAATGGGAGATAATAGAACTTGGCAATACATTGTATTTTCTCTTCCTCACCCACAGCACAACCTATAGTTTTGAAAAACTTGGTATGCTTGAATGAAGTGGTTAGAATGCCAGGCATTCCAAGTGGTGTTCTAAATGTGAGACAAAAAATAATTTGCATTAATCTACTCAGGTACAATACCAATTAAAATACGTAATGCTGTACAAAATGGGCCAAATTCAGCCATGGTGTGAGTGGAACTGTGCCCGCTTACCTCAAGCTGAATTTGGACCATTGTGCACTATAATTTTGTAATTCCTTTTTCCATACGAAATACATTACTGGATTGTAGTATTTAATCAAAAATCTCATGAGCACAGTAAGCTGTGGGATGGACTAGATGACCTAATTGGTCTTTCCTTCTCTAATTTCCATGAGTCTATGAATCTGGACCTTAACTCACTTCCCTGGTTTAGAGGCAGCTTAGTATTCACCTTTCAATGTTTGCCAATACTTTCTCCCAGGACAATTGTGATTTGTGCAGAGGGCAAGAATTTAGGAAAATTCAAAAGTGTGGAACTGATTCAGCTGGTAAAAAAAGAACATAATGAAACATTACCTAATTGTTTTGTAATGTTTTTACGCAATATCCAAAATTGGGTTTGGAAAGAACTTCATCTGAATAGAGGAATAAACACAGCCCAATTCTTGGATGAGCACTGTAATGTACAGTCTTCTTGAATGATATGGGGACATTCAGTTCTTTCCCCCCATAATTACTGTAGGCCAAGGATGTATATTCAGAAAGGGATGCATTTTGAATGACACAATGGAGGAAATATTTGCCCAAGAACTTTAGCATGGAAATAAAAATGATCTGATGTCCTAACACTTCAAAATGTAATATTGTTTCCTGTTTTTGTTATGCTAAATGAGAAACATTACATTGTGTCATCCACTTAACCAGGATAGACATGGATGTTGTCCTTAGCTCTGTTTGCCAGAAGCTGGGAATGAGCAACATGGGACGAATCACTTGATGATTACCTGTTCTGTTCATTCCTTCTGGGGCACCTGGCATTGGCCACTGTTGGAAGACAGGATACTGGGCTAGATGGACCTTTGGTCTGACATAGTATGGCCGTTCTTATGTTCTTATGAAATAATACATTCTATCTTTTTTATTGAATATTTAATTGAATTATAAAAAGGGACCATTTTAATAAAAATCAATAATCTTGCTTTGTGCTCTTAACACCTAATAAACATTTGAGACATTTTACTGTCCTTTATGATTTCATATCACAGCAAATACATAAGCCACAAATGGCAATTTTTTTAGGTAGCTATATGCACATGCAATTTAGGTTCTAGCTGCCTATGAGCATGCAGTGGATTTGCTCTCAATTCTACAGCATGTGAAAATACTCCTTCAAAAAGGCATTGTCCCAGTTTATGCCTAAAACATTCAGTAGCAAATTCTATGCAGTAATCCCGACTGAGAATATGAACTTTTTTTTTTGGGTCCGTGTTTACAGATGTGCTAAGCTCAGTAAACTAAGCTTGGGCTTTCCCTTATTGCACATGACTACCCAGGGCACACTTTACCCTTCCACACACTGGCATGGGAGGGAGATTTTGAGATGTCACAAAGGACAACTTTTCCTTCCATAGCCTGAGCATCCCTTCTGTTTTCCCTTGACTTCCCTTACCATCAAGACCCTGCACCCTGCCTACAATCCTCCCAGGAGATCTAGATTCAGCTCTCTCCAGGGCCTGTAGTACTGCTCCCAAATCAGCAAGACAGGAGAGCTGTCAAGCAAAGTGATGTTCTTATAAATGAACTACAGCTCACAGAGTGTCCTCCAGTTAGCATGCAGCACTTAACCATTAGGACACAGGTCTGGCTCCCAACAAAGATATCTTTTATTTAGTTTATTAAGCTAAACAGAAAGCATGCAACATAACTAATCAAATATGACAGATATGGGCCACGCTGTTTATATGGTCAAGATCAATCTATTTTTCACTAGGGAAAGCTCATTATTGTGTTCTCAACAGATATGGTGCTGAGCCATAGAATATGCATCAGGTGTCTTTCTGAAATGGAACTTCCAGCTATGCCTAGATACGGATTTAGGAGTCTAACTTCAGGTTTGAAAATGTTTGAAACCTGAGCAAAGGTGAGGGCAGTCTGAGCAAAGGTGAGGGCAGTCTGGCCAAACACGATTATGTGGATAGAAATGAAGTCCAGTGTTATTCCCACTATAAGAAGAACTAACCAGTTCCCACTTCTGTAGGAGATGTGGGTGTGTTACTTGTAGTTATGATTATGCATTCTGCCCTTGCAGGCATCTTGCCAACTTCTGAGATGAACTTATGAATTCATTCACTGAGGTGCTGGCACATGAGAAGTGAATATTTTTTTCAACGTGTAAGGAATCTGCATACATCTCATGGGTGTCAGATAAGTGGGAGGGATTTATGTTCTATTCAGCAGCACCATCCACTTCTGGCCCAAATGTCACCAGCTGCCAGAAGAGTTTTTCTATGTATGTGTTCCTCTGTACATATGTAGAGACTTCTGAATGCTGCTTTGTGAAAAGTGCTAATAACCCAGGGATGTTAGCTAAGAGGGAGAAGACATTCAGAGAGCAGTATGTTATTGTACTCTAACTCATTCACATAACATATTAGCTATTAACAGCATTTTGCTTCTTGAAAAATTAAAAAATACATTAACTTACAATCACTTCCAGTTTTCCCTGAACATCATGTGACTTGATAACCCAATTGACAGACTTTTTACACTTGAGGATAAGTATGAGGTCCTTGACAAGCATGACGTCTGGTTGAGATGGTCTAATGTCAATGATTATATCCACCTGGAAAGCACTGTATGTGGAAAATAAAGACAAAGTAAGACCAAAATGCCAGAATTTTTCAGCTATCGAACTTCTTCCAGTCCATCATGATTCCAGTGTCTGGCCAGCTGATTAAAATCCTGGAGATTATCCCAGGCAACACAACATGTGCAAAACAGATTGTTACTTCACACACACTAAAATGATTTTACGTTAACAGAATCAAGTGCTTTTTCAGACTAATAATTATTGTTAAATATTTTAATCTCTTATTTACAGAAAGTTTTTGTTACTTGTTCCAGCTGTTATTTAAGGTAGATTAAACTGAACCACTAGCAGTTTGCTTTATACAATATTTTTTTCCTCATTTTAACAAAACAACTCTTAAATATAGTTATTTCAGTTTTCCATGGGTATACATATATTAAATATCAAAAGATCATCCCATCGTACCAAAAAACAAAATAAACTAGGCAGGTTCAGCAACACAAAAAAGTACAAATAATGTGTTTTAGTAAAATATCTGCTCTTAAAATATTGCATGTATCGTAGAATTATTATACTATTGTGTTTAGTTTCCAATACTTCTGGATATATAGTTATTTATAAAAAAAAAAAGAAAACAGACATTCAACCTACTGATTGCTGGAAAATTTAGGAATACAATCCAGATTTTTAACAGCATAGTAAAATAAGTAGAGCAAGTGAATTTTATCCAGCAATAATATTTCCTCATGCAGAATATAAATTCAACAGAAAATCTTCATTTCCACCATGATTTTACCAAGTCATAGACCATAAAAGTATGCTTGTTGCCAATTAATGGGCCTCAACTAAACTTTGCATTTTGATTTAATATCTCAGACCTTTGTCTTATCTCCTGTAGTTATGAACACGTCCCTCTTAGTTCCTGTTGGTTTCTCTGTAGCTCAGTGGGTAAACACTTTGCACAGACAGCTGCCCTTTCAACATGGGCAGCATCTGGGCATATAGCAGGATTGAGGCAGGTACTGAATTAGTACACTTCTTTTTTAATCCTAAATTTTACTAGTACATTTAAACTAAGAAACATTTGCAGTTTAAACATCTGAAAAATAAACTCCCATTATGCACTTTCAGCCAAAACCAAGACCCAGAGCTCCACCCAAGCAGAAAGCTGTAACTGGGCATCCCTACAGGAGCCAGTGGTGGCAGTGGTGAAAAGGATCTGCTCCATAGAAGCTATGCTTCAGCACAATGGCTGAAGTAGCCCTTTACCATCCCAACTCATGCCATGCAGCAGCAAATCCATGGGCCCTACCCTGCCCTGCTTCTGTCATGACCCAGCCCTCCCTCAAACTCCCAGGCACTGCTATTTAAGAAACTCCTGCAGAGCTGGGTTCAGCATCATGCTGGGTGTGTGCATCCCCTGTGTAGCCCTCTCCCAAGCGAACTCCTTTGTATAATTGAGGTGTACCAATTCCACTGCCAAGGAGCTGGATTTGCTCTTAATGAAATTATGACAAAATTGGGTAACTCTTAGGGATTTGCCTGGTCTCTTTGGTAAGCAGACATTAGTCTCTTTCCATTGTCTTTGAGGAATACACACTTCTACTGGTGCCTGTGGAAAAGCTGCACTGCTATGCTGACAGTGAAATACAGATTTTATGTACAATAATAATACTTAGCACCTATATAGGACTCTACAGGTGGGATTTTAAAAAATGCTCTACATTGGCCTAACTCTGCTTCCACTGAAATCAAGCAGAGATTTACCATTGACTCCACTGAGACCAGTTAGGCTACAAGTTAGTACTCTTTCAAAAAAAAAAACCAAAAAACCCACACAAGTCACACCCCAAAACTTGCCCTAAATCTTCATGGCATTTTAGTTAAGCTTAATACCCTTGACAGCAATACTGTGAGGAAAACTGAGTCACAGAGGTTAAATGATTTGGCAAGTCATTGATAGTGCCGAGATTACAATTTGGGAGTGCTCGCTACCAGATGATGCTCACTTCTTTGTGCCAGCTGGCTTCTCTTGAACACTTCAGGCCAGGCTCTGCCACCCTTACTCTGTGAATAGTCCCACAACTTGAATAGGAGTTCTGCCTGCAGAACAATGGCAGGATATGGCCCACAGGAACTACACTTTACTTTTACAGTCCAAACAGGAAAATGAATGTATCGTTTTGAGGCATCAATCCAGGGTCCTGCTCCAATATCCTTCTTGTACTAAATATCTCAGATTTCTACCTAATTTAAAGCAGAACAGGTCTGATTCTTCAACTCTTTCTTATAATGACCAAGTCCCATTGATTTCATTTTTGACAGATATTAGGGTTTTTAGTTATCTAATCCTCACAAATTTAAGTTATAACTTAATTTGTGGACACTTTACCTGTAAGGATTGGAGTTTGGAGTGATTAATTCAATTATATGAACCTCTCTTTCTTGGTCTGTGGCAGACATAAGGCACCCCTCCGCTGTCTTTGGTTGTAGATATCCCGCAAGGTAATTCAGAGAGAGGAAATTCTTTTCTATGTTGCATGTGGGAGGAAAAACTTGATCTGGGAAAAAAAAGTATACACATATGCACTGATATATAAGTATATACCCCCACTCAACACACACACTCCACTTAAATGCAACACTTCCTTGTAATCCTGATATAAGTATACTTACTTTCGTAAGTATGGATGATACACCAACAATCTTGAAAAAAAATGGTGTTACTGTTCTAACAATATAGGACATCTCTGAAGCAAACGCTATAAATAATTTATAATTGATAGTTTCCATTTACAAGACACAGACATCTGAAAACAGGTGTAGTAAATTACAGGTGTAGTAAAGGTGATAGCTGAAAAATGATGGGTGTAGTAAACTTTCTTCAGAATGAATAAAAGTACAGTTAATCTAGTGCATTGTGTTTAAAAAAATATTTCTTCTGAATGTAATTCACAAATAATATTTAAAAGGGATACCTTCAACTAGGGTGACCAGATGTCCTGATTTTATAGGGACAGTCCTGATATTCAGGGCTTTTTCTTATATAGGCGCCTATTACCCCCTACCCCGCATCCTGATTTTTCACATATGCTATCTGGTCACCCTACCTTCAACATATAACCTAGACTTCCTTCCTTCTGAATTTTTTTTAGTCATTAGTTATAACATCCAAGGTTAATATAAGTGAAAGAGATCAGACATTTTCTCTCTCTATTTTCAGTTTTCTTACTTTGTGTGTTTGACCATACTTCGTATATAGTCAGTTTAACTGTTTTCTTGATATACCATTTCCCTTGTTTGTATACCTTTCATACAGCAAGAGGGAAAACTGACTATAAAGTCACAACAGATAGATTCAAGGGCAAATGTGGTACCTGAAACTACTATACTATACTTTATTTAATACTGCTGACATTCCATGTTGATGGTGGCCCTTTGAGTCTGTGATGCAAAACAACAGAAGCAATAGTTTTGAGGGCCAGATTTTTAAATAGGGCCTGTAAAATTGCATTAAAAATACCAGTATTTCCATAATAATATTTTGCATTTCTGTAAGACCTTCCATCCAAGGAAGTGAAAGTGCTTTAACATAAGAATTAATCTTCACAATATGCCGTGAAGCAGTTATCCTCATGTTACAGATGTAGGCACTGTGGCACAGAGATTTTAAGTGACATGTCCAAGGTCATACAAGAAGTCAGTGGCAAGGACAGAAATAAAATCCCAAACTCATATCCCTTTGCTCTAACCACAAGATTATCCTTCCAAAATCAGTAGCATGATGAACAGCTACTTAGTTTTCATGAGAAAAATCAGGATATGGTACAGTAAAAATTGCACAACAGACTTGGAAACTGAGCTAAGCCCACTTGTAACATTTGGTTCTTTATGTTATGGCTGACACATCATCCTTCAAGTGACTTCCAGTTTGGTACATAACTTCATATAGAGACTCCTGCAATCCCTAGGCATAGTGCAACCAGCTAAGATGGCTCCTTTCCCCACCTCTGTACAAAATAGTCTTTGAATACTCACTTTGCTTCCTCGTCTAGATAATCTCTTTCTCAAAACTATATGAGACTACAATTATGCAGGCTGCCCAACAGAGCTCTCTGCTAACATCTGTTATGTGCCCAGCCAGATGATGAGCCCTGAATGCAGCTGCAATTCTGCCAACTCCTCCCATGTAGCAAAGGATGGAAAATGATCCGTACTGAACTCAAATAAATAGATATTTAACCCTCAGCAGCAGCACTGTAATACATTTCATGCCATAAAATAATTGCCTCTCAGTAGGCCACGGATGATCACCACATGCTTTATATCATTAGCCACCGCAAAGAGCTTGATTCCTGTTCCTGGCATCTTCATTAAGTATTTCTAGAATGTTCAATCAATCAATCTGTTTCTCCGGCTGCCACTGGTACTGAGACTCCTCACACTGGGCCTCTTCTCGATAGTACACTCTCCCTCTGCTCTTCATTTTAACTCGCTCTCACTGGCTATTTGACATATACACATGTATTTTTTCTTTTTCCTCCTCATAAAAACTGTTTACTCTTGCCACTGCTAATTTCCAAGACACTGATTGTAACAGAAGATAAAAGGAAACCCATTCTGTCATTACTTTCTAGTTTATGAATTTTCTAGTTGTTTGAGAGGGGGAGTTTAGGGTTTTAATAATCTGTTTAATTGGTGTTTAAAAAATTATTTATGGAGTGGTTGGTTTACGGCCTCTCCACCTTCCTGTAATCTCCAGACAATAATACTATGGAATTTGCTGTAAAATATTCATGGAAGAATACATGATAGGGTATTTGGTCAGAATATACAGATGCCTTGAAACACAGTTTGCCAAAGTGTACCCACTGGAGTTCTGCAGTGTAGCTGGCAGATGCTTCATCTTCAGATCCTGCCAGATTGCTTGGATTAAGGTGGAATATTGTACACTGGGACCTGTAGTTTCTGTGGGCAGCACTTCCATTTTAAAGATAAGGGAGGCTGCATTCTGCTACATTCTGTATGAACTGGGTGTTACCCTTGGTTCTTGGCCAATGTGACCCTAAACTGGACACAGTTTAGTGCTCCTGGCTTACAAGCATTAGGAGCCATTACTTGTATCACCTTTCCATGATAAACCACTGTTTAGAATTCAGCTGTAAAAATTCCGTCCAACTGGAACTCGCCTTTCAAAGTCTAAGTCTGGTATAAGGGAGAGGTTTGGGATTTCAGCCCAGGAGCAAGCAGAGGAATCTCTCTGTCACTCATGTTGGTGGTTTAACTCATTTCTTTGCACATTGCTATTCCAGAATGTTGAAGAGAGCACAGAAGTCTCAGCTTTAAAATGGTACCAAGGAAAATTTAAAACTACTGTGGAGATTTTGTTTCCCAGCAGGGGAGTTGGTGCAATTCTTCAGTGCAAGGGATGGGGAGGAGTTTGGAGAGCTCCTCAAAAGGTGGGGGTGAGGAAGGGGCGGGCCAAGGAGAAGAGAGGTGAATGTGATTTCAAGCAGTAACCCCAAAACTATTAAAATGATTCAGTACAAATTTCTGTAGATTAATTAGCAAAAGCTTGACTATTAATTCAGTGAAATATATAAAGCAGTAATCCTGCAAACCATGTGGTATAGCACCACTTTATACCCACCACACCTATCACTGACAAAGAAATTAACTACAGGGCAGGCACCCAAATATTTATGGAGCTTATACTCACAGGATTTCTGAACTAAACAACAAAGCCATCAACTGTAGTAAATGGTTGGAAGAACAATTAGTATCTACAGTAATAGCATGCAACAGGCTATTTAACTGATGCTAACCAAACTGGGCCCCATCCTACATAGAAGTTTTAGCATCTGCACCGGCAATGTCTGATTACATTTTATCCCATAAGCATTTTGTAGAGTCTGTGTCCCAAAACATACATGTTTTGTCATAATAGGTTATCCTAACTTTTGCAGGACAAAGAATTGCTGTCATCACATCTGTATCAATAACATCCTCTTAAATACCATTAAAGGGATTTTTCCTTGTGTGTGCCTGGCTGAGGTCTTGTATTGAGAATAGTTCCACTGACAGGTCCCTGCAAACAGAATCCAGTCTCTCTCTGAACTCTGATAACAGTGATCAGCGTGTTCTCCACTTCAGTTCTTTTCTGAGTCCCTCTTCATTTTACATAGTAACACTGTTTCACATATATTTCCTTGGCCCAGGATTTCAGTGCAGTCTGTCTAATGTTCTGATTATGCCCATCCATCTGATCTCTAATCAGCCAGTTCTATTATATCCTTGAGGTATGGCATCCCCATGATTTGTATGCTCCTAGCCCTGACCTGGTTTTCTAGATTTCCACTTCCCTTCAGCAGCCATTCCTTGCTTCACCAGAGTTTTCTTACAACAGCAAAGTTAGAAGTGATTTTGTTCTTGGAAAGAGCTTTCTTCTTCAGGTGCCAGTCCTTTTTTCCCCATGAACTGAATTTTCTATTCAAGTTTATTCACAGTTAGGGCCTGAGCCTCTAAAGAGCTGAGCTCTTCCTGGACCAGATTCTGCCTCCTTTACTCATGTTGAGTAGTACCATGCTATGTGAAGTCTTTTTGAAATCAGGTACTACCCAACACAGGTATAGGTGACACAATCAGGTGCCCTAATTCATGCCAAGCACAATTGACTCTCACTGGAGCCAGTGGAAGTGGAGGGTGCTTAGCACTTTACAGGAGCCAATCATCAGCTTGCAGGCAGGGCTCTGGGTAGCCTAACCTTTGTTTCAAAAGCCTGAAACTTCTCATTTGGTGTATGTTGCATTTTGTCCAATTCGGTATTTTGTTTCTCAGCAATTCCCTTATTAAACTTGCAGGGAGGGATACTGCAAAGAGATACTGTGTGCAATGGATCTTCTTGTCATTTGACTGCTGTGGTACATAATCCGAAGAAATCTGATTTTTCACTCTTCTGCCCATTTGAGGACTCAAGTCTCAACTTTCCAGGAGTTAAAAGACCTTTTAATCTAAAACCCATATAGGGGTTACAGTTCAACTTGTTTGTAGAAACTCCTTGAAAGTGTCGATCTTGGTTGCTTGCCAAGCCCCATCTCGTGTGGTTATTCCTAGTTGAATTGTGGTGTTCAACATTTTTTTAGCTGTAGCTAGCTTCTTATATATTTAACTGCTTATCTGATTGGAGACTTGCAGATCAGCCTACAAAATTCAGTCAGATTTTTGAAGTATCTAATTAATCGTTCATCTCTACAGCATACAGACAACTACCACCAACATACATATGTTCCAAGAACAGCAATGAAGGCAGTTCAGTTTAATAAACTAATAAATATATTTCTGAATGACCCTCTGGCATTAAAGTCGTAGACTGGTGCCAAGTAGAAAAAAAATCAAATGGGGGAATCCCTGCAGAAATTTGGCAGGTTTTGGATAAAACCAACAGGCATGTTCTGATTTGCGGGGGCAAGACTCATGCTTCAGGAAATAAAGTGATCATATGCAGGCGCTTGGGAAAGCATGTTTTCTCCACATAGTCTTGTGTAACTGGCTAGGTGAATTATGCAGCAGTTTCATCTTCTCCAGCATTACTGCAGAAGCACTGCTGAATTAGGCAGCCCACTGGTTCTGGTAAATGCTATATTTCTAATACTTGCTGGAGTTCGCTAAAATTTCCCACTGATTTCTACTGTTCCCAGTCATAGTAACGTAAGGAGTCTCATATTGCTAGATAATATTCTGTGCCAGTTTTACGATACCGGGGCTAACAGTTGTGCTGAAGCCTTCACTTTGAATCTCTGGACTGTGCTCAGTCTGTATCTCAATATTATTTACACTGTGTTTTGGTACCAACATTGCTTTGATCTACAACTCTGATTATACCTTCAGAGCACTAAATAAAGAGAAAGTTGCAGCAAGTTAGGGACAGGCCTGCATGATAACTGATAATGGAGGGTACCAGTGTATTCTGCATGCATATTTGGCATCAGAAAAAGTCAAGAGTCATTCACTAACTAATTCAGGCTGAATCCTTGAGGCTACAAAGTACACATGTCCAAGTTGGGGGCTCCTTATCTTTCAAAATGGTAGAAGGGAACAATTCTTTGTGCAAAGCACTCTAGTCCCTGTCCATTTCTTGGATTAAAGCAATAAACAGAGAAAAAACTCAGTGACTTTCTGGCTAGCAAAAATAAATCCCACTCAGCCTCAGTTTCTGAGGATCAATCCTTTAAATGAAGAGTACAGGCTACCTGATTAGTCGGCACGATTCATTTATCCTTTTAGAAAATGCAACTTCTTAAATATTTGACTCCTCTAATGGATTCTGGGCAAAATTTCCAAACTTGGCTGCCTAAAATAAGGCATCAGAATCCCTACATAGGAACCTAACTCCATGGCCTGACATTCAGATTTGTTGTTCCCCTCCCACCACATGCCCCTTAACCATGTCTCCATTCTAAAATATTGAGCATTATATTTAATTATTAAGATACAGAGTGTAAAATACAAACTATAATGCGCCTCATTCTCACCATCCTGCTATAATGCCTTCCCTGTTCTGTTAAAAAAAAATCCTTACCTTCTCCCACTTTGATGTAAATGTTTCTCGATATTTTGAGTTCAGTGAAAGACGTGACTGCTCGATATTCCTTTTGGGCCCACTGTAACAGATGTTCATTTCCCTGAGGGAAAGGCTTTTCCTCGGTTTCTGTTGCCAAGGAGAAATTTCCCTTCTCAAATTGAACAATGGAACCTGGAGATACCTGATGGGATCAAAAACGTATTTTTAATATGACACATTTACCTAGTACAGAAGTATAATTTTTTTAAAAAGCCATTTAATGTGTCACACAGAAATCTGTTTTTTGCAAGTGATGAAGTAACATTTGCCACCACTGCTCTTATCTTAAACTTTGCATGTTTTAAAATCCGCTTAACAGACAATTTTTAAAAACTATTTAGACAACATGTAATCATTTTAAATATCACATGATCAGAAAGAACACAAGGTCATGCTTGTCCAGGTTGGCCGAAGATAATGACTGAAAGCCTCACCAGATGAGAATACTTACTTTATTAAAGAAAAACTCATTTTGTTGCTTTCTTGACAGGAGCATGTGTCTGGAGGCTTGAAATGTCTGGTCCAAAATGTAAGAGGAATCATACACCTTTAGAAAAGAGCTTACAAATACACTACACTATCTGAGGCCCTGATGAGCAACCCAACACCTCACTCATAACCACTTTAAAAATAATGAAAACTGAGGAATAGTGCATGTCACTATAATGATGATATGTGCAAAAGCCTTGAAATATTCAAATATGTTGGCTGCAGAAACAGAACAGAGTGAAATGAAGAATGAGAGCCAAATAATTCTTAGTTGTGTCATGGTAAGGCCAAGCAACCCCAAGGACTTTGGTGGAGTAACAATGGAGTCAATCTGGACCAGGTGAGATCAGAGGGCCAGATTCTCACCTGCATTGGGCTGCTTTCTGCCATACTGGTGGTGAAAAGCAGCCCTAAATCCAGCATCATTAGCCCAAGGAAGATCAACCCAGTCTAGGGGGGTTGTCTGGTATCACAGAACTGACATTGCAACTCCTACGACATCCTCCTCCCGGAAGCTGGTGTATGGGACACTTCCTTGCACCCTGGCAATTCCTGGCTGTCATATCGATCCTTTGGGGCTGGCCACTGGCAGCTAGTGTAATTTAGAGCATCTGTAGGTGGTTCTAATGTACATCTTTGGACTGGATCAGCACATAGCTGGCTCAGGATTCGAGGAGCTCAAAGGCAACTAAAAGTCATGAATCCTACACTGTATTTTGTGCTCGTTCAATGTGACTGATGATTGGTGCCTGATATTTGCTCCACATGGTCTAGCAATGTTGGTCCTTCAAGTCCTGGTTGAGAGTCTATCCAGTCAAGTCTAATGAGAACACGGGGCGGGGGGGAATACAGGAAGATAGATAACTTTTCTTTCACGTTGTGATATCTCAGTTCAAAAAGGATTACAGCTTAGGAAATTTCCTTCTGTGGGAAAGCAGGAAACTCTCTGATGTTTGGACAGAGTAAAGCAATGATAAGGAGAGAGAGAGATTTAAGATTTCTTCAGACTGTATATTTTCCATAGCAGTATGAAAAATGTTTGCAAGGATATACTACTCAAGTCCTGTATATACCCTAGATAATTAAATCAGCAGGCCATTGGTCCAAATAATCTGTTCTGAATGAATTAGAAAACACTTTGCTGACTTAATCCCAGAAGACTAGATATGTCTTATAACAACACTGGATGTGTGGCTATGCATAAAGCTGAGCTGCAATTACATTTAAACAAAGATTTAGATGGTGGCAGTATGATCAAGCCCCAGTCTGGGAGGGAGATGGTGACTCCAGAAGTCTCCTCACTGCTTTGAAGAAGGAGTAAATTGCAACAGGTCTACCACAGTCTATCACACACTCTGGTGCTGCAGAGAGTGTTGGTGGTGAAAGGAGGTGTAGAGTCTTGACTCCATCCCCTGCCCATCCACCATGCATGATTGGGGGAGGGGTAATGTTGCTGCTGTGCAAAGCTGAAAGTGGCAATATGATGTACTAGTGCAAGGGAGAAATGGGGTGTATCATGCACTTTCGTGGCTTACACAAGCAAGCAAAACAGGCCACACTCTTGCCCCAAGAGAACAGATATTTTAGCATTCATATTGCTGCAACATGAACATCTTTTTACTGCAATTCATCCTGCACGCTTCTTTTGATGGAATGTACATGTAGTCTGGTTTTGAATTGCAAGTCTAATGAGACTTCAAGCATTATAATCAGAGCAATGAATAAACATCATAATATCTAACCTATCCTGCGCATTATTTATGCACATGCTTCTCCAGAATAATAGCCATTTACATCTGTCTAGCTTTATAAACAGCAAAATACATCATCAATGAGTTCATTCAAGGGAATAAACTAAAGTTGGTTATTTTTACAACATTAAGCATCCATCATTGCAAACCAACAGCAACTCGTTATTAACTTTACTGGAGCTATTGTTAAAAGTACTAGTTTGGGACATTGTAAACCAACCTGCTTAGAAAATACAAATGATCATCAAAGCTGAGAAACAGCTTGTACGTTCCAGCATGTTAAACTCTTCTAAAGTTCTTTCCTACATCCACTGATATTTGTTAGTATTATCAATCATTTTTTGCGAGGACACACTGCACAGATCACATAAACTTCTCTTTTTTGAAGAGAGAAGATCCTTGTACTTCAAAGTTCATTTTGACCAGACCTGTCATAGAAAACAGCTTAGGAATCCTTTATCCCTTTGCCAGAATAGTTTTAGAATTTAGACTAACATCTGTTTTAACTCTGGATGATCTTTATTTGTTGCTGTTCATATGATTATCATAAAATATTTTCATAAAAAGATTATATTCAGCACAACATAAGATACACGAGTTTAGCACATTTCTGAAGCAACAAAGTAAATTCTGCATACCATAGGAAAAAACAGTGAGGGATCAAAACACTCTGTCTAAAATGTATTTGACAATTATGGCTTGATTTTCAGTGACACTGAGCACCTGTATGTCCCCATTACAGTCTGTCTACAGTAGGATAACCCCGATTCTATGGTTTTGGGAAAAGGCAGCAACAAGTAGACATATCCTAAATAGAAAAGTACAATTTGTTAAAAGAATTAATCATTTTATAATGCAGATTTTGAAATCCACTTTAAATTGGGGCCAAACCCATTTCTGGAGAAATTCCAGTGACCGTGATGCAGCTACACGATAGATTAATTT
This sequence comes from Mauremys mutica, assembly GCF_020497125.1. Classification (NCBI taxonomy): domain Eukaryota; kingdom Metazoa; phylum Chordata; order Testudines; family Geoemydidae; genus Mauremys; species Mauremys mutica. The sequence continues at coordinate 33,085,004 of NC_059079.1, forward strand.
GACCCAACGCATCTCTAATGTATGTTCTCATTGCATATTAAGGTGTAATACAAGGTGCCTTACAAGTTTTAATCTACCTAGCACCGGTAACAATAGTAGTGATGACATGGTGGCACAGGTTTAGTGTGGACTAACAATCCAAATACATGCCTGCTGGGCCACTGTGTGTTCACTGCAGCATAGACATTCCCTAAAATGTAATTAATTAAGCCCCACAAATGTTTATGCATGTTCCAACCTTTACATATGTGAGTTAGTCCCATGGAACAATTCTTGTGCATATAGTTAAGCAAATATATGTTTGCAGGATCAGGGCCTTGATCAGCTATGACTGTACACTAGAAGTCAATGGACACCAATATACCACTGCACTTATCACTATCAGCAATAAGATGAACCCTGAATTACCAGAGTTATGCTACACAGTACCGAAGAAATGTGGGTCCTCATTGTCATTTAAACCATTTGAAAATGCCGTGTGAAGGTGCCTTACTGTAAATGAATATCAGGCCTATGAGCTTTAATGACCAGAGTGTCACTAAACATTATTCAGCAGACAATAGAAAAATGTTGGGATCTTTGGATGGAAATGGTTATCTAAATGCCAGTAATTATATCTACTATTAATGACTGCAAGTTATTACATCATTTAAAAAAAAATTTAGTGCAGGCATGTTGTTCTGACATTTACTTATCAGGTTCATTTTAAAAGACACATTGACTGAGAACTTTCTATGCAGAGGAAAAAAAGATACTTTTGAACACTAAGCTGAAAAATATATTAATATATGGTAGTTTACAGTAATGCATTTTTCATTCTAGTTTCCATGTATGTTTCAACTGATCCCACCATGTCTAACTGCATAGGTTTCCTCCTCAGAATTCATTTGATTTTCTATTTGTTTGCTAATTGAAACTTGAAAATGCTCTGAACATTCTTTGGCATGACAAATATCTTCCTGTGGGAATGAAGCTGACAATAAGATCTAAAGATCCTTTCTCTTAGTAGGAACAAACTGAAGGACAGAAGGCAAAACAACTAGCAAATGTAAGGGTATATTATAGAGTGGAGATGTTAGATAGCTAATCAAACATCTTTAAATACACATTAAGCTCTTCATTCACTTTTTAAAAAATCATGCACAAAAGTTTGCATATGAAATTTTGGTCCCACTACCAGATTTGAAAAAGAAAAGCAGAACTCTGCTTTGTCTGCCAGTGCTGGGATTTTTACTACAAGGACTTAAGGCTAGGTTAAGTGAGCCAACCACATTATTTTTTTTGGACTGGGTTCAACAAACTCTTCCAAAAGAAAGAAAGGAAAAAAAAAAGAAGTAACCATCACTTTGTTTCAACACCTGCCTTTGTACATTAACTACTTACCCTATCGAACCGATCTCTCTGAAAGTAGCCTTACTCCTAAAAGCACCCAGGACATGCAGGTGCACTGAAATTAAAAGTACCTCATTTAATTAAAGATATTTATAGCATTTATCTGAGTGCTACACAGCTCAATTGGTTGGCTGGTAACACACCATGTCAGGCATGCTATTGTCTTCTCACTCCATCTCCTTCTTTACTTGCTGGCTTCATAGTCATAGGGTGGAAAAAGTATTCCCGCACACTCTCTCTTGCTGTTGCTTTTGATATGGTGATTTCTAATGCCCTCAGTCCTGCTGCCACCATTTCCTCTCCCGTTGAATGAACTGAACATTCTCAGGTGATGGAGTGAAGGGGAATTTCTCAAACTTAACACACTAAGTCTGGAAAAACGGTGCGCAGGCCCAAAAGATACTGATGGGGAAGGTTACTAATCATAGAAAAGAAAGTGTTTCTAAGGGCTATTCTGCATTTCAAGTAAATGAGAAGGGCAGCTACATCCCTTTCTCCATGCAATATTCCCCCTCTCCCCCCCCAAAAAAATCCATTCTTGGGGCTTGGAGAGAATTTCTACAGAAAACAAAAACTATTTAGGAAAAGATATTGTCTTACTTGCACACTCCTATCCAGCAGCAGCATGTTGGTCACAGAGGGGAACTCACACTGCAACAGGGATTTCCTTTCATTGTCCAGAGACAAAAAAAACCATATGTCCTTGATCCTAAAGAAGATCCTGTATATGCCTCTTAAGAGAGCTATGCAGCCTTATAGAAAATGTGTCCTTGTAATGCTGCCAAGGTCCTTTTTTGCTTATCTTACGAGTGAGTGCTTATTATGCAAGTAATAGCGCCTCAGGGGCAACATTAACTTGAATACCCCATTTTAAACAATTTCATAAATATTCCATTGGTGAATGGGAACAGTTTACACATTCAGGATGGTTCCTTCTGCCCCCACAGGTTAGTTATCTTAGTGGGAGATTATCTACATTAATCATATGTAACTAGCCAGGCATGTCACATTAATTTATCTGAATGGGTAACAATATTCTAAACTGATGTCATGTTTAAATTACACAATCGAATGCACATAAAGATCAACAAACTAAATAAGCCAGTTGAAGGCTTCTGACAGAGTCTACTAGAATTTTTCTAGGAATTTGTTTCTATTTAGTAGGAAGAAAAGAAAGAGAATTACGATACAGACATATAAGTCATTACAGCTGCCTGGTTTCCACTGGAATCAATGACTAACACACCCTGTAGTGACTGATTATTTCTGCATTAATCACTAGGTTCAGTTAGTGGGATGCAGGAGCCTTCTCCCCACTTCTGCAAACTTCCATGGGCTACAGGATCAGTTTCCTGTGGCATGGTAAACCTAGCCACTGAAGCAAGAGAAGAGGAGGAGGAGCCATGATGATACAAGGGAGGAGGATAACTCTGGATGCCAGCTCCACCCCTTCTAATTTCTCACTGGAAGAAGATGGTGGGTGAAACTGCCATCTGGGAACACATTTCACTCTCCAATACCAATATGGCTGCTCCTCTTTACCTTCATGTCTTGGCTTAGTGTCAGGCGAAAGGTGCATATATGGAGTGGCAGTCCTAAGAGTCAGGCTTCCTGTCACCTGGCATTAGCTCAAGGGTGGGACTTCCTATAAGAGTGAGCCTGCTTGACCAGTCATAGGCAGGGCAGAGATTTGAGGGGATACAGGGGAAGTAGGGATATGGGAAGGGGCTCTTCACAACAGCCATATGAAAAGGCCTGGTTATAATATAAGGTAGGAGCTACAGCCTAAGAGGCATGAAGAAATATCAGGCAGCAGGACCTAGGTTATGGAAAGAACTGTTGAGCCCAGCAAGAGGCTGAAGTAACTGGAGTGGGAAAAAGCCATGTTTTGATTTAAGTTGACATTTGACTATATTGTTTTAATAAACTGATCTCAAGGAGTGTAACCTGACTCAAAAGCAGCTGGATGCTGAGTCCTGGAAGGAAAACTGAGGCAGGGTGCTAGACTGGGTAAAACCTTGTCATACTCACGCTGAAGAATTATGTGGCAGCACAGAGAGGCTTTTCCAAAGATTCCTGCCTGGCTCAAATCCAGACAAAGTGATACACAATATAGCTGAAAGGTGTTTGCATATTATAAAGTTCAGAAAAATATTTTGGGATGTCACTGGTACTGCAATATATAGATATGTTTGTCATGCTCCATAATTGTGCAGCAGTTTGTGTAGCTTAGTCGAATTGCTGCCTCTCCTTTCTCTGATTCCTTTGTGAAGCAATTTTAAAATGAAAAATCCAGTTATTTAAAGAAATACTGGTGGAGTTTTAGGCTTAGATCTGATTTATTGTACTGTAAAATTTGATCTGATTTGGATAGTCCATCAGATTCTAAATATATATTTAACCTATCATTTTCCATCACCTCTACCCCCATAAATCCTTCATCTATTGCAAATAACTTTAAAAAAGCAACAGCATGAGTAGCCTGAACTCCCACCTGATGTGCATGAAAGTAGAATAAGACCCCACTTTTGTAGCCCCTATAAAAACAATACTTTGTAGTATTCTGAAATTGTCTATGTGACAAAAGTTCACAGAGCAATTTTCTGGCATGATAAAGCCCTACAGAAGTTACTGTATACTGAACACTGTTTTTAATTAACCCGTGTATTATGCTGAAGTTATTTCAAAATACTTGTGTGGGAGACATTTGCCGAGTAGAAAAGGGCAAAACACTGGAAGGATGGGGAATTATTTTCAGGCTTCTCAGTGGAAAAACAATGAATATTAATTGTAAATGTCCTTTTAAATTATTCTAAGCACAATTTCCCGACACTGAAAATCAGCTGCATTTTCTTGCAATCATGGAAGGTCACTATTTATACACATTTATCACTAGTTATGGCATTTCCTATCTTATCTCACTCTTCTTCTAGCTGAGTGCTTTGCTTACATCTGCAGCTGTTTAACAAGTGATTGGAAATTTAGCCTCCTGATTTCCCGTTAAATACTAGGCACAGGAAAACAAATAGCACTTGTTTTTCAGTGAGTTTTGTCAGTCATCCAAAATGTAGTGCAAACCATACAACTGCCTGTGGTTTGGTGGCAGAGACCCAAAATATTTGAGCCATATTTTTTTGTCAAGTGAAGAGAGTAAACCAACTTTTGGCAGAAATAATGACTATACAGCTTCCCTCCTCGCCCTTCAGAAATGCATAAGTGACTTTTAATTACTAAGCTTTATCCTGGAATTAATTTAATTTTTTCACTGCAGTAAGTTTTTTTTCTTTTAAAATCTCAAGCCAACAGACATAATACAGTTTTTCATTTTTTTTAACTTGTTCCACTTTCCCCCCCCCCCATTTTACTGACATGAGTGATTCCTTTAAAGTCACTTGGGCTGCTCACATGAGTAAAGTTACTCATTTGTATAAGTGCTTTCAGGGCCTATATCCCTTACTCACTAGGATGTCTTAAGTGTGTACCCTTCAAAGTAAGAGTTCTGGGTCAGGTTCTTCATAAACAGTTATAAATAATTACACATGATGATTTCTGCCAGAACGTCAAAAAAAAAACTGAGTATAAATTTTCTATGACAATTTAATTCTAATTTCTGCACTAAGATGTTTCATTTTCCTAGCAAAGGTGTTCCTAGGCTTTAAAAGCCAGAGGGAGGGCTGCCACTTGTAGTGAAAGCATTCACCAGCTAAACAGTGCCTGTAAAACCCACCTTTTTGGCAGTTCCATAAAAACCATGGTTTTTGGGCAGGACATTTTTGCAACAAATCATTCTAAGCAACAACCACCACCAAAAAAAGTGGGTTTCTGCTGTTGTTGTTTTAGGTTGTTGTTGTTGTAAAAGTAAACTCTTCTCCATAGTGTTTTTGTTTGGTTGGTTGGGTTTTTTGCAAGCCTCCGCTCCACGCCTGAGCTGTAGCAAGGCAAGATGTTTTCTACAGGCTTTAGGAACGGCTTTTATAAATTTTCAGGCATCAGAATCTGACCATTTGAATCCTCTGAGAGCATCTATTTTACTTATTTATTTCCCTCAGTTAAGATTTTTTTGTCTCATAGAAATCAGAACTATTTCCCCACTGCTACTAAATTAACCAATTAGTGCAGTGCAGAATGCATGTCCTAACCGTTTGAAAATAAAGCCTACCTAATGTTCAGTGCAATTTTGTTCACCATGCAAATAAAAAAACCCAAAAAACCATTTAGTCATCACACATTCACTTTTTTGTGACTCATATACTGAAATTCATCATTTGACTCACTGCCCACAACTTCAACAGTCTTGATCTTGCTGCTGTTTCCTAGGTAGCCAGAACAGCTTCAGACAGAGCACACTGTTAGCAGAAACCAAGCCCCAGCAGCAATCTCACCCTTCAAAATACTTTGTGAAAAAAATACAAAAGAAATTATTACTAAGAAATAGTGTAGTAAAAACAATATACTAAAATGGTGGGAATAAGATGAAATTGGCCCACTTAACCTATTGCACAGCACTACGTACAGAGACTACAATACTGCAGTCCTTATCGGGTCACTTGTGAGGACAGGGATTACAGTATTTATGTAGACTTCACCTCTTATGAGTTAATGATCCCATCTTTCTCTTCACAGTGCAGACACTACTGGGCTAAATTTTCCTTTGACTTGGTTACCATGCAAGTCCATTCATTTCAACAGTGTTGCCCAGGCTGTGAGTTGCTATTGTTTGCTAGATGCCAGCAACTGAATCTCAGTGATGACCAAGACAATGCAGAGTGGGTCCAAAATTTGCATCAAAATTACCATAATCCATTATGGATACAATATTAATTGTTATATTAATATACTGATAGACTAATAATATTTAGCTCTTAAATGCAACTTTTTATCCAAGATCCCAACACATTTTGTCAAGGTGGATAGGTAATATAATCCTCAGTTTACAGATGGGGGAATGAAGCAGAAAGAGATGAAGTGACTTGAGGAAGATTACACAATAAATCACTGAACGAGTGGGAAACTTCTTACTCTCAGTCTGGTGCCCTGTTCACAGAACACCACAATTTTCCTATTTATAACGCTACAATTATATGAAGCATTATCTCACGTCAACTCACATTGTATAAAAGATTATATTAAAGCAAACTGAAGTTAACTATGTAAAAGGCATGGCTGAAGTGCATAGCACTCTAAAGAGAGTGCAGTATACATTACTTCACGTGTAAATCATAGTAGATCTTTTGCCATTTAGTAGTTTTCTATAGGATTTTAGTAATATTTGGTCCACTGTTTGACTTAACACATAAACAGGAATGTCTTGTAAAGAAATGGCTAAACTGTGAGCCACTCACATTACATTTTGAATAGACACTTTAACCGTCACTTTTCCCTGAATTAAACTATATGTATAACAAGGCAAAAAAAAGTCTTTAAATTTTTTTCCATGTGCACCAAACAATTCAGAAATGCATTTTACATTTTTCTACTTTAAAGTATCTTGCAGGAAGATTTCTAGATACTTATGCTTCTTAATTACATTTAAATTATACTAAGAAACAATGGATACTTTTCAGTTCCAATTTCCTCCCAAAACAGAGTCAGGCATGAAACAAAATCCTAACTCTAAGCATATTGTTGGAAAGTTCAGATTCAGATACTGGCCCCTGTCTGTATAATGGGCTACAATGGATCGAATTCCCCTGAACTTTGGGGAAGTCCTGATCTGATCTTTGTAGCCTGAACCCATCTCCATTCCAAAGACAGGACCTGGCAGCACTGTACAATGGCCAGAGCACCACAGTGGTAACAAAGAGACAGAGGTTTGGTCCTGGCTGTGCCACTGACTCACAACATAACCATGGATGAGTCATTTACCCTCACTGTGCCTTACTTTCTCCATCTGTAAATTAGGGCTAATAGTGCAGATAACCTTTGTACAGTGTGTGCAAAGGACTATGTTATATGCTATTACTGTTATCATCCTCTGCAGTACTGAGGCCATTTAACTGAAGTGTTTGGCTTGGGTGCTAAGCTTGCTGTTCTTTTGGTCACTTAAAATTCCATGAACCAGCCAGCTGAACATCTTTTCATGTCTTCATTTTCCTTACTGGTTGGTGATTAATCTCTAAAGAAACTGCAGATTGTATTAAAACACAGAACGGCAATAAACTTATAATTGGGGTAAAAACAGTATATCTGTTTGTTTTGTGAAATGCTTGAAAGAAAAGCTAGAAAGTCAGCAATTACCCCAGGGAAATGCTTCCATTGAGACAGACACAATAGTTATGACACTGCAGCAGTATGTGTGACTTACGTTTCGGCCTTGAACATATAATTTGTGGAAATAAAATACAAGGAATTTATTTAAATTTGAAACCTGCTAGGAAAGAACCCATTAGTAATTAAGATTCAAAATAATCTGTTTTCCACGTTAACCAAAAGTTCAAGAGAAGTGAACAACGGAGATAAAGCTGAAGTGGTGCATGGATAAGCCAAAATATTTTAAAATAAAAAGGACCAGGTAATGTATCCTTCATTCTACACCTAACGGAATCTTAAACTAGAACTGTGTCAGACTTCGCTGGATGTTGTGGCAAGAAGGAAGGGTGCCTTTCACTCCCTTGGTTAGAAACATTGTGTATGTCTGTTCCATGGTTCACTTTGAAATAAGGATCACCCAAAGTACTTCCAAACGCTGCAGGCCAGAGAGGAAAGAGTGGAAGCCTCTAGGGTACTTCTTCACTGCAGATTTAGCCTGGATGATGAGCACTGGGGTTAGCCTAGCCTGGCTGTGAGCAGACACAGTATGAAGCCATACCCAATTACTGTGTCCTCACTGGTGCTGCATCCCCCATATGAGGCGCTAGAACTTCTGAGGGGCACGGCCTGTAGTTCTGTGTGCTGCTGTAAGCTGGGCTGCTCTGATTCTTTCCGAGTGAATTGCGGGCGAACATGACTGTCCTACTCAGCACACAGAGAGAATTGTGGGAAGGTATTGGAGGATTGACAGAATTCCAGTGATTTAGTCTACATCCTCACTGCAAAGTGGCTGGGTGAAAGCAGAACCCAGGCTCTAACTCACACCCCGAGTCAGGGCAGCTAGACCAGGTTTAAATCATCACTAAACTGAGATGAGAGGTTTCTTTATGTGGACAGGCAGGGAGTTAGGTACAGGGCCGGCTTTAGGCCGATTCCCCCGATTCCCCGGAATCGGGCCCCGCGCCCGCGCCTAAGAGGGCCCCGCACCTTATGTGCCTTTTTAATTTTTTATTTTTTTTACTCACCCGGCGGCGGTCCGGGTCTTAGGCGGCACTTTGGCGGGGGTGCGTGTGTGTGCCCTTCACTCACTCCGGGTCTTCAGCGGCATTTCGGTGGCGGGAGGTCTGCGGAAGACCCGGAGCAAGGGAAGGACCCCCCACCGCCAAAGTGCCGCTGAAGACCTGGACTGCCGCCGGGTATTCAAATCGGGCCCTGCAGTTCCTAAAGCCGGCTCTGGTTAGGTATAATATCTGGGTAAGACCTCAGGCTAACTACAGTGAAGACATGTCTGAACAGTGAAGGGAGAGGAAGAGAATGAAATGCTGGGTTGGGAAGTACTGCAGGTCTCAGACTGCGGCAGGTTATGCACTCTTTGGATGCAGCCATCTTCTTCTCCAGGTTCTCAACTTTTATTACAAAACAAAACAACCCCAAACCTCTATTCCTTGTGGTTATGGAGAACACTGTGCATGTGGGAAGCAGGCATAAGCTGATGCACTGATTCCTAACTGCATCTACAGAGCACCGGCTATTCATCCCAGTGACTAAATTAGCTCAGATGCTTAGTGATGATCCTTTAAATGTCAACACTGGTAACTAATTTGCTACTGTCCCACATGTGAACATGGAAAGGGAGGGTCACGCTCTGCACACCCTACTGTTAGTAAAGTCTTTTTTGGTGCCATGAAGTGGACAGTCTTTGAGAACATTGGCCAGGATGGGCTGGGTCGAAATGGAGACACTGGGTTGCTACTTTACATGGTATTTTGAGTGTACATGAAATTAGCCATAAAGATGCACAGGATAGACCTCAGTCCTGCTCCTATTGAAGCCAATCTGAATTTTGACAAACTTAACTGTAAGCAGGATTAGGTCCTTCAAAGCTTAAAACATTAGGGGCTCAAACCCCCCTCTCCTCTTGCACCTTCAACAGCTCTTGAGGAAAATAGCAGCTCTTGCATTCCACTGAACACTAGGGTTACTGGAGTCTAGCATCGCAGCTAGCCAGCTGCAGGGGGAATACACAGTGAATCCTCTTCACCTTGCACTCCTGGTGGCATTATACCTAAGGCACAAGGACTCTCTCTGGGCAGTGCACCACTGTACTGTCCACCACTGCCAGCTGTGCCTTAAAAGCAAAATTAAGCCCCAGATGGATATCCTGCAGCTATAAATAATAATGTTTACTTCTGAGATTATGATTGAAAATAGTGAAGCTGCAATTCTAATAGAGAAGACTCATCCTGAGACATTATGTCATATGCTAAAAATCTAATCCAAACAACCAGTCTGTTTCACTACAAATAGCAAACTTGAATGTCCTGGCAAACTGAAAGAACAAGATTTACAAACAGTAGGTAGCATTTGGAGCTTGACATATAAGCAGTGCTCCAGCTTTCTGAGAAACACTAATGGCTTCGTTTGGTCCTTCCCAGCAGTGCAAAAAAACCTCATGTCAGAAATAAACTTTGCATTGTACTCACGAGAAGCTCAGCTTATACATATTTGTATTTTGGTGACAGACCACACAATTAGCAGCTACTTGTAAGATTTCCTATTGCTCTGATGTTTTTAGCATTATAGTACATTCGAGACTTTTAATCAGGACTGGTGCTATGTCCTAGGCTACACAACTTCTCAAACCAGAAGTATTGCTAGAGTTAATAATCACACAATAGGTAGATTCCACAAAACCAGTTTGGTTTTTTTTTTTAAATTCACATAACAAATAACTGGGCACTTTCCCAAACTGCTTTCCCATGCCACCTAATTGCTCCCCAGAGTCCCACACTGAAACTTGATCTTCTGTTAAGTTTTTTAAAGATACAGTTAAAATCCTTCAAAATGAATACCATTCACTCCACATGTTGTGTTACAGAGGACTTGGTATACTTACGAAGAAAAATCTTTGGACTCCAGATGCCAACCTTTCTGTTTTCAGCTTCCAGGTCAGGGGCTGAGGAGAATTGAGTAGGAACACCACAGGCTTATGGTGAACGTGCACTGAGGAAATGGGATTCAAATGTAACGTGACCTGCAGAGCAACAGAAAAAGATGTAACTATTTCCCTCTAACTGTTCAAAACAAAATGAAATATAAAACTCTGATTGAATAATCAGGTCATCTTTACATACATTAAGGTTTCTAGAATTCGGACCTTCTGACCCAGGACGGAGGGATTAGCCTACTCCAAAACTGTCAGTCTGTTTTAACATTTGTGTTCTGAAGTTGCAAAGTGCTGCAAAAGTGTTTAAGAAAACCTTGGGAAATGCTGATCAAAAATAGTGTGGGCAGAAGGTCAAACCACTAAGCTGAGGGTTAGAGAACACAGAGATAAACAAAAGAACTGCAACCTGCAAGGGGAGCTCAGATTTCTGATCTCTAAATGAAAGGCTGCAGAGGCTATCTAGCAAGAGGCCTGAACCTGCTGATACTGATGGGACTGAAATCACACCTGGAAAATACAAAAAAACAACAAACAAACAAAAACAAAATTACACACAAGAGGAACAAGTCCAATAACACAAGAAGATACCATTACACCAGCCCTGACCTTTCTAGAGAAGGGATTCAACAGAAATCTAGGTCTACAAAGGAATACATAAGAAGAAAATTAATAGAATTTCTAAAAGGACCATGTGGAAAAAGATATGGTAAACAAGACTTTACATTACAAAATAATGGGCTTTATAACCAAGCCCCTGTATTTCCCTAGACCTGCAGGGAACAAAGGAACAGAAAGAATCATCTATGATCAACAGGCTAGGAACACAGCCAGTGCTCTATTCTTTCTAGGGAGAATATCAATAGCCGTAGTGGATTGCTGCCTCCCTAAAGGTGGTCCCATAAGACAATGAAAGGAAAGTTAGATGACTCACATGGCCACCAACAGGAGGGGAGGTGTTCCACCTAAAGATTAATAGGAGTGGAGTGCCCAAGAGACTATTTGTGTGATTCCCACTATGAAGAAGTTTGAGACTAGCCGGTATTCGGAATATCACAAAGAGCAATCAAATCAGCTACACTGTGGCAATAAAGGCTCATTTTTTTAGAATGGCTCTTAGTACAGTATTTCTAACTAAGGTTCTGTATGGGTAGGGTTCTCCTAGCCAATAGACCTTGCTCTACCACTATATCCCACAAGCCTTTGCCACACAGGTCACCAGCTTCCTCCTCTTCTCCCCAAGCCAGCAATGCCCACAGGTCACTGATCCATCTGTACTGCCTTCTGCTGTCTCTAGAGCAACAGGATGTGCTGCAGAGACAAAGACCTTCTGCAACTAAGGAAGCTGACTGGGGGAGCACAATATATTCATCTTGCTTGGAGAGTGAAGATCTCCACCCAATGACTGAGGAGGAGATGAAATCCTCCCCAGACCTTTGATCACACTGAAATTCAAAGGGCAAGATGAGAGATGCAAGCGTGTCCAGCAACTCTGTCTGCAGGAGACAAAGAAAAGGATGAACCTTGCTGTAGGCATTGAGTGGAGAGGATGAGAGCAGCCAAAAGGGAACACCCAGGGAAGAGACCTGGGGAGAATTTGTTATTTAGGGTTAAACCAAACATAACATAAGAACGGCCATAGTGGATCAGACCAAAGGTCCATCTAGCCCAGTATCCTGTCTTCTGACAGTGGCCAATGCCAGGTGCCCCAGAGGGAATGAACAGAATAGAACAGGTAATCACCAAGTGATCCATTCCCTGTTGAGGGGTTTGGAGTGTGGGAGGGGGCATGGGCTCTGGCTGGGGGTGTGGGCTCTGGGGTAGGGCTGGGGATGAGGGGTGCAGGGGGAGGCTCTGGCCTGGGACCGAGGGGTTTGGGGTGCAGGAGGGAGCTGGGGCAGAGGGCTGTAGTGTGGGATGCGGGCTCCAGGCTCCAGGAGGGAGTTTGAGTGCGGGAGGGGGCTCAGGGCTGGGACAGGGGGTTGGAGTGCGGGAGGGGGTGTGGGCTCCGGGAGGGGGTGTGGGTACAGGAGGGGGCTCAGGGCTGGGGCAGCGGATTGGGGTATGGGCAGAGGTTCAGGGTGCAGGCTCCAGGCGATGCTTTCCTCAGGCAGCTCCTGGAAGTGGCTGGCAGATCCCTCTGGCTCTGAGGCGGAGAGGCCAGGGGGCTCTGTGTGCTGCCTGATCCCACAAGCGCCGCTGCCACGGTTCCCGGCCAATGGGAGATGCGGAGTCAGTGCTTGGAGCAGGGGCAGCATGTGGTGACCCGTGGCCGCTCCTGAGCCTCAGAACCAACATGCTGGCTGCTTCCGGGAGCCACACGGAGCCAGGACAAGCAGGGAGCCTGCCTTAGCCCCACTGCACCACCGACCGGACTTTTAGTGGCCCAGAGCCACCAGGGTCCCTTTTTGACTGGGCGTTCTGGTCAAAACCCAGATGCCTGGCAACCCTATTCTTGGTGCCGTTTCCACCCATCAATAACAGCTGATTCTTTCTGGACCCTGTTGACTCTAATATACCCCTTTCCTACCAAGTAGGGTAGTAAATCTTAATTATAAGTCCTCTGTGACTTTTTAAAAATTTAAGAGAATACCTCAAAAAACCCTCTATATAGAAAAATTAAGAATCAGACACTTGATGCACGAGATTAGAACATAATATTAATTTATTAGTCCATATTGTCCTTTTTAAAAAAAAAAGTACTCCCAGCTGATTTTAATAGGGAGTTCTGATTAGAAATTCATAACACAGTATACCCAGTTGAATGCAAAATACTTGACTGTGGAATGTCTTTCTACTGCAGAGAATTAGTTAGAATTCATACTATTTAGAACTTCTGAGATTTGTTGTTGTTTTGTTTTTTAAACCACAGAAGTCAAGGAACCATAAAACTGCTATGACAAAAGAAGCATTTGTCAAGTTTTACTAACAGACCCAGCAAATTCCATCTCTGCAGCACTTGGTAAGGGTCTACTGGGTAATAAGAAAATGAAGCTACATCATTATCTATATTTAAATTGATCTCAAACAACTGTGTTCAAAACTAACAACTAGAGTCCACATAATGAAGTACAAGTTTGACTGTCTGACGATTTTTGCTTGTCAGCAAAGTTCTGAGAGACAAAAAAGAACCACATTTCTGAGGCTGGACAGTCAGACGAATTACCCTGACTGGATGTGCCATAAGAATGCTTGGTTATTATTCCAGTAGGTTTTGGTTGTTATTTCACTCTTTGGTTTTTTAAATCATCATTGCTGCATCTGGCTTTCCCCCCCCCCCCCAGACTTCAGCACATGGGGGGCCACCTGCCATACAGATACAACACTGCCTTCTTTGCAACTATTGTGTGGCTCCTAGCTGGGATAACAGGATGGGGAAGAGCTACATTATATATCGCAGTCTTCCCACATTCCAGAAAGAAAAGTGCATGCTGGTTCTTGAGAAAAGTTACAGAAAGTTAGAATTGAAAAGGAATTTTTCACAAGTAAAAGCTGACTTTTTCTGAAAATTCTCTCACACACACAAAACCAGCACAATTTTGCACTTTTATCCTCTCCAAACAAAAACAAACAAACAAAACTTGTCTGAAACTTGGCCTGGAAACCTCTTAGACCCAGACTCAATGAAAATAAAGTGCTAAAAAAGTATACTTTTTTTTTTGAAGACTCTGTGATGATGTTCCACCAGAGTGGATGGAATTCTCAAGCCATCGGGACCCACACTCTCCGTGTCATTACTCTTCAGGTCCCACCTAAGTCAGCGAGTCTCCATTAGCCCCTTATCGCCCACCTCCATTCCTGTCATTTGCTATTTTTTTGCTAATGGGTCTGTCAGGTTTTAAAAACCGAATTAATAATCTAGGTACCAGCACAATGCGATTTCTACAATATATTTAATTTAGTTCTTGATCCACAGCCAGGTGTAGTTTCCTCCTATTTTTCTTTTGGGGGCACACTGAGCAAATAACTTTTCCACTTGCCTCTCTTCTGTAACACTGTTGACATCATCACCATCTTCCCCATCCCTCTGGCCTGCAGTGTGGCAGCCATTTTTGATCATGTCACTTCCCTCTTCAAATCCCTCCACCCGCTCCCAAAGTGCTACTGCATCAACAGTAAGCTATGTCAGCACATTCAAATCTCTGTGTAAAACTCTGCCTCTCTCTGCTTATCTGGCCTTGTCAAGCTTTTTGCCACTTTGGTTCTGCCAACTGTTCCCAACCTCTTCTGCTTGTCTATCAGCTTCTTGCACAACTGCCTCTTGACAACATTCCTTATGTATGGCACCACCTCCCTGAGCTCATTCACATACATCTAAGTCCCTCTTCACAAACCACTTCTGCCATGCTGCTAACAATGAATCTAGCAGACACGTATAAAAAGAACCCTATTTGTTGTTCCCCTTCCCCTAAAGTGAGTGCCTATCTATCTGTTCTTCGACTGTGAGCTCCTCAAGGCAGGGACTTCCCCCTCTTCAAAGTCCGGAAAGTGTCAAGCATACTGTAAGTACCACATAAAACAAATTAATAAAAGGGTATTTGACCATTGCAAACCATTAAGCCAGAATGTATTTACGGAAAATGTTAGTAGAAGAGACAAGTTAAATAGAAAGTTTTTCCTTCTTGTTCTCTTTTTGTATTTTGTCAGACTGAATGCTTATTATTATTAAATATTTATATTATGTAGTGCCAAGAGGCCTCAATAAGAATCGCAGCCCCACCATGTTAGGCTCTGTACAAACAGCTATGAAGACACAGTGTCAAAACCTGGCTCCGTTGAAGTTCACAGTGAAAGACCCATGGGGCCAGAATTTCACCCATGATTTACCTGAAAGCATTAGGGAAGTTACTCTATTTTATATGATGCCTTATGAAGTGATACTCCCCCATCCATCCTTCTAAATTTAATTTAAACTATTTATGTGTTACATTTTTGTTGCATTCAGCATCATAATATCTTAGCCAACAGCTATTAAACAGTCATCCTCCATTTTAGATGGCACTTGTAATTCTGTCTGAGCACTTGAGTCAGACAGTATCAACATAAAATAAAAAGTGAATAATTAAATGAGAGAAAGAGCTATTAGGTCATCTAGTTTATCTACAACATAGTTTCTATTGCTTTCTCCAGCCTCCTTTTAAAATGTCCTAAATGATGGAGTTTTCACCAGTTCCCTTGGAATAGTAATAGCAAATAAGCACATATGTCCCAGTATCCTCCCTTGATGAAGGTTTCACTGATTATTGATGTACCACAGTCAACATTTTCATAAACATTAATCTAGCATTTCTGGGCATGCTTTTAAACAATAGTCCTTTCAGTTAAGCTTACGTCCCAGAAGCTTTGTATGCCAAAATAGTACTGTTCTTCCAGAATTTCTGTGCCTCTCTCTTAGGCCTGGTCTACACTAGTCTGTTATTTTGGAATTAGCCGAGTTAATTCAAAAAAAAAAAAATTCCGTCCACATGACCAAACCGGCTTTTTTGATTTAAAGGGCTCTTTAAATCGATTTCTGTACTCCACCTAGGCAAGTGGAGTAGCGCTTAAATCAAGATCGCAATCCTGGGTTAAAGGTATTGTGGCCAACGTTATTGGCCTCCGGGAGCTATCCCAGAATGCTCCCTTGTGACTGCTCTGGACAACACTCTCAACTCCAATGCACTAGCCAGGTGGGCAGGAAAAGCCCCGGGAACTTTTGAATTTCATTTCCTGTTTGATCACCATCAGCACAGGTAACCGTCAGCACAGTCCACCATCACAGGCGACCATGCAGAGTCCACCATCACAAGAGATCACGCAGTCCCGGATTTGCAGATGAGCTCAAGCATGGTCCGAAGGGGAGGTACTGGATCTCATCGCATGTTGGGGAGACGAGTCTGTTATGGCAGAACTACGTTCCAAAAAAAGGAACGCAAATACGTACGCTAAAGTCTCCAGGGCCATGATGGAAAGAGGCTACTCCAGGGACACAGAGCAGTGTTGTACAAAAATCAAGGAGCTCATACCAAAAACCCAGGGAGGCAAACGGGCGCTCTGAGTCACAGCCCCATACATTCCGCTTCTACTGTGAGCTCCATGCAATTATGGGGGGTGACACTACCACTACCCCACCACTGTCTGTGGACACCTGCAAGAGGGGAGTTGCACAGAGCGAGGAGGAAGAGTCATTGGAGGATGAAAAGAAGGAGGAGGAGGAGGACAGTGAACAGGCAGCAAGTGGGGAATCCGTTTCCCCCCCACAGCCAGGAACTATGCTTAATGCTGGAGCCAATAGCTTCCCCCCCCCCTCCCAATGCGGGCTCCCGGACCATGACCCTGGAGAAGGTACTTCTGGTGAGTGAGAGCCTGATTGGAGCCATGCGGTGGGGGGTGGAGGGGGGGGAACCCAGCCACACTGGGCTGTTCGTGTATAGTTTAAAGGGCTCATCCCTGCTCAGAGCCTCATTGGAGCCACGTGGGGGCGGGAGAGGGGAGTTGGATGTTGTGTGAAGTGATCATCCCAGACAGCCCGTAGGCCCTCCTTTATGGCAAGCCCACCAGGCATTGCTTGCTATGGGAAAGGGGTCCCAGCAGTTTGAAAACATTTAAATGAATGTAGAAGAAGCAGAACCCCGCGTGCCCCTAGGCTGCCTGCAAGCTGAATTCTGTTGCCCGGCTGTGTGTGATGGCTTACTCACACCAAAGTGTCCCCTTTGTTCTCTGAAATGTATATTTTAAAATACTACCCTCCCTTTTTGCTCCTCCTGCAGGTGCAAATGTTTCAACACAGCCCCTATCTACTCCGTCCCAGAGGCTGGTCCAGATTAGAAGGTGGAAAAAACGAACTCGGGAAGACATGTTCGCTGAGCTCATGCAGACCTCCTGCACTGATAGGGCCCAGCTGAATGCATGGAGGCAAATAATTGCGGAGTCCCGTAAAGCGTGACAGGAACACGAACAGAGGAGGGATGCGCGCGATGAGAGCAGGCAGGTCAAGCTCATGGGGGAGCAAACTGACATACTCCCCTGTATGGTGGATCTAATGCGGGAAAGGCAGCAAGACCACAGACTGCCGCTGCAACCAGTGGTGTGCTGGAGCCGGTTCGCACTGGTTCGCGGGAACCGGTTGTTAAATTTAGAAGCCCTTTTAGAACCGGTTGTCCTGGGTGGGACAACTGGTTCTAAAAGGGCATTTAAATTTAACAAGCGCTCCCTGCTGCAGCCCCAGCTCACCTCAGCTCTACCTCCACCTCCTCCCATGAATGCTCTGCCCTGCTTCTCCTCCCCCCCTGCTTCCCGCGAATCAGCTGTTCGCGCAGCAAGCCTGGGAGGGCTGAGAAGCAAGCAGGCTTCCCGCTCAGGCCCAGGAAGACGGAGCTGAGGTAGGGGTAGAGGGAACGAGGAGGGCCGTGCGCCCCGGCCGGTCTCTGGCCGCGGCCCTGCCCGGCCCCAGCTGCCCAGCCCCACGTCCCCAGCCGCCCGTCTCCAGCCGCGTCCCTTCCCGTCTCCGGCCGTGGCCCTGTGTCCCCGGCCGCCCGGCTCCGGCCACGGCCCTCCGGCTCCAGCCGTGCGGCTCTGGCTGCAGCCCTCCAACTCCGGCCGGCCAGACGCCCGGCTCCGGCTGCGCGACTCCTGCCCCGGCCCCACGTCCCTGGGCTCCCGGCTCCGGCCGGACTGTAGCGCTGCCAGCCACGTCCAGGGAGCGCGGTAAGGGGGCAGGGAGGGGGTGTTGGAGAGAGGGCAGGGGAGTTCGGGGTTTGGAGGGGGCTGGATAGGGGCCTGGGGCGGTCAGAGGGCAGGGAGCAGGGGGATTGAATAGGGGCAAGGGTCCCGGTGGGGCAGTCAGAAAGGATCATGGGTTGGATGGAGCGGTGGGAGGCAGTCAGGGGCAAGGGCTCCAGGGGCAGTCAGGGGACAAGGAGAAGGGGTGGTTGGATGGGGCAGGGGTCCCGGGGGGCCATCAGGAATGAGAGGAGGGGTTGAATGGGGCAATGGGGGGCAGTCAGGATACAGGGAAGGGGGGTGGATGGGGCGGGGTCCCTGGGGTGGGGGGGTGTCAAGGAACGCGGGGGGTTGGATGGGGCAGGAGTCCCGGGGGGTGGGCCATGACCCCCTCGTGGGGTGAGGAGGGAACCAGATATTACGATTTTGGCAGCTCATCACTGGCTGCAACCCCTGTATAACCGCCCTCCCTCCTCCCCAAGTTCCATAGCCTCCTCACCCAGATGCCCAAGAACACGAGGTGGGGAGGCTATGGGGACCCACACACTCAACCCAAGAGGATCGCCCAAGCAGCAAAAAGCTGGCATATGTGAACTTTTGATTTGGTTTGTCGACTTGTCCTTCCCTCCTCCTCCACCCCCCAACCCAACCCAACCCACGCCTCCCGCTCTGCCTTCTGATTTCTCTCAATGTGTTGTGCAACAAATAATAAAGAACAGTTTTTAAACAACTTAGATTTTATTACTTTTCAGAGAGAGAGAGAGAGAGAGAGAGAGAGAGAGAGAGAGATACATAGATAGGGGGCAGCTAACGTCAAGAGAAAGAAACACAACTGTCACCCCGTACCCTGGCCAGTCATGAAACTGGCTTTCAAAGCTTCTCTGATGCACAGCACGCGCTGCTGCGCTCTTCTAACTACCCTGTTGTCTGACTGTGCAAAATTGGCAGCCAGGCGAGTTGCCTCAACCTCCCACCCCACCATAAACGTCTCCCCCTTACTCTCACAGATATTGTGGAGCACACAAGCAGCAATTACAATTGGAATATTGGTTGTGCTGAGATCTAACCGAGTCAGTAAACTGCACCAGCGCGCTTTCAAACGTCCAAAAGCACATTCTACCACCATTCTGCACTTGCTCAGCCCTATAGTTGAACTGCTCCTTATTACTGTCCAGGGTGCCTGTGTACAGCTTCATGAGCCATGGCATTAAGGGGTAGGCTGGGTCCCAGAGGATAACTATAGGCATTTCAACATCCCCAACAGTAATTTTCTGGTCTGGGAAGGAAGTCCCTTCCTGCAGCTGTTCAAACAGACCAGAGTTCCTGAAGATGCGAGCATCATGCACCTTTCATGGCCATCCCATGTTGATGTCGGTGAAACGTCCCTTGTGATCCAGCACTGCTTGCAGCACCATTGAAAAGTACCCCTTGCGGTTTATGTACTGGCTGTGCCAGGGTCAAGATAGGGATATGTGCTCCATCTATTGCCCTGCCGCAGTTAGGGAACCCCAGCACATTAAAGCCATCCACAATGGTCTGCACATTTCCCAGAGTCGCTACCCTTGATAGCAGCTGGTCAATGATTGTGTTGGCTATTTGCAGCACTGCTGCCCCCACAGTAGATTTGCCCACTCCAAACTGATTCCCGACTGACCGGTAGCTGTCGGGCGTTGCAAGCTTCCACAGTGCTATGGCCACTCGCTTCTCAACTGTGAGGGCTGCCCACATTTTGGTGTCTTTGCACTTCAGGACAGGGTACAGCAAGTCACAAAGTTCCATGAAAGTGGCCCTATGCATACGAAAGTTTTGCAGCCACTGGGAGTCATCCCAGACCTGCAACATTATGTGGTCCCACCAATCTCTGCCTGTTTCCCGAGCCCAGAATCGGCGTTCCATGGCATGAACCAGGCCCAATGCCACCATGATCTCCCAATCGCCACATGCTGTGCTTCTAGGAATGTCTGTGTCCATGTCCTCATCAGTATAGTAATTGCGTTGTCGTCGCTTCCTCACCCAGTTTTGCAGGTACTGCACATAGTGCTGGATAATGCGCGAGGTATTTACAATGGTCAAAACTGCAGCGGAGATCTGAGCGGACTCCATGCTTGCCACGCTATGGTACCTGCATGGGCAATCCTGGAAAAAGGGCGCAAAATGAGCTGTTCGGTTCAAGATGGTCGATAAAAGACAGTAAATGGTTGTCTTCTGTTGCTTTCACGGAGTTGGGACGCACATTAGAGCTGCAAGAGCGGGAGAGCAGAGTTTGCAGCGGAAGCTGTGTGGCTCTGTTCACGATGGCCCAAAAACGGCAGGGAATTGTTGCCTTCTATAGCTTCTACGGGAGCCCAGGACAGACAACAAGGAAAAAATGGCGGAAGCTGTATGGCTCTGTTCATGGTGGCCAAAAAAATGGTGGGAAATGGTTAGATGAAAGAGTAGATAGAAAGACGAGAGGACATGAGAGGTGGAGTCATAGTACCAGGAGACAGGCGGTGCACCTTGCTGCACCGTCTGCTGGCAGTATGGCATCTGCCGTAGCTTTCACGGAGGGAGGAGCGAGTGATGGCACACACCCAGAAACACCCACGAGAATGTTTTTGCCCCATCAGGCACTGGGAGCTTAACCCCCAATTCCAATGGGCAACAGAGACTGCGGGAACCGTGAGATAACTACCACAGTGCACCGCTCCAACATTCAATGCTAGCCTCGGTACTGTGGACACACTCCACCGAATTCACGCGCTTTAGTGGGGGGATACAACACCGAACGTATAAAATCGCTTCCGAAAATTTGAATAAAATAAGTTTGAATTAATTTCATACTATAGATGTACCCTTAGCCTCCTTTGAGTCACACTCACTCACTCCCCCAAATAATAAATTTCTAGGCACTAAAAGAATATTTTAACTCATTCATGGACAAAATTTAACTTTAGGGCTATGCCAAAACGCATTTACTCAAAAATGATGGCAAATTCATTAAAAAAAATCATTCTTGCTTTGGCAATTGTTCCAACAACAAAATATATAGTTGCAGAAGGGAAATGATAAATACAAATGTCTAGTTGTCAGGTCAGTTAGAATAATCATTTAATATATGCTGTAAAAAGCTTTAAAACTATTAAATATGAGTTGAAAAAGATAACATGTTTTATAGGGGACACATATCTCAAACTAAGGCAAGTATTACCTAGCAAACAATATTTGTGTGGGTGCTTATGCATGTAACCACTGTCTATACAGTTTGTAAAAAGTTCTTTTAAGGCCTCTATTAAACATACACAATATCTACAAGGTTAAGACAGCTGCAAAGGTTTCTGTTTCCCGGGAGATGATAGTTTCATGGAAGGCTGAATATCACCACAGCAACCAAACTACAAAAACAGTCCATGGGCTCCTGCCCCATTACTCTGGTAAAGCAATTTGTACTACGTGAAAGGCTAAGGCACAAATGTTGAAAAATGATCAAAGTAAACACCGCTGTTAAAGTACCATTTTGTTTTGCTGACTTCAATGCATCAAGTCAGACTCAGTTTTGTTATGAAAGATGAAAGTCAAGTGCCAGGGATTTGTAAAGTTGAATTAACTACTCTAGTGTGAAGGTCTTGCAATAAATTCATAGCACATTTTCCAAAACAACCATTACAAATTTGTGCTAATAGACCAGGGCAAAAATATGCTATTATATCAAGTTACACTGCCCATACTAAGACAGCTGTTCAGTAAAGCAGAAGAGAAAAAGGAGATTAAACCCAAGAGTGTACACCACACCACTTCAAGTCACAAAAACTGAACAAGGTGCACTCAAGGAGGACTTAGGTGAACGTAATTACTCAGCTTTGAGTATAAAATTAATCCTTTTCCCTCTGACCGAATACAAATAGGATCTAAACTGCATTTAGAATAGATATATGGAAGCATACCGCTTTTCTTCAGTTCTGTCTATAAATACTTTGAATCCTGTTCAGTCAATATTCATAATTAATCATTATCCATAGGATACAAATTATTTTGATAATACATACTAGTGAACAGAATTAGTGTGATGAGAAGATCAGCCTATCTTAACATTCCACTAAGTCCTAATATCCAATATAAGAGATTCAGAAATTCTACAGGAATTCATTTGATGAAACATAATGCCAATGCACTGGCTACAATGGAGTTCCACCCAGGATGAATTACATCTATTGAGTAAATCATGATTTAAAAAACAAGGGATGTAGGATTATGTCATTTCTAGGGAAATATTTGCTTTTTCAGTTGTTTGGGTTCTTTGTCCGCAGGAGACAAGTTATCTTAATTTTCCTCCAAAAATAAAGAGAAAATATTCTTCAGGCAGGGACTGTAAATCCAAAATGGCAGCCACATTTTATCCAGATTTTCATCTTATTTTTGTAAGATTTACTTTACTCTCTTTAAAACATTTTGGGTGTTACAGATATGAAATGAATAGGTTGTGCAGCAGAGTGCTGGTGCAAAAGCACCTAATTAGCCCCCAGTCAGCTCCAATCAGGGAGATTGAGGCTGATGGAAAAGGGCTGATGCCAGCCTGAGGATTGGCAACACCTGATGGCCTGACAAGCCAAGGGCTATAAGGCTGGGAGAGGGCCAGAAGGCAGGGGGCAGCCAGGGAGAAGTCAGCCTGGGAGGCAGGGGTGGCTCCAGGCCCCAGCACGCCAAGCGTGTGCTTGGGGCGGCATGCCGCAGGGGGCGCTCTGCCGGTCGCCGGGAGGGCGGCAGGCGGCTCCAGTGGACCTCCCGCAGGCGTGCCTGCGGAGGGTCTGCTGGTCCCGCGGCTTCGGTGAAGCATCCGCAGGCGTGCCTGCGGGAGGTCCACCGGAGCCACGGGACCAGCGGACCCTCCACAGGCACGTCTGCAGGAGGTCCACCGGAGCCACGGGACCGGCGACCGCCAGAGCACCCCCTGCTTGGGGGGGCGAAATTGCTAGAGCTGCCCCTGCTGGGAGGGAACTGGAGGCCTCCTAGCTGAAGGCTCACTCTGCCTGTAAAAGCGGTGGATAATCCTGTACAATTTGTATACAGACAGACACTGGTGGTGGGACAACTTTAAGTAAATAAAGACATGGGTGTTGCACAACCCTGAAGCCTCTGTGAGCCTTATTGGGGGGCAGCAAGCAGGCCCCCAGGAAGAGGGGCGGGTCATGGACCCTATTACAGTTGCAATTTACAGTTTTAGGGAACCAATAGGTTCTGAGAAACAGAGAATGTGCCAAACTTTCAAAGAGGAAAAGTTCTGCACATGGTAATTACACTCACTAAGAGAGGTGAAAACATTATCTTGTATCTGCTCACATAAAACAAGCAATTGCATGTGCAAGTATCCACCTGTATATGAAATCCCATTCCACAGTTTCTGGTTTTCAAGTGTACTTACCTGATCTTACAAATGCAACTTAAGCACAAATTTTTCAAAATTTGGCCCAGAAAGTGAGACAGGAGCGTGTCTGTGTACATGCAAGTCTGCAACAGAGATGACTCAATAAGACATATATACCTGCACCCTAAGAGAAATTCTGCCTAGAAACTTCACAAAACTCTTCAAAATGTGTGATCAACTTTGAGAAAGAGAATACCGATTAACAAAAGCTTTTGTTAAAACTTCCATAATGAAGCAAAAGGAATATTTGTAGAGATCTTCCTGCTTTCTCACTTGAAACAGTCATCTAAAATACATTCTTCAGCTAGTGTGGCGAAGCATCCAGTGGTTTTTATTTTCATTATACCACTGGTTTCTGATTCAGTTAAAAATGTTAAGTAGGAAATCAATATGCACATATTGTTAGACTCATTCTTCTGAAACTCAGCTGTGTCCTTTAGCTACTACTTGGAATTGGGGGTGGTACTAGACACCGCAAAGCAACACGCAGCTGACAGCCATGCAGTTACAGTGAAATCTTAAGTTAACAAACTAGCAGTGGTCACTTGAATAGAGTAAATGTCATTAGCAAAGTCCTGATGTTCTCTTTCAGAACCTACAGAAAGAGGATCAGATTGACCAAACAGCAGCTTTCAGCTTGTTTCACTCCAAACATAACCCCACTGAAACCATGGGAATTAAGTCAGGGATTACTTTGGTCCTACATGTTTTACCTAAGAAAAAGTAATACTATTGCATAACTCGCTGACCCTTACAACCTGCCACCCCAACAGGAGAACCAGGTTTCTTCAAAAAGGAGGTGAGAGCACAGCAGCTTCAGAGTCAGCAAGGGCTACATGGCTACGATCCAGGGCCCAGTGCATTAGTTCCTTTTGCCCTTGCAGACTTCCCATTACGAGACACAGTCAGGAACCAGAAATCTATAAGAGTCTGTTTTTATTAATTATTATTATTATTTATTTATCCTATAATAGTGTCTAGAGGCTAAGGCCCCACTGTATTAGACACTGTACAAACTTAGAGAGACAACCCCTTCCCCAAAGAGCTTAGAAATCAAGGAGTCCAAATCATATTCTTTTCATATTTGTTACAATCTATTTAAAATGTCTTCAGGGCATCCCTGTAATATAGTGTGTATCATGAACAATTCAGAGCGGGAATCCTGGCCACACTGAAGTGAATCACAAAACTCCCACTGACTTCAGCAGGTCCAGGATTTCACCCCTGGTTTCAGTGCTATAGCTCTGTGAAGCAAAGCAATGTACTGAAATACAAATACAATCTTTAAAGCGGATCTAAGGTCCATTCTGAAAACCAGACATAAAAGCTGACCTGATCCAACCTCTGTTAGCACAGCAGCTTTACTTGTGAATCTCAAGGCCCGCTAAAGTATTGTGCGTAAAATGAAAGCTCTGGAGTTTACAGAATATCAAAATATTATCTGCAGCCTCTCTTTCTCTCTCTCCTCAAGCCACCTTTAGGGTCTGTTACGTATCTAGAACAGAGGTTCTCAAACTAGGGGGCAGGTCCCCCCTGGGGAGGGCGCAAAATGTATTCGAGGGGGCGCAAGCAGCTTTAGGGAAGAAAACTTACTGTGTACATTTTACCCACAGCAATGAATAACTAGCAAAACTGATTCCTCCAGACATGTCAGGTCCTCAGATGGCGCTGTGCATTTTGACAGATTTCTGTTAAGCTTGCATTGCATTATACAAAGTCGTTGCCCTCTATATGTTA
Organism: Mauremys mutica; assembly: GCF_020497125.1. Classification (NCBI taxonomy): domain Eukaryota; kingdom Metazoa; phylum Chordata; order Testudines; family Geoemydidae; genus Mauremys; species Mauremys mutica. The sequence continues at coordinate 33,110,428 of NC_059079.1, forward strand.
ATCTGTTTGTTATGACATGGTGTACACATTTAATAGTAAGCATGGACCACAATCACAGTTTCACTTTTGCTCTTATTACAACGGATAGGAAAAACAACAGGCAACATGCAACGGACCCCGCCCCCCAAACTCAAATGAAAAACAAAGAAGCCGAAACGGATTCAAGGGAAGCACCACTGCCGCATATCTGTATATGTACTTGTGTGGCCGGGGGGAAGGGGGAAGGAGGTAAATTACTACAGACACAAAGAAGGGGGGTGCAATCAAATACGTTTGAGAACCACTGCTCTAGAACTAAACACACTAAAGGTCAAATTCAGATCTGGTGTAAGAGGATGCACTTCCAATAAACTTGCATCCTCTTACACTGGGTCTCAATTTAGACACACCAGCCAGTGGAGCAAAAAAAGTGAACTGCTAGCAGCAGTTCAGTACTGGATCATGGAAAAATAGGTTTGGATATAGTAAGGAACATACACTATTATAGACATAGTAACAACATGTACTATATTAAAACTATTCTTCAATACCTGGCAACAGTACTACGTACAACTAATTTTTAACAGATGTTTTAGTGTAGCAGAAAGACTTTCTCCTAAATAGTTTTAAAGTTACACAACAATATTGATAGGCTCTTACTGGAGATAAAGTAGTTCAAATGGAACTTTAAAGGGCACCAAAGTTAGCAGAAGTGTCAGAAAGTTCCACGCACAAACTGAAATTAGGAAGCAGTCTCCATTTTACTTTATTATAAGTATGATCATTTCTGAACAGGACTTGTTCATATACATTTACTTTAGACAAAAACTGCTAAATCATTTCTCCTGTTCCAAAGCATTTTTTTAACTACAGCTGCCAACTTGTTCAGATTACATTAAATGTAACCTATTTACACAATTATAGAGAAATAGAATATACACCTTAAAAGAAAGGTCTTTCAAAGTGCTTCTTATACTCCTGACACATGTTACCTGTTGTGCCACTGGTAGGACAACTGGTAAGGGCTTCTCTACATTAGAAAGTTGTACCACTTTAACTGTGCCAGTATAGCTAGTGATACCACCCTTCCATACCCCAGTGTGGACACAGAATTATAGCAGTATTAATGTGTTCTATACAGTATATACAGAATGAGGAACAACTATAGTGATATAAGGGCTTGTCTACACTTGAAAGGCTACAGTGGCACAACTGCAGCTGCGACACTGCAGTGTCTACACTGAAGCGCTACATATGCTGACATGAGGCATTCTACCATCTGTGTAGGTAATCCACCTCCCTGGGAGGTGGTAGCGAGGTCAATGGAAAAATTCTTCCATTGACTTAGCACTATCTACACCAGGTGTTAGGTCGACTTCACTACATCACTGAGGGTGCTGCACTTTTTCACAACCCTGAGCGATGTAGCTGAGTTGACCTAACTGTTTAGTGTAGACCAGGCCTAAGTCACCTTTATATCAGTCTAACTTCATTCACACTAGGGCTTTAGCCATAATAATTATTTTGGTAAAATGATCAAACCCCTAATCAAAACAGATGTGCTGGTAAAACTTTTAAGTGTGGACCAGGCTTTAGTGTCTATGCTGCTCAGCTGCCCATGTTAACTTCCCCTACCTAGTTGCTACCAAGTCCAACTTATCCTGGACATATGGAATTGTAGTTTTAATTTGTTCTTAATAATCAAAAACGTTAGTAAAGGTCAAGATGTCTGAGGGAAGCAAGGGTCATTAGAGCTCAGTTATGTTTTATTTAATGTAAATACTTTTTGAAAAAGAATTAAAAAACTGGCTACAGCACATAGTGTAGGCAGACTATGTGCAAACTTCCCCATGTAGTTCTGCCAACACAGTTTAATCCTCATCTGCTATTCTAGTTCTGGGCACCTACTAAGCAGAAGCTGCCACACTGTTGAGTCCTGACAAATTATATGGTGGTTTTGTAATATGGACAAATGCCCATGAGGCTGAGATCACCAAATTTATTTAATCTCTAATCTAAATCAGATATAAATGCAGGCTCCCAAAGACGAAACAAAACCACTTCTGCCATTTGTCCCTTCATGACACTGTTAGGCTTTCAATCAAAATGATCTAAAACATGGTATTGTCTTAACTCTGCATAGTGGAGTAGAGGTCAATACCATTCACATACTGTACAATGTATCCTAAGGGGAAAGTCCTTCTTTTACATATTTCATGGGGAAGTTTCTTGTTTATTTTAAATCTATTTAAGGGCATAGAACCCAATCCTGCAGCCCTTATTCAAGGCAGCAGTCATGCTGATGTCAATGGGACTACTCATAAAAGGAATGATGTGTTGGGCTCATATGTTTTACTTTCCCTAGCAATTTACTACAAGAGACGGTCTAATTAAAAAGTGTAATGTTTAGAATGACACTTATTACACTATTACGGGATAGTATTCTACACTGTACGTAGGGCCCATTGTGATAGGTGCCATACAAACACAAAGCAAGAGACGGCTCCTGCCCCCAAGACATCACATCTGACAAAGACACACAAGAAACTTAACAAAATAAGACAAATGTGGGAAACAAAACACATGATCGTAGGTTGTGGTATAAAGATTTTATTGTCACATTTGAGAACTCCTGAGTATAATGCACTCATAACTCTGCCCCTCAGGATTTGGAAGCCATTCCACTGGTAGAAAGAATTTGCATCATCATATATATATTTATATTACACACACAAAAACTATGTTAAAAGCACATTACTAAGGTTGCAAAATCAAGCACTCAAAAGTTAGGAAATGCCAGAAACAAGGTTGTGGGAGGGGGTGAGGGGTGTGGGCTCTGGGCAGCACCTATCTCAGGTAACTCCCAAGAAGCGGCGGCATGGCCCTCTGGCTCCTAGGTGCAGGGGCAGCCATGGGGGCTCTGTGCACTGCCCTGGCCTGGAGGTGCCACCCCCACAGCTCCAATTGCCCATGGTTCCTGGCCAATGGGAGCTATGGAGCCGACACTCAGGCAGTGCACGGAGCCCCCAAGGTGGCCCCTATGCCTAGGAACAGGAGGGACATACCGGGAGCTGCACGGAGCTCGGTAGGGAGCCTGCCAGTCCCACACCAACCGGACTTTTAATGGCCCAGTCAGCGGTGCTGAGCTGAGCTCCCAAGGGTCCCTTTTTGACAGGGCATTCTGGTCGAAATCCAGACACATGGCAACCCTATTCCCCTCCCCTCTCCCCCGGTCTGGTTCTTGTCCCCTTTGCATTGAAGTCAGGCTGCCACCTCCTCCACAATGACAGGGTACCAGCAAGGGGAGCACTGAGTGTGCAGGACAGAGTGTCTCTCTGCTCTCAGGTCCTGTGCCTCGCACAATACCAACCTGCAGCAGCTAGAAGCAGCAATTACAGGGAAAATCCTGCTCAGTCCCTGCAGTCCTGGGCTGGAGCATTCTCAGGGCAGACAGAATCTGCAAAAATTTAGCTACCAAACTCTAATCCATCTCAACTGAGCATGCAAGAAGTGAGATTTTTTTGAAGGTCTATAACAGGGGTTGGCAACCTACAGCACGCGTGCCAACATGGCACGCGAGCCGATTCTGAGCGGCATGCAGCTGCCTGCCACAGTCCCGGCCTCCAGCCCCACTCAGCCCCTGCGCCCAACGCTCTCCCTTGCGGGGGCAGGAGGCAGAAGCATGGTTCTATGGCAGCCAAGCTCCCCCTCCCCCGCTTCTTCCCCCAGCGTGGTGCTTTCCTGCCCCCCACCCCGTCCCTGAGCCAATCAGTTGATGGCCCTTGCGAGGGGGAGGGGGAAGAGCAGCAGCGTGCAGGCAGCTCCCGGCAGGACGCAGAGAGAGGTAGGGACGGAGCCTGGGGGAAGGGGATGGAACAGGGCACATCTCTTCCAGCCCTCTGCCCTGACCCCCCCCCCACACACTCAGCATTCTGCCCTGCACCCCCATACCCCTCAGCCCTCTGCCCTGACCCCCCCCACACTCAGCCCTCTGCCCTGCACCCCCCATACCCCCCAGCCCTCTGCCCTGACCCCCCCCACACTCAGCCCTCTGCCCTGCACCCCCCATACCCCCCAGCCCTCTGCCCTGACCTCCCCACTCAGGCTTCTGCCCTGCACCCCACCATACCCCCAGCCCTCTGCCCTGACCCCCCCCACACACACAGCATTCTGCCCTTCACCTCCCATACCCCTCAGCCCTCTGCCCTGACCCTTGAACCCCCCCCACACCCAGCCCTCTGCCCTGAACCCCCCCCACCCTACACACACCCAGCCCTCTGCCCTGCACCCCCACACACCCCCAGCCCTCTGCCCTGACCTTTGAAACCCCTACATACCCAGCCTTCTGCCCTACACCCCCCACCCCAGCCCTCTGTCCTGATCCCTGAACCCTCCTCCCCCAGCCTTCTACCCTGACCCCTGAACACACACACCCCCAGGTCTGGGGTCCCGGCCGCAGGCTCTGCTCAGCCCACTGCCAGCCTAGGTGAACAGAACCCCAGGCTGGCAGCAGGCTGAGCAGGCTGGCGGCGTAAGATCAGCATTTTAATTTAATTTTAAATGAAGCTTCTTAAACATTTTGAAAACCTTGTTTACTTTACATACAATAGTTTAGTTATATAATATAGACTTATAGAAAGGGACCTTCTAAAAATGTTAAAATGTATTACCGGCACGCGAAACCTTAAATTAGTGAATAAATGAAGACTCGGCACACTACTTCTGAAAGGCTGCCGTCCCCTGGTCTATAACTTGGCCAAATTTGTTTCATAGGAACAGTAAAAGGCACAGCTCTGACCCAAAGGCATCCCCCCCCGCCTAATTTCTCATCCCTGCTCCAAAGCAGGGAAGCACTAGAGTATCTCAAACAGTTATACTAATTGGTTTTAACATGGGCAAAACATTTTTTCCCCCAATCTCATTCTCAGAAACAGCTGAACCATTTGTGCTGAAAGTTTCCAAAACAATTCAGCCTGAGGCAAACACTCTGCATGCATAATTTCAGACTGAATGGTTAAAATTTGATAGTTATAAGAAACTGAAAGTTTCCAGCAAGCTTAAACATAAACATTGCTACCAGTTTTACCTATAATTCCCACCTCGCACAAAGGTTAGGTGCCATAACCTCCCCCAACCCCCACCCAAAAGAGCACCACCTATCTGATTCTAACTCAATCCCTTACTATACAATTATTTCTATTAAGAATATATGGGATTTGAGGAAATCCATAAAACAAACATCAATTTGATCCCAAAATCCCAGGATTGCAAAATAACTCTAGAATTCGATTCTCTACAGCCACAATTAGGATTTTGTTTCCTACAGTGTGACAATATCATTGTTACAGCCGCATCTTATCTTTAAAAGATGTCATAAATCAACATAATATGGCAGATTAATAGATTTGGGTTTGGCTATCTCCACCACACTACTCATTTAAATACCAGAAGTTGTGGGAATGATAATAATTAACTTGGGAAAATCCACAGAATTAAAGGCAGTGATGCCATTACAATAATAATAGTGAAGAAGGATGGTCATGTGACTAAGGCATTAGACTGGGGTCAGATGTTGAATGAAGGCCTCTTGCTTCTACTAGACTACAAATAGCGACTGCTGAGGAAGCAGTGCCATTAATGTCTGTGCAATTTAGTGACTTCAACTTGCAAAGTAAGATCAGTGCATGCCATGGTTTGTGAAATAAAGGTTATGTGTCAGCTATTATATCTCCTGGAATTTCTAAATTAGTGTTGCTTATTTGATTCCTATGTTTGTGACAAAGAATGTTGACACAACTAGAGTTTCCTGCATGACTGAATTCCTAGTTCTTCAGACCAGAAAGATCTACACCTATCAAAGAAACACAGGTATTTTCCAGAAAACTTTAGAGAAAACAGCAGCACACAATGATGCCTATTTAGAAGTGAATGAGATATTACAAGCACTAGAGCAGGGGTCAGCAACCTTTGGCATGCAGCTTGCCAGGGTAAGCACCCTGGCGGGCCGGGCCGGTTTGTTTACCTGCCGCGTCCGCAGGTTCGGCTGATCATGGCTCCCACTGGCCGCGGTTCACCATCCCAGGCCAATAGGGGCAGTGGGAAGCAGTGGCCAGCACGTCCCTCGGCCCGCGCCGCTTCCTGCAGCCTCCATTGACCTGGAGCAGCGAACCAAAACCCTGCGGACACAGCAGGTAAACAAACAGGCCCAGCCCACCAGGGTGTTTACCCTGGCGAGCCGTGTGCCAAAAGATGGCCGACCCCTGCACTAGAGGAACAATCATGGTCTCACACATGGTGTTTCATAGTCTGCTCTTTAAAGGGAAGGAACTCTTATTTTTAAATAAAAGACGAATTTTTACATTTTAGATGTGTAAAAACACAGAATTATTTAGGCCTTTCCATTTTAAAAAAATAAAAAGTTACATTTACTGAAAAATCCAATCTTAGTTACCAAGTCTTAATTTAATTCAAATACATGTGTTACCCAATTTACAAATGTGATCATCCTTCCCCAATCCCACAATCAAATCCATGTGGCTGGAGCCTCTCTCTTGTGTGGCGTTTCATTGACTACAGTGGGGCTCTGTATTAGCATGTATCTTCTGTTGCAGGACTAGGGCCTAAGTGAGCAGTTTCAGGAAATAAGATGAAAAGAGACTATCTAGTAGTTTAGGGCTCATTTTTATAAGTTTGTATTAAAATGGGGGGGGGGCGGGAGAAGGGTTAACCAAACCCAATGTTTTAGGAGTAAAAATAAATCAATGAAAGCTGTTGTTAAATAAAAAGTGCCGAAACCCAAGCACAACACAGAACGATAAGTGCCAGAGAATGTTTCTGACCAGTTTTGTTTTGTTGTCCAAAGAACATGAAGTACACAAAGGAAGCAAATAACAGGGGGAAAGTTTTAGGTCTTGTCTACACGGTACATTAGGCTACACCAGAACAGTGTAAATTCTAGTGCACACTAGCGTTTTCTGCACTAACTGACCTAACTAACTGACATTGCTGGTGTGCATGAAAAGTTCCTAGTGCTCATTAATGTAGTACTTTTTGAAAGGGGACTACATCAACATTTAAAATTTGTTTGATAACACAATTAAGGACTTTAACTTGTGTACCTATTCAAATATATTTATATGTATGACTTAAGAGATATGTGGAGCTCTGTTTTGTCAAGAAACTTTTATGAATAGGACTCAAAGTGTTTCTAATATGTATCTTTGCTTTAAAGCACAATTCCACTTAAGAAAAAGCTTTGTTACAGAAAACTTAAGGCTCAGTTTAATCCACAGACCCCACATACGACTCCAGATGGGTAGGAGAGAGGTGTGTCTCAGAGAGGCTCAGCATAAAATGTGGAATTCACATTTGTGCTAGGAAAAAAAACAACAACTCAGTTTCACATTTCAGAGCCAGGATAATGAACTTGTCTGAATACACTATGTGTCCATGAGTTCAAAACAAAACAAAACAAAAAAAGAACCCTGAAAATTTATATAGGATCCTTTAGAGCAGTTGCTCTCAACCTTTCAAGACTACTGTACCCCTTTCAGGAGTTGGATTTGTCTTGCGTAGCCCCAAGTTTCACCTCACTTAAAAACTACTTGCTTACAAAATCAGAAATAAAAATGCAAAGATGTCACAGCACACTATTACTGAAAAATTGCTTACTTTCTCATTTTTACCATATAATTATAAAATAAATCAACTGGAATATAAATATTGTACTTATATTTCAGTGTATAGTATACAGAGCAGTATAAACAAGTCTGGTCTCTATGAAATTTTAGTTTGCACTGACTTCGCTAGTGCTTTTTATGTAGCCTGCTGTAAAACTAGGCAAATATTCAGATGAGTTGATTTACCCCCTGGAAGACCTCTGTGTACCCCCAGGGGTACATGTACCTCTGGTTGAGAACCGCTGCTTTAGAGTACCACAAGCTTTAGGAAGGGGATGTGTGAGACTGTATTTATATCATCGTGGACATATACTGTATCAGCATGAGGAAAGAGGGGCACGTATGTATCTGTAACTTACTTTCACGTGGAGTTCAAATTGGATGTAGAGGAAACATCTTCATTAATGGGATTCCACATAACCTTATTCAGCGTAATTCTACTATCAGCACTGGGAAGATCCTCAGCTATCCAGATTATTTTTGTTTCAAATATTCAGTGTTTTCTTATTGTCATGATCAAAGTTTTCTTCTATGTACAAATGAAAATGGAATTGTTTAAAAGTAAAACAATAAATATAGGAATTATTTTAGTACTGTCAGAACATTAATTGCATTTGAATAAAACCAAGGAACCAGAGTAACTCAGCTCAGTGGGACTACTTCTGTGGGTAAAGCTACTCACAAGCATAAATGCTTCCAGGATCAGGATCTACAAAACAGAAAAAGAATATTCCAGGAACTATGAGAAACTCATAACTGTCTTGAATATTTTCACAATAGTGATGCCATACTCTTTTGATCTGCATTGTCCGGCTTCTACTTGTTTACAAATTGATTTATAGCATCAAATACCATCTTAACTTTGAACTACTATTTAATATCCCTGTGTTACTTCCTGTTTACATTATTTGTGTGCATAACCTCAGGTATATTCTGTGTGGCCAATTGTTCCTCCTGTAATTTCCTTCCTGTAACTATCACTCTGAAATACAAATAAATTGTTGTAGGGAGGGGAAGTCATAGATATCTATTCAGAGAAGAGTACTTTAAAAAAAAAAAAAGCAAGTCTCCTGTTCCCCCCGAGTTTCTTCATCTAATAAGAGGTAACAAGGGACTGCTACATATATCCAAGAAAAAATAAATGCTAAGACATCCAGAAAAGGTTCTAACAAAAAGCAGTACAAATAGAGGCCCCATTAGCTAATGCACCCCTTTTCAAGACAGCGAAGTCCCACTGAAGTCAAAAGTATTAAGCACATGCTTAAGTGCTTTCCTGAATCAGGGTCATTAGCTCTGACTCTGCAATGCAATATGTCCACAATGGGTCAAGTTCCCAAGTGGGCCTCTAAATTGCATTTACATATTTTGTATGTGCACAGCATACATCTGTGATTGCAAAACAGATAATGTTCAACTGCTTGACTTGAACATGCATAACTGAATTTTGCACATGTAAGCAGGTGCTTACATGAAGTCTGTCAATGGAATTGTATAGGCCCCTTTGATCATTTGACACAGTATATTTCTGTTACTATAAAAAAAGCAAAATTTTCATGAAGATAACAAAGGCCACATGTTAAAGATCTCTAATGGTTCTGCACTCCAGCCTTTAGTAGGAACATAATTATAAAGACTATTGAAAGAAAAGTATGTGGAGGACATATCTACAATGAAAAAAGTCAGGAAGAATACAAGTCCAATCTGTAAAGCAACAGAATCAAGGTCATTTCCAGCAAGATAACATGTTTGATTATTAGAGTTCTTACCCATCACTAGGGTTCTGGACCACCACCAAATTCAGCTCTCATGCTAGCAATGTTAACTGACACTCATGCTCATCACATATATGATAGATCAGGGGTCGGCAACCTTTCAGAAGTGCTGTGCCGAGTCTTCATTTATTCACTCTAATTGAAGGTTTCGCATGCCAGTAATACATTTTAACGTTTTTAGAAGGTCTCTTTCTAGAAGTCTATAATATATAACTAAACTATTGTTGTATGTAAAGTAAATAAGGTTTTTAAAAAGTTTAAGAAGCTTCATTTAAAATTAAATTAAAATACAAAGCCCCCCAGACCGGTGGCCAGGACCTAGGTAGCGTGAGTGCCACTGAAAATCAGCTTGCGTGCCGCCTTCGGCACCCGTGCCATAGGTTGCCTACCCCTGTGATAGATGGACCATGGCCATCAGAAAACATTTCTGTATTTTAAACTATAATGGCATGTAAACAGGAAACATGATTACTGTATTCTGGCAGTCTTCTAGGTAGCTGTTAAAAGGGACAGTGTCAATTTAAAATCTAGGCAGCTTCCAAAAACAAGTAAAAAGTATTTTCAGGTACTACACCTGACCCCAAATCCCTGATTGGTATTAATCTTGCTGGCTCAAAGAGTCTCTATAGGCAGTAACTCTAAACAGATGATCTCTTATGACCCTGAGAAGTGCTGGATCAAGCACAAAAACAAGAGCTCAAAGAAATAATGAAACCTACCCAACTTGTCTATGATATAAAGGTGCACCTAAAGCTGCCATCACTTTCTTAATTACTTTTCCAAAGACCAGGGAATTGAAGACAGGGTGGTAGTCGACATACTTCAGAGTGTATCATGAAGAGACCTTGTGAGGATGGGTCAGGGAGGACAAGGACTGGAACCACAGTTGAATTTCAGAGAACCCAAACCTAATGTATCTGTCTCAAATTGTGTGTGCCCGCATGCATGAGTGGAAAAGAAGGAAAAGACGCATCTTTCGACCATACATGCCTTTAAAAAAATAAATAAAAAATATAAAAATAAATACCTTTTGAGGATCTCTGCCTCAGTGCCAGCAGCCCAGTTCTCATAAGAACCCTACAATAACAAATCAGTATCTGTGTGCACACAGTGCAAGAGAACAAATGTCAGTAAAACAGATTCTCGTTCAAGCTCCCAACAGGTCATTTTAAATAACGGGGGGGGGGGGGAGAGGGGGAAGAGGGGAAGTGTTACAAAAGTGAATCTGACATTTTCCTTTTAGCCCTTTTTCTTGTTTGCCTTGCCATTATTTCACCGCCAGTTCCAGGCATCTTTGTGAAACTGTATTTTCATGGTCACTTTCAACTGGTATACAGCAAACCATCTCATTTCTAAGAACAGAAAATACTTGGGGTTTTACAGGGAACTTTCACCTCACGATAATTCATTCCTGTTCCTTTAAGCATATAGTCATTAACTGATGCTTCTGACGAACATCATGCTCTAAATAAACAGGCTCTTCTGGCTGTCACACAACTTCCTCCTGAAGTTCTGGTGGGTAAAAGTTGAAAAAAATTGCCAAAATACAGAGACCAGCAACTTCTGAGCTGACTTAGGCCTGGTCTACACTACACTTTTAAACCGAATTTAGCAGCGTTAAACCAATTTAACCCTGCACCCGTCCACACAACGAGGCCCTTTATATCGATATAAAGGGCTCTTTAAACCGATTTCTGTACTCCTCCCCGACGAGAGGAGTAGCGCTGAAATCGGTATTGCCATGTTGGATTAGGGTTAGTGTGGCCGCAAATCGATGGTATTGGCCTCCGGGTGGTATCCCACAGTGCACCATTGTGACCACTCTGGAAAGCAATCTGAACTCGGATGCACTGGCCAGGTAGACAGGAAAAGCCCCGCGAACAGTGCTGTGTGACAAGCTTAACGGAAAGCCAAAAAATCAAATGGACGCTCATGGAGGGAGGGAGGGGGTACTGAGGACTCCAGCTATCCCACAGTCCCCGCAGTCTCCGAAAAGCATTTGCATTCTTGGCTGAGCTCCGAATCCAGGGGAAAAGGGCATGAAATGATTGTCTGCCGTTGCTTTCACGGAGGAAGGATTGAGTGACCCGCGACACTGTTTTTGCATTGGGATCTCAACCCAGAATTCCAATGGGCGGGGGAGACTGCGGGAACTATGGGATAGCTACGGGATAGCTACCCACAGTGCAACGCTCCGGAAATCGACGCTAGCCTCGGTACATGGACACACACCGCCAAATTAATGTGCTTAGTGTGGCCACGTGCACTCGACTTTATACAATCTGTTTTACAAAACCGGTTTATGTAAAATCGGAATAATCCCGTAGTGTAGACATACCCTTAGATAACAATCTACAAAGACTTCAGTCCAGAGCAAACAAGATGAAAAGCCACATTCAACATGGCTGGATTTCTATACTAGCATGAATACCTTAAATTGCACCATGCATCAACCAAAGTAATTAAACTAATTGCACCTGTCACATTTTTAGTTGTGTAGGAGTCTCTGCTGTCAAAATGAGAACCGTTCATTCTAACATGTACAGCATCACATTTGAAAGTAATACTGAGTGACTTACCACAAGGACTTACCAGAGAGTATTTTAATATCAAAAATATACCACTTAATAATGGTCCCAGAACTGTGAAAGTGCCCTCTTCTGCAGCCCTTACTCACCAGAGTAGTCTCATGTAAGTCAAATAAACTACTCCAGCAAATATAGACTATAGAACCAGACCATTAAACAAGACAACCTGAGTATTTTGAATATTTCTAGTGGGACTCCTATCAGCCAGCAGCAGACTCGAAGGTCCGTGCTCTGGGTTCTTTTAAAACTTCTAAGACTACTGGCCTGGCTATCCCCAATTTCAGAGGAAGCCAGTCAGTTTGACAAAGGCTCATCAGGTCTAGGAGGGCTGTAAAAATGGCTGGCCTTATCTTCACTGAGTCTGTGCTTGAGAAGTTCCAGAGCAGAGTGAGAAGTTTAGAACAACCCAAGGGAACATTACTGAGCGTCTATTAAAAGGAGGTTGGTAAAGCAGTGGTGTATTTTAACAAATGTTTAGAGGATGAAGTAAATGTATAAATCAACTCTACACTAACACCAGATTAGGAGGGATCATGAACAGAGAAATGGACAGAGATAAATTACAAAAGGATCTTGAGAGCATGGAGAAATAGATAATTATTAACAAATTGAGATTTAATTCTGATAAATGCAAAGCAATATGCTTAGGGGGAAAATAATAATGAGTAATACCAGAGAAGAGACCAATGGTTATAATGTAGTAAAGGTGAACTGTAATACTGAACTGGACAAATTAAGTGTGATAATGTTAACAAAAAAAAAAAAAAGAGCTCATGCAGTACAGCAAATACCCAGATCACTCAACCCTCGTAACTAAACCTCTTGATTAACAAATCTGACTTCTTTCTCCTCCTCCCAACACCTCATCAAGAGCTGTACAGACATAGTAACCCTGGATGAGAACATTCTCAGGCCAAATCACAGCCCCTATACAACAGGTCAGTCTCTTTTCAGTGCACTGCGTATGTGAACTCTTCATCCAAACCTCCCTTTATCTGAAAGTTGTGGTTGGTCCCAAAGACCTTTGGATACTCAGGGTCAACGGGATGCCCGAACAAGGATGAATTATTACACTGAATATAGCATTAGTAAGGCCACACTAGTGTCCTTTGTACAGTATAAAGCATGTTTTTAAAATAAATGATACACAAAAATAAAAACACTGATAAAGTGGAGGGGAAACCCAAAAGGGTTCAGGAATCATAAGGGAATTACAAAATATGATTTATGCAGAGAGAGTAAAGAAATTTAACATGTACAGCCTAGAGGAATGATAAAAAGCAGGTGTAACTATCCAAACACTTGAGAGTTCTGAGATTTAAAGGGGGAACAGTTGTAAAGCTTAAAGAAGTGTCATGAAAATAAAACCAGAAAATTTAAAATAGAAAGCATTTTTAACTAAAGTTTAAGTCCTTGATTCTGCAGAGACTTACACACGCTGAGTAGTAGCACTGTATAAGCCTTATGCACATGTGTACATTTTTGCAAGAACAGGACGTAATAGAAAGACAAATTATTCTGTAGTTTAATCTATAAAGGGATGGTGTTAGATCCCTAATTTTAAGGGGTTAATTTTCAAAAGGACCTTTACCAGCCCTCCACTTGTATTAGCATAAAACAACATGCAACCATACACATACCCACCTTTAGCACACCTGCAGGCACTTGAAACAGTCTGAATCTTGGGTGCATACAGATGTTAGACTATTGTTTAAGTGTACACACTGGTATTTGCACCTCTTCAGGGTGTGAAAACTTTGCACATAACATATTCAACTTGAAGTCTGAAAATGTATCCCTAAAGGTGTATCCAAGTTTTCTTTTGAAAACAGCTGAGATTAGTAGAGTGGAAAATCCACTACTCATGCAGAAGAATGGATTAGATGACCCAGGATTCCATTCCAATCCCCATCATCCAAAACTCTACAGTACTAAAAACAAATTACTTTGATGGAGAATGAAGAATAATCTGTCATCATGAAGTTCTACAAGAATAACTGTGAAAAATGTTGGTTCAGGATACGTTGCCAAGGTCTTATGGTAGGAATAGTTTATCAGATGGTCTATGTTTCAGTTTGTCCAGACCTAGACGAATTAGTGTCTCTTCTGTTCCTAATTTTACTACTTCTAAAGAGTCAAAGCTGGATCTTTTTGGAGTCTCTCTTATAAATTTGGGCTACGATAATTTCCCAATCACATGAAGCAGCCGTTACACAATGGGAGAACTTATCATAGCCCAAATTTACTAGAGATACTTCAAAAAGATCCAGCTTTGAATTTTTAGAAGCAGTAAAGGTGGGAACAAAAGAAACACTAATTCAGCAAGGTCTGGACAAACCTGCCACTTTACTGTAGGTGCTGCATCTTCAGATTACTGAGGAAGAGGATGTAAGTGAAAACAATGGTGAATGTATTGCCAGGAATTCTGATTTAAATTCTAAGTATTCACATGAGATTAATTTTGTATTTCTTTCCCTTTAGCTATTTTGATCATTAGCTGGGTGATGAAGAAACTCAGGACAGTTTAAACCAACATTTAGTAGTAAGAGAATCTGCCACTAAGATTGTGTTACATCTTTATATAAACAGTGTTCTTCATCTTTGAAGAAATTTATTTATAATTTTATCTCTATGTATATTTCTCTGGTGCTAATCTCTGCACAGTGCCTTTATAATCATCAGTTAATTCTCCCAACAGCTCACAATAGGCAAAGATTATCCTCTTTTTACAGATGGAGAAGTTGAGGCTGAGAGGCTGCCCAAAGCTAAAGAGAAAGTTAGTGCTAGAGGTAAAATTAGAGTGCATTAGAATCTGGTTCCCATATTAGTTCTCAGACCAATCAACTCACTCTCTGATGACTATTTGATCAAATAAACCAAAAAAGACTCACATCTTCCATGCCAAAGCCAACATTCACACTCATGTCTATTACGTATCCTGTATTCAACTTTCCATGACAAAGTATGGCAAAACTGAAATGTTAGGGCACAGAACATAAAACACTAATGGCTGAAAAAGACTGAAGTTCAGTATCAGAATGGTCATTTGAAGAAAATGCCTTGATAGTTTCAGAAAATGAGATGCCACCCAAATAGTTACAAAATTAATGAAGTGAAATGGAAATACAGGAAAGCAAATAAACCCCTTGAAAACAGCAGCCATGATGCAGCATGTCATCACATGACCTTTTCATTTAGCAGGTTTTAACCTTAACCTGCGTGATCATCAATTTAGTATTGTGCTGGCTGCTGCAAACCCTGCAAGTTTTTAAGCCAGCTATTGTTTTCAGTGTAACATGCATAAATAATTCCCATTAACCTTACTGGGAACTTTGTGCATGTGGCCGAGGAAGTCAAGATGCCCCCAAGTACTTAAGTTCAAGAGAGCTTGTTTTCTGCATGTTCTAAACAAGTGTCAACGTAAATTACTTGTGTGTACGTGTGCGTGTATGTGTGTCCACATGCGTGTGCATGCCTTGTACATTTATGAGTATCATGCTAACTAAAAAAACATGTTTAATGCATCAGTCCTACAGAAGATTTGCTGCAGGGAGGGTGTATGCTCCTCTCAGTAAGTAAGGAATGTCTAACTTAGCAGTACCCGTAATAGGACAAGTTAAAAAAACAAAACAAAGCAAAATAAAAGAAAACCCACACCACACTTACTCCAAGACTTACATAATTTAAAGCATTTTAAGTCCTATATTCCATGCTATCAGAACCTTGATAGATCACAGAGTGCATGTGCAATCTGTTTTAAATACAGTTTAAATGCTGTGTCTGAAAAGAAGGTATTTGCAAACAAAAAGACTATTTTTATTTCTATAAACATATTGTACTATAAACAAATAAATCTCTGCCTTTGCTATCAGCATTTGCAGGCATCAGGAAGCATCCTAAATGGTGAAGTGACCTGACCTAACCTAACATGAGGTGATGGATGCATTTTACTTTTTAAGTCAAAAGGGCACTTAGAGTTGATTTTTACAATGATGAAAAAGATAACATTTGCTCTGCTTTATTTTCAGACTCTTATCCTATCAGTAAAATCTGATCTTTCCGAGTTGTTTACACGCTTCTGCTCTCTGCTGTCGCCAGAAAGGCTTTCTCTAGCTTCCTGTTCATTTTCAGAGGAGTCATCTCCAAAGGCTATGATTGTGGTAGGGTTGGGAGACAGGGGAAGGAGGTTAAGGGCTGCAGATGTAAAATATAGTGTATGCCACTACAGCATCAGTGTGTCACCTAATACACCAAAGAACACTAGAAAGATAGATATGGACAAACTGTTTTGATAAAATAAGCATGTTAGATGTGACATAAGCAGCCTCTTTCTGCTAGACAGAAAACATTTTGATCTAAAAGTTAAATATTTATCTGCTATAATTGTGTCTATGAGATGTTAAGTGCCGAGTCCTGCAGCCTTTGTACTCAGATGACTTCTACTGAAGAGATGTGCCTATGCAACAACTGCAGAATCAGGATAATCAAAAAATAAACTTTCAAATTACAATATGGGCTACATGCCCATATAGTAGAATGTACAGCACCTGTATCTTTGTAGACATTTATACTGCACTCAGAGTAGTTTGTAAATACTTTATGAATTCTAAAAATGCTACACCAAAGCAGCTCTACTTCTCTTGCCCATTCCTAGCAGGACTGGTATTATATCTGTACTTGTTGCAGGATGGTTAGTCTGAAGCAGATCGCACATGTGTGGCTGAGGGCAGCCAGTGAGGATGTCTACTGAAAAGATAATGAATCACCTTTCCATCATAATCTGGAATTTTCAGACTGTGTAAACAACAGTTGAAATTTCAGTTGGAACATACAATATACATTCCACTGATACCACAGCCTGGGCTCAGCAGTCACGCTCCCGTTGAAGTCAGTGGCAAGATTTCTACTCACTTCAGAGGTGACAGTCTACGACCCTATATATTAGAAGTCAGTACACTTTAACATTCTTTTAAGCACAGGCCTCTAAGTAATAAGTTTTCTCCCACTGGATCTATTTCTTTTTCTAATGCTACCAATTCAGTTAATTGTATATATACATGGTGCTTTCACAGGCAGCAGTAGTGGTTTGGGATTTCTTTTGCTTTGTTTTTTGTTGTTGTTGTTGGGTTTTTTGGGGTGTAGTGTTGTAAGTACAAGAGTTAGGGAGCTGAGCTGTCCTGACATGAAATGTTTTCTTTCCACTTCAGCAGTCTGTTTTGATGTGTTTTCAGAGTAAACAACAGTACTGCACAAGTTAACATCAAGAGTTTTCTGCTGTTGTTGCTTATAGCAGCTAGAACAAAAGTTCTCTCCAATCCATCTGAGTGAAGCCTACATAAGTAATTGCGCTGTGCTTAAGAACTACTATAGTCAGCAATAGTTGCTATCTGAACTACATTCCTTAGCAGTTAAGAATTAAAGATGTATTACAAGGGTAAAAGAATCTGAATTTAAGAATTTGTTTACAGAGACCATGGCAAGGATCTGAAAGTATTTGTGATAATTTACAACACATTTTGGTAAATGATCTAGTGCTGAAGATGGGCAATTCAATACAGGCCTCCTCTAGATGAAAATCTGTTTCTTATTCCTCATTCTATTTTTTGTTAGTGAACTTCTTGCTTGTGAAAACTGTGGATGGAATGACAGCTTGGAACACCAAAGGGATTTGTTCCTATACCAAGCAAAGCATGGACGGGCAGCGATAGTGCAAACACCCTACATTTCCCTGTAGTGCTTCTGTTTATGTTTAAGAAATCTCCTTCTTCAGCAAGTTAATGTTAAAAGAAAGCCTTTTACTGCTATTTTGGTACTTTCTTGCTTGGAAAGTGCTCAATCTCTCCTTTACCTCTTTTTCATGATGGCCAAGACCTTCCTCTGGATTTCTGAGGTTGAGGATGTGCACCTCCTGCGGCAGGCCCATTGTGCCTCTGCTTGCACAACCAGATAAGACGGTAAAGCTCTCCAGCAAGGCATGAACTGGGTGGGAACTGTTGACAGCCGATAACACACATTCACTCCTAGGCACAGGACCTGTAGAGGAAATCACAGATACACACCATTCAGAGACAAGAACCAGAGTAAATGACATCTTTTAAACTAGAATTGTCTTTTTGACTACAAAACCATTGGAACACAAACAAACAGAGGCTTCAATTAGTTATCTGCAATATATAATGGAAATAACTTTTTTAGTTATCATAAATAATAATTTGTTTCAATTACTTTGCTTATTTACTTATTTTGTCATTCCTTTTTGGTGCTAGATCTTTAATTCATTTCTCTGACAATCCTCATTTGAATCGTGTATTCCTCTCCTTCCCAAAATTGTAGGAAGTCCACCGTACAACAAGAAAGTAAGGAAGGAAATAAGGACTGAGAAAGAAAAGAATGAAAAAAATAAAAAACAGGGGGGAGGGATTGGTTTGCCTGAGATGCAGATTATTTGTCTATGTGAAACATCTTTATGACAAAAACAGAAAACATAACTACGCAATCATATATATTCCTTTTGAAGTAGAGTGGCTATATAATGCAAACATAGTTCAAGTGCCCTGCCACATTACTGCAGACATTTATCACATGGCAAACTGAAATGTTGTTTGCCAAGTCTATTTTGAATCTGACAATGATGATCTAAACTGATAACAGCTATCTAGTCCAAAACATAGTCAATGTCCTTTCAAATAATCATTGCCATGCTTTTATGTTGTATTTGAGACAGTGTGATGTGATATAGCAGGATAGCACAACAGTGAGTGTGTATGGAGTAGTTTACATATAAACTATATCTGCAGGAAACTAAAGGAAGACAAATATCTATGAAAAGCAGCTTTGCTTTTCCAAAATGGTTCAAACACACCATTATAACAACAGATACAGTATGTTTTTGATTGCAAAGGTCACTGAATTAGGCCCAGATGCGTGCCAGGTCAACTCAAAGATTATACATAGAAAAGACAGGGCACAGGCTTGAAGAATTGTGATATCTCAGCCTGCTACACATTTGCTAGAGGGAGGAAAAAAACGATTTCCACTGAAGAAACTTTTAAATGGAAAAAAAAATCCCCCTCCCCCCCCAACAGAAACATTTTGCAGATTTTTGTATATGGTTCATAAGCAGTTACATATCACTAAAGATCATCAGACCAAAACTGTATAATCAGCAAGTATATATTTTTTAATTCTTGTTTTAGCATTGACCCATAGTTTGCTTATTAAATAAAAAGTAAGGTCCACAACTGATCATTTTAAAAGAAACTATCCAACTCTCAAACAGACTTTTTCTAAAGGAAGCAAAGGTGTTGAGAACAATGAGATTTTTGCAATGTCTTAGATCATGCATGTCCTGTCCCGTGAAAGGGGCTGTTTCTATAATGGTGCATACTACAAGTCCTGCCAGCTCCCAAAGGACAGGCATGCTTTTTAAAGGCATTGCTTGAGGCATGATTTACACCTGCCCAGACATGGAGTGCAAAGGATGAGCAAACAGAACACTCTCAACATGAGAAGCTTGGCAACAGCACTGAATGAACACTGAAAGGGTGGGAGACTTTGAATATTTTTTTAAGCAAGAATAAATGATACAGCCACGTAAAATAAAAATACAGACCTCAAGCAATGATACATACTATACTTTAAGAAAGCCTAATAAGAATGTTGTTTCTTTTATTGCTTTAAAAAAGTAGTTATCAGTAACAATAATACAACTGACAAATTAGTATATTATTATTATTACTGTACAGGTATAATGATAGTGCCTTGAGCCCCATTGATGGACCAGGACCAGATTGTGCAAGGCACTGTACAAACACAGTGCAATGAGACAGTCCCCGTCCCAATCAGCTCAACCAGCAGCATATCAGTCTTGCAGCTAAATGAGTTTTATATGAGCTTGTAGCAGGGTGCTTACCCTGCTTCTGCCCTGAAGGGCTTAAAACAGCCCTGGGGGAAGGTTGTGGCTGGGAGCTACTAAGCTGGGCTGATTGGGAAGGTAGGTTCAGCTGTGGCCAAGCCCCAATCAGGCCCAGCTGGTCCCTATAAAAGGCTGTGAGCCAGAAGCCCAAACAGTCTCTCTCAAGCTGTAGAGGGAGAAGGGCCTGGTTGCAGGTAGCTAGACACAAGGTATCTGAGTGAAGCAGGGCTGGGGAAAGGTAGAAGAGCTGGGGAGCGCTAGCCTGGAAAGCCCCAGGCTGCAGCCTAGCATTGGGATAACAGGTACTGGGGGTTGCAGAGGGGTAGGCCAAGGCAGCAGGCCCAAACCCTCCTTGCCAGTGATGAGTGGGCTGATACTGCAGTCTGCCCCAGGGGGCTAGACGATGACTGGCAGTATCCATATACTGAGGCTGGGTGGGGGTTCCCCGGAGAGGGGAGACCCTAAGACTGAGGGGATTACTGCTGGGGAGCAGCACCCCAGGTAAAAGGGCACCGGGTCGTGGGAGGGACATAGGGCCAAAGGACAGGTGAATCACTGGCCTGCAGAGGGCGCTCCAGAGCTGGAACAAGCTAATTCCCAGGAGTCACCAGCAGGAGGCGCCGCAGGGGTGGGTCTGCTGTCTACAGAGCTGTACAATAAATATTCCCAAATGCCATGCCAGATACTTGGGTAAGGGAATGAAAGAAGGATTAAGGAATGGTCATTCACTTGAGCTCCTTTTTGCTGGCCAATTTACTGAATGGATTTGGGGTCTGTCACCCAGCCTCTCTTCCAACTGCAGAAGCAATGCAACAGTAGAACAATTCATTCATAAGAAGAGGCTCAAGAAAAATACAGGGCAAGTCAGCAACCTCTACCTAAAGCACTGTCAGGTGCTCATCTGAGCCAGCATTTGCATCAAGGGCAGGGCAGGCTAAGTGAAGGGTGCACACCAAACGGTTCTTGGAAGAAGGCAGGAAGAAGTGAAGTTGATGAAGCAATGTTGACAGAAGTGTGCACTTTTCTTAGTGACATTCTGGAGGAAGATCAACTATCTGCTTTCCAACAGGATATTTCTGAGCCTCCTAACTAATTTCTAAAAATATCCACCCATCCTTCCCTCCATCATACAGCCTGGTCTTTACTTCTGTAACAACAATGTGCATTTGTTTTGGGTGCTACACCAAGCTTTCTAGGGCTCTCAGATTCTCAGGAACAGCAATTCCTTCTGATCTGGCAACACTGGAAATCACATGAACAGAGAACTGTGCAATGACTGGCATGAGTTTGCACATCTACAACCAATATCCCATGGAAATCATTAAGGTTTTCGTGTAGTTCCATATATTTTCACCAGGTCTAAATACGACCTGAAGCAATTCTTTCTAGCACTGCATACAGGGTGCCAATCCTCTTCTCATAAAAGAAGTCCTGTTATCCCTGCAACCCTGTCTATATAGTAATGGTCCCCAATGTGGTGCCTGTGGGCACCATGGCGCCCGCCAGGGCATTTATGTGTGCCTGTCCAGTGCCCAGCAGGGGAGAGAAGCCGGGGCCCCACCCCTGCTGGGGACAGAGAACTCCGGGGCTGCAGGCTGCGGGCGCCAGTGTTCTCTGTCCTCCTGGCTTCTCTCCGCACTGCCCAGAACTGGCGCCAAAAAACCCCAAACCCAAAAACAAAACAAAACAAACCACTCCGACTCTGCAGAATGGACAGAATGCCGCCCCGTAGCATGTGCTGCCCCAGGCACGTGCTTGCTCCACTGGTGCCTGGAGCCAGCCCTGTATGTGAGTAATTGTTGGCGCCCGCCACACTCTTCTGAAAACATGAATGTGCTACTGGTCACAAAAAGGTTGGGGACCACTGCTATATAGGGTCTTATACTGCGTTCATCACCGTATCCAACATGTACAATTTATAATGCTGGAAAACCAAACAGATTAATTACAAAAATAAAAAAATAAAAATCTCTCTCTGTGATACCACTAATCATTTTATTTATCTTCCCCAGCACAGCCTGCTCATAGCTGAAGCCTTATATAAAACCACCACCTCATCCTGTCTCAGCTTTACTTTCCTGTTGTTTTGCCATGCACAAGCTTTAGATCCATTTCTGCCAGTCTTCTCATTACATGCCCACATCCTGTCCTTCCCTTTTCTACTTCACTATCATCAACTATGCTAACACACCACCCATACTTGACATTATCACTGTTTAACAGAATACAGACTTACCCCTATTGAGACTATGTATTTTAAGTTGAGTTTGTACTCACCTGTCTTGCTGTTGTACTACATGTTCCATTTCTTTAACAGTTTTCTTATTTTAAAAAAATCCCAGCTTGTAATGCAACTAAAGATTAATTAGTTATGGTTTGCAAAGCCCTCTGAAGATGAAAACCAGGTTAAGTAATCTCATTATAACTGATATATACTCCTATGTAGCACAACATATTTCAGGGTTACAACTGTTGGAGAATTGTATTAAACATTTTTTCCACTTTCAATAAATAGCAATTTTTTAAAAAAGGCCCTTAATATAGATCCAATTCTGTTCGATACTAACATCTGGAACTTATTCAACATCATTTAAGCACTCTGTTTCCCATATCACCCAAGCTCCTAATGAGTAACGTGTGTTCTGTTGTAATAAAAACGGTAGAGATGGGGTGGGGGCAATGTTATAACCCAAAACCAACTCATAACTATGGTGGATTTGATTCAAATAATAATATAGGCTAATATAGTTTTGTTATATTTCCATAGGGACTTCTGCAGCTCTGTCAGAAGAAAAGCGTGACCAACTCCCGCAAACTGTGTGAATCTGCATGGCAGGCTCCAAAGCACGTTAACATTGTTCCATAGGAATCCCAAAAGGCCCTGCAGGAGCCTGCAAACTGCAACAGCAGAATCCAACACTTCTTAGAGGAAAGCACAGATTTAGTCTAATTGATTTTCATATGGGGAATGTTCCATATTTGGGCATTTTGCATAAAGGCAAAAGTTTCAAAACATCTGGAAACAGCAAAGTCCAGAAACACCAGGGATCTCTGAGCTGTTAATTTTGAAGTAATGTAAATTACTATAGACCAGCTCTGTAGGCCTTTGGGAATCTAGCTAGACTTCACCACTTTTAATATCTAGACTCCATATACTTTTGCTGGTAAGACTATCCCAAGTGGGCCTAAATGTCCAAACAGGAACCAAATATGCCCAGGTGACAAACTTGTACAAAGAAGTGGCTTGGGTGTGTGTGGTAATTTAGTGGCACTTTTTATTGGTTTGTAGCATGATGAATGGAACTAGACAAAGAGGGTCAGGTTTCAGGAGAGACTTAATTTGATGTATCACTAGGGGGCTCAGGAATGCAAGCAGAGGCCAAGCTCCTATCTCCCCTTCTGTAGAGCCTCAACATGAAACACTGACCACTCTGGATACTCAGTAAAGATCTTTCATATACTTCTGCTGCACCACTTATTACTAATGAAAAATAGCCAATGCAGGGGGCGGAGACAGAGACACACCATTCCACAGATAGCTCAGGAAGGGATTGTATTCTCCTATATGTTCTCCTTTGATCAAGGACTTTTTATTGAAAGAGCACATTTATCTGAGCATTTACACTGTATTAATATGCCAGGGAGAGATCCAAAGCAAAGAAACTGGGAAAGGCCTCAGTACTTCAACTCTTTCAAAGAGAAAATATTAAACTTCCACTTGCCTTTCTTGTATGTAAACTATTCTATGCTATGAATAGACCACCCTATCTGACCCATCCTGGGAAACTAGAGCCTTTGGATTGCTTTGCTTATGCCACATCAAAATTACACACAACAAATTTTAAAGAAATGTCACTAAACTGATAACCAAGTGAGAAAAAGCAAGTAGTAACGTGTGGGAGCAAAGTGAAAATGGGAATATCTAGGTGAGGTAAGGGGATAAAAAACCATCCAATATCCCCTAGAACCCAGAATTTCTCTTAGGAACCCAACATCTAAGATCACTCAACTTCAACAAGGAAAGAAAAGCGTTAAAGAATTAGTAACAATAAGAGAGAGAGAAAAAAGAACCTTCACTCAAATAAAAAAATTATACTGAATTTAAGAGAACTATTCCCATATGGCACCTCTTAGAAGGAACCCAGTACTGTAATACAAATATGACTTACTATCAGGACAAATGAGATTTCTTTGAAGATTTATGGGTTTTCTGCTGATGGTAATGGCACAGTTTCCATTGCCTCATATGGTAATCTGTTGGCATGGACTGTGCTCTGAAGTGCCTGGATAGTAAAAACCCAAGAAACTGTCACAGTAAGAATTACACCACAAGTTATTGTTTTTAAGAGTATGTGTCTGAGTGAAGGAACAGGAGTAACAGCAAGAGGAAGGCAGCTAGGTAGTCTCTGGATAAGGGAAAGTCAAATAACGGTGTCAAGTTAGTGTATGCACTCAAGCATCTTAGATTACAGGCCACATGAAATGGTAAATTCTAGATATCTCTGTTACTGCATATTGCTAATTATATTAGGAAAGAAATTTTACCTATGTTAGTGATAATTAGCAATACCTACAATTAGCCATCTCATTTAAGAGATAGAGAGGCGTGTTAAAATTGTATTTACAAGTAAGTAAATGGAGAGATCCATTTACTGTTACATATTCCTCCATGACAAAGAATTGCACCATCAGCCATCTTTTTGAGAAGGAGCAAGCGAATGAGAGGGGAAATCTACAGTCACTAACACATGGCCAGACAGTCTCTCATCCTTAACTTAGAACCCACCTAAACACCAGAGTTTTTAGATTTAAACCAGAACCTTTGAGGATCCAGTACCATTTGGTTCAGGTAAAAAGCAAGTTCTGGATGCTCTAAAACTTATCTTATTCCTTAGCAGTAGAACAAGGATTACTTTCAAACAATCTTAATTGTTTACATAGCTTCTACAGCTAAATGGATGTTTGTGCTATATTATATTAAACTGATAATTTACTGAAAACAAATTACATTTCTTTTTGCAATAAATCAAAAATATTTCACACAACCCAACATTTTTGGAGGGAAGAGAGGGAAAAGGGAATGATTTTATGGTATCAAATAACTGTTGTTTCTTTTGTTCTAAATTGTGATATTTTCTCTTTTTTGCCATTCTGATGTGCATGTCGAGCAATAAACTAACAAACCAGAGAGACTTTCAGAAATGCTCAGCACTGGCCTAACTCCACTCCAATTGACATCAATGGCAATACTGCCATAGATGTCAGTGGGTGTATAGTTAAACCAACAATTAAAACACTTTTGAAAAACCTGCCCTGAAAGTGTTAAGGGATTATTGTGAGGATGCTATCTCAAATATCACAATACTTTTCCACAGCCATTATCATGGATTAAATCCTGAACACAAATCTCACATGTAGGCCCAGTGAAAGTGTCGGAGTAGGCCCAGAGTAGGCTTTAACATGTGAAGGAGACAACTTGATTTCTACAAGACTACTTATGGATGTAAATTAAGCAGGATTTTGTCCCAGGAGTTGCTCTACAACAGTAGTTCTCAACCAAGGTGCATGTACCCTGGGAGGGGAGATGGGGGCAGGGGACACAGAGGTCTTCCAGGGGTTATGGCATTATGCCCCATATTCTTCATAGTAATATTATGATGATATGAGTATGGCATAATTATGATGTATTTTGTGCAAGATAAGGCACTGAAAGGTAACGATTTACTGAATATGATTACTTTATTTGTATGCATGTATCATTTTGGTATCTGAAGTTAGGAATATTGTCTATGCATCTCTTACAAATGTGTTTACATTTGGGGAATGCCCACTAGTCAGAATACAATCAGTCTAGATGGGTGGTTGGGAATGGCCATTAGGGAGAACCATAGGTCTTAGAAAAAAAAACAGGAGTACTTGTGGCACCTTAAAGACTAACAAATTTATTTTAGCATGAGCTTTCGTGAGCTAAAGCTCACTTCTTCGGATGCATAGAAGATGCTAATCTCCCACTGGGGAGCCTTCCTGAGAAGCCTTCCTAGAGATGCTGCAAACAGCCTCTGAGTCACTGCTGTGGTGGCCCTATAGGGACATATGACTAAGTCAGCTGGTACTGGACTCCACAATACTACTACTGTTTTTCCCACTAACGGGATGGGGGAATCAAACTGGGAGACAAAGGATTCCCCCCATATGCTAAAGCTATTTAAGGCAGGGGAATGACATCATTGTGGTTCGTTCTTCACTGACTCCCTACCCAAGAAAGAAGACTGCTTGAAACACCTGAGAAACAAGAAGACTGAACTAGGGGGGGAAGGGCTGAACCCAGACTAGAGGTTGCCTACCCTGTGAAAGGAATAACTGAGTTTTCAGCTGTAAGGAAGTGCAGCTTGCCTTCAAGAATCTCTGCAATCTGCCTAAAACAATATTTAGCGTGAGAATTTGCTACTTATAACCAATTTCTTTGGTATATTAAGCTGAGATTGTGTGTTTGTTTTATTTGCGTGGTAATCTGCTTTGATCTATTTGCTTTCCCTTATAAATAACTTAAAATCTATCTTTTGTAGTTAATAAACTTGTTTTGTTTTGTTTAAGACCAATGTGTGGGAAACATTACTGAGGGGCAAAAGCTTTTGCATATCTTCCTCCACATTGAGGGAAGGGGCGAATTTCATGAGATCTCTGTGCAGTGCAAGACAGTACAATTTTGGGTTTACCCTCCACAGTGGGTTGTGCACTTGAGTACTGGGTAGTTCCTTAGCTGAGCCTTCCCATGCAGAGCTGATTTCAGCATCTGTGTGTGTATGTGTATTGGTAAAGTGCAGTCTTAAGTCTGAGGGAGGGCTTGCCAGGCTGCAGAGAAGTACAATGTAAAGGGAACCCAGGCTGGTGGGTCAGGCAGGCTCAGTGGTATCCCAGTCCCAAGTGGCACCCGGGGGGGGGGGAATATGGGGGGCATCACATGGGTACATCAACTTACCTAGATATTTGCCTAGTTTTACAACAGACTACATAAAAAGCACTAGCAAACTCAGTACAAACTAAAATGTCATACAATGACTTGTTTATACTGCTCTATAAACACTATACACTGAAACGTAAGTACAATATTTATATTCCAGTTGATTTATTTTATAATTTTATGGTAAAAATGAGAAAGTAAAGCAATTTTTCAGTAATAGCAGGCTGAGACACCTTTGCATTTTTAGATCTGATTTTGTAAGCTTAAGTGAGGTGAAACTTGGGTCTACGCAGGACTCCTGAAAGGGGTACAGTAGTCTGGAAAGGTTGAGAGCCACTGCTGTACAAAACTAAAGCTTTTCACTTGTGTTTGTTCTCTGTTTTGAGTATTATACATTCAATTCACCTCACACATTAAAGTAGTGTCAGTGAATTTGGGCCAGATCCTATTTTATTTGAAGTCAAAACACACATGAAGCAGGATTGCAGTTGAGCAACATTTCTGGAAGCACACGTAGCATGTCTTTCCAGAGAGGAAAGATGAGTAGGACACTAATAACTGTAGATGTAAAGCAAGGAGGCAAACTCTGAGACACATGTACCACAGGCGATGTAAAGGAGCTGCACCAAACATTGGGCAGTATACGACCTGTAGTGTAAAACCACAAAGGGCAGGTGGGTAGAGATAAGCAACTATTAGGGACAGCTGTATTTGTTTACTGTAATACTGAAACCATCTGAAGGCAGAACATTCAGAAGTTTGACTGTTTCTCAAATGTTACTGGTTTCATACTTTGCATAGAATAGATGGGAGGAAAAGAATGAGGGGGTGGAAAAATGCAATGAGAAAATGATGTGCAAAGAAAATCAAATACAGAAAGAGCATGAAAAAGGAGGAGAAAAAAAACCATTCTATTGAAATAATAAATGGCATAGATATCGTATGCAAGTCTACATATACTGCTCTTAGGGGACCTTAACTTTCTGGGGGTTCTTTTATTGCCAACATTTAGCATAAGATTACCTTCAGCTAGAAAGGTGTATTTTCGGTAGTGGTTCTTTTGAATTGAATTACCCCGAGGCAAGGGAGAAGTGTAGAATCAAAGGGGAAAAGTTCACAAACTCAGACTAGTTTTGTCAACTCAAAACCCACTATGCAACACCACCTAATCTCTGCAAGAAAGTGAATTTGGCCTGTATATTATCTTCCCATTGGTGTATTTATGCAATAGCATATTAAGATACATGCCAATCTCTGATTTGTTTTCAGGTTGTTCAGCAATCCTGCATGCAACCAGAGTACCAATGAATGCACTCCTCATCCCAATATTATCACCCTTACTAATTCCTATTCTGTACTATGATCAATTCTATCCCAGAGTATTTGCATGCAATGCCCAATCCACTCTGTTGCATTCACATTGCATTGCAAGTCAAATGTAAGTTTAACCAAGATACTATTTGCCTCCTTTATTTTCTGTAGTGTTTTTAAAGGATTTTTACCATGTATAGCATAAGTATCTGACTTCTCCCACCTGCCCATTCAGAATCATCCTAGCCTTCTGCAGAAGTTGTGTGCTGTTCTCTTGTTGGATTGTAACTATGTACGGCACAATCCCACGTCTGATTTTCTCCCTGTGAAGAGGGATTTTTGATGCCTCTTTTGAAATATTCCCTTCATTCCTGGCTACTGATAAAACCATACGGCCCACTGTCTCTGCCTCAGCAGAAGTGATCTAACCTTCTGTACTGCTGCATACTCTGGCATTTTTCCCTTAGGCAGGAAATGCAAATTGCCTTTGGAACTAGAAATTTTTCCTTCCACTTTTTAAGAGTAAGTTTCTGCCTCTGTGTGTGTGTTTCTGTGTGCGTGCACACCGCCAAGAAGCAAAACTGAGGTTAATTAAATTATAAATGGTGTGCTTGGAATACTTCAGGATTAATTTGAAAAAGATAACTATCAGATAAAACTCAGATTTTGTTGTAAGGTATGGTTACTAATGAAGGAGTAAATTACAAATAAAGGAGTAATTTTATGAATAAGAGACCAGGTCAAATTAGTTCCTGATTATACATTAAAGTCCAGTTCAATATCTGCTGAAGCAGAGGAAAGTTAGCCAATGTAAACAATATACTGTAAACCAAGCTTAGCAAGAGACTACAGTTGTTTAGGTATATAGTAATTTGATTAAACAAAACACAGGGAATGAATGAGAAACCTGTTCAGCTCAACATCTGCTGAGCACAACTTCATGACAGTATTACAAATACAACATTACCCTAGAAAACAAACATCTGTACCTGGGAAAAAAAAGTCCAAACAGATGTACTATATGTTTTATTAAAGTGCCATACTAAATTTTATGCAATGTTTTCTGTACTTATTTTATGACCAAAAACTGTCAAGGTTCAATTTTCTGCTTTTTTGGATTTTGCAGTAACATGCTGTTTACGGGGAACTTTTCCCCTAGTACTTTTCCATCTCCAAATAATACTCTTCCTCTCTTCCTCCCAAGTGAGCTTTCAGGAAACATTCAGGAATTCATCTTTTCTCTGAATAATCAGTATAGTCCAAATGGATTGTTTTTCATTTAAATAATCCTAACATGCAGAGCTTTTGTTTTGAATGCCGGTGAACTAAAGACACAATAGTTTGTGTTACAGACTTCATCACTGAAAATATTCATACTAAGCATTTGTGTTATGGATCAGCGAAGTTTCCAGTGACCAAATTTTAATTTAGGTTATTCTACTGTGCATGCCTAAGCTCCCCCCTACAGTACTAAGTGCATCTAATAGTCTCTTTCTAACCAAAACTGTTATTTAGTGTTGCTGTGTCCTATTAACCATAGTCCATACTAGACATGGATGCATTTCAGTGATGGCTGACTTCCAGATGTATGAAGATTGTAAAACACTATGGGATTCGGTCACATGGAAGTCTATGTAAAAATAGGATATGGCTGTTATTTGAACAGGGATTAATGGGGGAAACAAAATGTAATATTCTCTCTTGACATTTTTGTTAGTAATCAATCAAGATGTGTTTAAATCCATGGCTACTGAAAGAAGAAGAAATGAACAAATCTAGAACTACTGCATTATTTCATTATTTATTATTTCATTTCATTATTTCAAGCTGTGGCTAACTTTAAAAATGCTTTTTGTTGTGAAATAGTTCCTTTCCCCAGAGATAGCTCATAATTGTCTTGGATTTTAACCTTCTTTACTGTAGAAAGGATAGGAAGTTGCATGGAAACAATGAATGGAAGTACATTTTTTTATCAAACAAGGGCAGGAAGCATTCAGCTGGCTTTACATTAGAATTCCATATTGGGGCCAGAGAAAAAAAATAAACCATGTTGTTTTTTTTAAAAAGCCTATTTAGATTCAAAACCATTGTATTTTTAATAGATTGCTATTGAAACTTCAGAAACCAACCTACCCATATTACTGCTGTTATTGTATTGCTGAAAATGAGTCATAATAAACTTTTGGTAAATTAAAGACAATAAGTAATGAAATTCCAAGCCAATTTAAGGCCGATTTGATGAGGTGAACACAGAACTATATTTATTTTTATATCCAAATAGACAGGAATTCATAAGGCAGTAAACAGCACGCACACACACACGCACACACACGACTTCAACATCTACGTTAGGAGTTTCACAGAAGCCAATGTCCTCTGACTTTTCCTTTCCTTTAAAGGAAAAGGTTACTTATTTAAACTGAGAATAAACAGATCTCAATTCTTTCAATGCTCTGATCTCAAATCTAACAGACCCTTCTAAGAGCAGCACATGCTATCTATCTATAGGACTTATACAGCCCCTATCACTGTAGTATCCGAGTGCCTCACAATCTTCAATCTCCTAATAGCACTATAGAATAGGGAAGTCCTCGGATTCCCATTATACAGATGGGGATTGAGGCAAAAAGACACTAATGGTAAAATTTTCAAAAGCACCTATGTGCCTCAAGATATATCCCGTTTCCAAAAAAAGTCCTATTGATTTTCAAGGTCACACAGGAAATCTGCAGTAGTGCAACGAATCAAACTCAAGTCTCCCAAATCCCAGGTTAGCACCCTAAACACTACACCATCCTTTCTGGGGATATTCCATGGAGAGGAACTGCCCTACTGGAGCAGGCTAGCGTTCTATCTAGTTTGGTATCCTGTCTCTGGCCATGTCAGTACATGTAGATAAACGTACCAAAACATGCAGAAACTTCGTGCCAACGATAATGTAGTTAGTTACTATAATATCAAGATTATACATGCCACACTTATTAATTCCTTGGAGTCTTTTAAAAAAGTCTAGATGATTGAAAAATGATGACAGGAGAGATTTTTCAACGGCACAAATGGCATTTAAGACACCTAACTTCCAGCTGAAAGTCAATGAGAGTCAAACACCTAACTTCCATTTGTGCATTTGAAATTTCCCCCCAACAGGTCCACAATTACAAGGTCATTTATTGGTCCCATTAAAAGGGCAGACACAGTGCAGTACAACAGTCTACAGCTGATGTTTTTATACATGTCTGATGTGGATGACCTCAAGGATGCCACCCAAGACTCTGGCTGGCTACTCAAGTTAACCTCTTGTAGCACAGCACACCACACTCATTAGCTACGCTTCCCGTCCGGCAATATTTTACAGCTATTGCTCTTGAAGCCAGGCAATTCTACTATAAAGACAGAATTAACCCACACATAGCTATGAACCCATTACTGTGTTAGATTATAGCAGCAGTTCTCAAACTATGGGGTGGTCTCCCAAGGGAGTGCAGGAATGTGTCAAAGGAGGCACGAGCGGTGTTTTTTTGGTTTGTTTTTTTTTTAAAAGAGCTCTGGGTGTCAGCCCTGGGTGGCTGGGACTCAGGCAGAAGAGCCATGCAGATGTGGGAGGACAGCCAGAGCCCCGCTGCCCAGGCTCAGGCTCTCCTCTCTTGCCCCTCCATCCATCACTGGGAAGCAGCCTGGGCTCGAGCTTTCCTTCCTCCCTCTCCCCAAATCCCTCACCTGGAGGAGGCGGCAGCCAGCCCCGGATGTGGGGGGCTCTGCTAACAGCTCAGGCTGCCAGCCCCGGGGTGTCAGCAGCAGCACAGAAGTCAGGGTGGCAATGGAGCGCTAGTCTACTGTGAGAAGTGATATTGACAAATATCACAGAGTGTTTTAATATTGTGTGCTGCAAAGAGCCACTTACAGCGGGCAAGCCTCAATCTGAGTATCACTGATATATACAAACCACTCAAACCTTCTCCCTGTGGTTTATGGCATCACAATCCTCACCCAAACTCAGAGGTGGAATTATAACTATATAGTTCAAATTTGTCTGTTTTTAAGTTTTTTATATGGGACAAAACCAGCTTGTCTTTCTCACACAGGCAGAGGCACTGAGCTCAATGGGATTATACGCATAACTAAGGTAATCAGGATTCAGCTCTATATTTATCCACTCCCTCTTTTCCCTCTATCCTTTCCCTTCCACACCGCTCCCACCCCTCCTCTTCATTTGTTTCTTCCCACCAACTCTTCTCCCTTCATCAAATGGCTGCTGTGTAGCCCAGTTTGGCTTCAGCTGGGATGGCACCACGTCACGCATTGTCTCGGAACACAAACAGAGCAGCTCTTCTTTGTATGAACTGGATTGTTTTTACTTCTGCATGCTGCATTAGTGGCAGCCACAGCGGGTATATCTACACTGCAGCTGGGAGTGAGCCTCCCAGGCTGGGGAAACAGACCCACACTAGAGGGACTCAAGCCAGCATGCTAAAAACAGCAGTGTGGATGTTGTGGCTCAGGCAGAGACTCAGGCTAGCTGAGACCCAGGAGGTTGGGTGGGCTTGAGAGCCCTAGTTGCCACCTGAGCCGCAGTGTCCATGCTGCTATTTTTAGTGCACTAGCTGGCGCTGAGCAAGCATGAGTCTGACTACCCGTGCTGGGAATTACACCTCCCAGCAGCAGAGTAGACATACTCTATTGGAGCCACTTTGTCTGCTCATGCCGGACTAATTTCCTTCTCCAGGGAGGCTGGTAGCAGTGACCCCTGCCCAGATTGGGCTATCACTGAAGTACCTGGGCCACGCCCCAGAAGATTCACATATCCAGGCACTCAAGGAGAGAGGAGGAGCAGGAGACACACGGCTTTCCTCTTCCTTCTTCTTGGCCTTGTCTGCCACAATTCTCTCAGCATGGTTCACAGAAGCTCCAGCCACTGCAGAGCTTCAAGCAAGGACATTAAGTAGGAGACTTTAAATGTACTCTGTTCTCTGAGCCCAGCAGAGCCATGGAGCACAGCTAACAATTAGAAAGTGCCAATTTATTCTGCTAAAAATAATTGGGACATTTTACTTTGAGCTGTATGTCAGGAAGGTCTAATGAACTCATCTCCAGCTGTTGAGGCAGAATGAAACTGACAGGCTCCGAAAGGAGAGTGATTCTCCCCAATCATGGACAGCTTTGATTCTGCCTCACCCCAGGCCCAAAACGTAAGCAGGCTGAAGACCCACTTTAATGGATGTGGACCTTAGTGCGATGAAGAAAAAATATGGTTGTCACTCAGGTTTATAGGTCTGGTTAGCAACTTCAGTTTGTCTCAGTAAGTTGCAAGAATGTTACTCCAAAGACAGAATTTGGCCTACTGCTGGTAAAGGTCACATTTACTCTGTGCCACCAAATGCAGACACATAGGTCTCAGAAAAAAGCCAGAAGCCAAGTGGGAGGAAACAGGCTTAGGGGGAAGAGGAGTCCATAACTTACAACGTGCCAGTCCTTTTCTAATTAAAGAAAACAAGATTACAAGTTCAAATGAAGGTTGAATTCCTATAACTGACCCTTTAAGGGTAAGTTCACTATCATTAAATGTCTCATTGCACAAACCTTGAAAACTGATCTTGTTTCCACAGCTTAAGCAAAACAAACCTCTCTCTTCATAATACTTTAAGCTTCAGCCTGGTCTTTTGTTCTGCCAAAGGTAACAAAAGTGATGGCAAATATTTATTTTTCTTCTTTCTCCCCTCTTTCACTCAGTCACTGTTACTTAGTAGCTCTGCAATGTGAAGGGACTGCAAAGCTAACCCAGCTGAGTAAGTGCAGCAATGATATTCGCTATGCAAGCTTAAAAGTTTTTCTTGTTTGTTTGGGTTATTTTTGGCTTCCTAGTTATTTTTTAAAATTTAAGAAGGAAGGAGGTGTAGGGCTGAACTCTGTGCCCAGAATTGTGAGGGTACACAGTGGAGAAAGAGGACACAAAGTCCTCTCCAGATCAAGGACTGTGTACGGCATCCTTGCACTATTCTGAGCTCAAGAACTCTGAGTCTAGAACCCTCAGAAGGGATGTGGAGAGAGGGCCTATACCCTCCTATTCACTGGTCAGTGTGGGCAGGGCCGGCTCCAGACCCCAGCGTGCCAAGCACGCGCGTGGGGCGGCATTTTAACGGGAGGGCGGCAGGCGGGTCCGGCGGACCTTCCGCAG
This sequence comes from Mauremys mutica, assembly GCF_020497125.1. NCBI lineage: Eukaryota > Metazoa > Chordata > Testudines > Geoemydidae > Mauremys > Mauremys mutica. Next base: position 33,144,805 of record NC_059079.1, read on the forward strand.
TCATGCCTGCGGGAGGTCCAATGGAGCCGCGGGACGACCGGACCTCCTGCAGTCATGACTGCGGTGGGTGCGCTGGTCCCGCAGCTCATGTGGACCTCCCGCAGGCATGACTGCGGAAGCTCCACCGTAGGCGCGGGACCAGCGGCACGTCTGCAGGAGGTCCCGCGAAGGTGCGGGACCGGCGCCCGGCAGCGCAAGCAGCACAGTGCGCCACCCTGCTTGGGGTGGCGGAATTTGTAGAACCGCCCCTGAGTGTGGGCAAGCCATTTGTCTGGTTTGAAGCCAGGCAGTCCTGTTTTGAAATGGTTTGTCCTCTGCTCCTTACTGAGACAAAACCCCAGATGAGGTTCTGTCTGGTATCACGCTTGGGGAACACCATTGTGAAGAGCTCACTGCTCTGCCTGGCTGGTGAGACCGTACCTGCGAGGTCATGCTGGAGGGGGCAGGGCACTCTTCAAAATGGCATCCTCCATATGGCCTGACCTTGGATGCATGGTCATGCTAGTGGGGGCAGAGTCACTCAGGCAGTGGTGGGCCATGCCACTCCCAGAATGTTTAGTATTTTGGGTGTGTACGAGTGGTCACCCAAGGCCAATGGCCAAACAGTGACACACTGTGCTCCCCAAGCTTCATGAGACGTTACACCTGACACTCAGTGCTTCCTAAATCTACTGCTGGGTGGGCATGGCACCACATGATCCCCAGCTGTGAATAGCAATTTAAACCCAACAAAGCCCATGGTAGAAGCAACAAATTTCGTAAAGTTTAGTATAGTACTCACTCAGTACCAAAAAAATTCCTTCTGTGTCATACTGAATTGCATTTAATTGGTCTCCATGACTAGTGAACAAAAAACTAAAATCTCCTTTGTGTTCTATGGAAATTTGTTTTGAATTAAACAGTAGCTATTAAAACTTCCAGTGGAGAATGGAGAGCCCAAACACAGCTCCGTAGCAGTGAGCCTGGTGCTATAGACACATCACACCTTTTATAACTTCAGAAAAATATAATGTGATGAAAGATTTAAATACAAGCTACATTTTTCTTCTCTCCCTGCCTCACTCCCCGCCCTGAAACCACCACAAAAAGTTGCTTTTCTTTTGAATACCCTGGGCCAAATTCTGCTCTCTGGGTCACTTGTGTACATCCATAGATGCAAAGTTACATTGGAGCACAGAGAAAGAAAATTAGAATAGAATTAAATATATGGGCCAAATTCTACAGTAGGGTGAGCAGCTGGCTTAATTTAGGCTTATGGAAACATTTATCTTCAGCTATTCCATATGTTCTGGTTATTCCTCAAAAATCTTTCATGATGAAGTGTGTGTGTGTGTGTGTGTGTGTGTGTGTGTGTGTTTAATTCCTCTATGCCTATAGCTTTCGATCTATTCAATGAATATACATTGTACTGTAAATCATTTGCAGGCTTGGGCGAACTGCAGCTAGCATTAGACAATATGTTAACACAGAGCTCCATGAATCTATGTTTTTGCAAACAGAGTATCAGAGAACATCTCGTAAAATAGAGTAAGGAAGGGCATTTTCTAAAGTCCGGGTGCTGGAATATTTAAAACATGATTTAAGATATTTATGATCATAAATGAGATTCAATTCCCTGCTTCACGACGAGGTCCGCTACAAAGGGACGTTATGACCTGGGTTTAAACACTCAAGACTCAGACAAATAATTGCAAAAATAAAAAAGCAAGACCTATTTAAATCTTCAGTATATTTTTTGTTTACACTAGAAGAATGATTAAAGAATGGGCAACAAACTGTCTTCAAGTTACCATAGTGATATTCCTTCCCCATGCAGTTTACCATTGTGAGCTAGTCCCTGTGGACATCATTTTTAAAACTGCCTGAGCACAACAAATGTTGGCCCATGTTCTCCAGCAGAGCCATGAATATTCTGAAGGTCAGAGACAAGCATGGATTATTTTCAATTAGAAAGCCAATTTTGTTGGAAGATATCCAGAAACAAAGTTTGGCCTGGGCTCAGTGTGTTCAAAAGCATACAAACCAGCAAGCATTAAAAAAAATCCTCCATTTTGAACTGGTCTGACACCAAGCATACTATTTTAACAGTGAGAAAAACGAGATGTGATTAGCATGTACTGTACACTAATAGTTTCATTCCATCAGTCTCTATCAACTGAATTACTCTGCATTTACAAAAACAATGAGGAATCCTTGTGGCACCTTAGAGACTAACAAATTTATTTGGGCATAAGCTTTCTTGGGCTAAAACCCACTTCATCAGATGCATGGAGGGCTAACGAGGCTAATTACTCTGACATCAGACCCTCTGTGAAAATTGGAGATAGGACTAAATCTCCATTTTAAAAGAAATGCAAACTAAAACAAAAGGTGCCTTTAATTAGGCAAAAGAGTGGTAGGTCACACAAAGGATCCCACAAAACAAAGTAAACATTGTTGACAACTGTTGAGAATAAGCCACTTCCACCTTTATTGAATTAGCCTTGTTAGCACTGACTCCCCACTTGGTAAGGCAACTCCCATCTTATGTGCTGTAATATTTATACTGCTTTCTGTGTTTTTCACTCCATGCATCTGATGAAGTGGGTTTTAGCTACAAGGTCTCCTTGTTATTTTTGCTGAGAGAGAGACTAACACGGCTACCACTCTGAAATCTGCATTTATGCTTATGTAAATGAGGGTAGAATTTGGCCCACTGAACTGGATATGACTTATTAGAAGAACAATCTGAAGAGACCCATTAGAATAAATTACCCCTATATGTACTATTAATTCTGTATAAGGATTATGGAAAAACAGGAAACAAATGCAAAGAGACCTTCCTATACAGGTACAATTCTTTTTTTTCCCTCCTAGTCCACGTTCAGCACAGTTGTAGCACAAAATACTAGCTCAAGAGCTTCATTTGCATTCTCACTCTAACACTTTCAGCAGTCCACCTAACATACTGCATGCTTACAGAATCCCAAGTAAATGTATTCTCGTGATGTCCTCTGTTTAGTGGATCTGCTATATATTCATTACCTTTACACATATATCATATATCTCTTGGGATGTTGTCAGGAATATGTTTGGGAGAGAAGATGAAGTGTTTGAGACTGTAATTACACGTAAATACTCATCTGGGCCAATCTATTTTTTTTTTTAATGGATGTGGAACAAGGACCCATAGCCCTAGCCCTGGCTACATTCTTGCTCTCTAGATTAATATACAGAAGATGTACACATACAGTTATTGAAAACACCATATGGTGTTAACCAAGATAATTTTATGATACTTTTATTCCCTTGTAGATGCTATTTGTTCATTTTTGACAAATGTCATGTCACAATGGAGAGTACAATAATCATACTAGCATTGCGTTGGCATGCTTAATAAATGTATTAAATTGCTATTCGTATTTTAGGGCTGTCAATTAATTGCAGTTAACACAAGCGATTAATGCAAAACAAATTAACTAGATTAAAAAAATAGTCGGGATTAACCACAGTTTTAATCGCACTATTAAACAATAATAAGAATACCAACTGAAATGTATTAAATATTTTGAATGGTTTTTTACATTTTCAAAAATATTGATTTCAATTGCAACACAGAATACAAAGTGTACACTGCTCACTTTTATAATTTATTACAAATATTTGCACTGTAAAAAAGATAAACAAAAGAAATAGTATTTTTCAATTCACCTCATATAAGTACTGTATTGCAATCTCTATCATGAAAGTGCAACTTACAAATCTAGAATTTTTTTTTACATAGCACTCAAAAACAAAACAATGTAAAACTTTAGAGCATCCAAGTTCACTCAGTCCTACTTTTGTTCAGCCTATTGCTAAGACAAACAAGTTTGTTTACATTTATGGGAGATAATGCTGCCTGCTTCTTATTTACCACATCTCTTGAAAGTGAGAACTAGCATTCGCATGGCACTGTTGTAGATGGCGTTGCAAGGTACATCTGTCACATAATGTATATCTGGCAGGTAAGAAACTTGTTTGTCTTAGTGACTGGCTGAACAAGAAGTAGGACTGAGTGGACTTGTGGGTTCTAAAGTTTTACATTGTTTTGTTTTTGAGTGTAGGTATGTAAAAAAATATTCTACATTTGTAAGTTGCTTTTTCATGATAAAGAGATTGCAATACCGTACTTGTATGAGGTGAATTGAAAAATACTATTTCTTGTTTATCTTTTTTACAGTGCAAATATTTGTAATTATAAAAATGAGCACTGTATACTTTGTATTCTATGTTGTAACTGAAATAAATATTTTTGAAAATGTAGGAAAAAACATTCAAAATATTTATAATAAATGTAAATTGGTGTTCTATTATTAACAGTGTGATTAAAACTGTGATGAATCACAACTATATTTTATCTCATGCTTAACTGCCATAATTTTTTAATTGACAGCCCTATACATTTTACTTAATAAAAATATGCCTCATGCAATAGATCAATCTAAATTTCATATTAATATGTCTACTTGAAACTACTATTTGACCTAAATTTACTGGAAATTTAGTGGAAACAAGCACAATCAATTACAGTTAAGTCATATAAAGGGATTTGTTCCACTCTTGGGAGCACACAGGAGATTGTTGTTTCTAAACAAAGCTTTTCCTGGCATAACTTCATTTACTTTTCTCAGCATTACTAAATTCACCCTTTACAATGGCAGGACATTGTCGTCATGACATAAGGTCTCTCAGTAGTACCTCTCTCTCCAGTCTTCCTGCAAGCACACTATTCATACCTCACAAAGGGATGGGCAGGCTGGGGCTAACTATTTCTTAAAAGACAGCTAAACAGCACCATGTCAAATGCTGAAAATTTAAAACAATTTTTTCTCCTTTCCCTTTATTTTCCATTTGCAGCTCCTCAGTACCAAAATGAGCAATAATTTAGGGGAACACTACAAAAAGTTCTCTCCCATGCATCATCTGTCCTCCAGTGGTAGAGATTTAAGGTCTGGAGCTGTTTTAATGATTTTTTTAAACAGGACACACTGTAGCCTTGATTAATTTACACATAAAGACTATTGTGATTGCAGTCCTTCAGATACCATGGAGTTACTCATTCTTTTTGAAAGAATCAGTCTCTTTACTTAATGATCTAACCCAGTGGTCCCCAACCTTTTCGTCGAAGGACCATGACGGCGCTGGAGCATCCGCCGAAATGCCTCCAAATTTCTGTGGCATTTCGGCGGCAACGCCTCATGATGATACCGCTTCTGTGGCATTTCGGCGGCAACACCGCATGATGACAATTCGACGGCATTTTGGCGGACACTCGACCGCTGGCCAGGACGCGGGCACATTTAGATGCGCCCGCGGACACCGCGTTGGGGACCCCTTGTCTAACCATTTTTCAAGAGGCTTTAGAGGGCTTAGTAGTGCTTTCAATTGACTAGCTCTTACTGTACATCTACATTGCAAAAAAGGTTCTCTTTGCTAACTAAGGTTAAAATGGCAGTGAAGACACAGCAATGCTGCTTTTAACTCTCGTTAGCAGCTAAAATTAAAGCCTATATGGGACCATGGGGTTGAACCTTAGCTGCTAACCAGAGTTGAAAGTCGAGCTGGTCTGTCTTCACCACTTTTTTACCAGAGGTGGGCAAACTACGGCCCGCGGGCCACATCCGGCCTGCGGGACTGTCCTGCCCGGCTGGGGAGACTAGCCTCCAGCCCCTCCTCTGCTGTTCCCCTCCCCTACAACCTCACCTCACCGTGCCGCCGGCGCTCTGGTCCACCGCTCCTGCCAGGCAGCCTGGGTGGTGTGGCTGGCTGCGGCAGAACTGTGAGCTTCTGCTTCTCTGAGCAGCATGGTAAGGGGGTGGGGAGTTGAATAAGGGGTAGGGGGTCCCTGGGGGAGTCAGGGGACAGGGGGCGGTTGGATAGGGCGGAGGTTCGGGGTGGCAGTCAGGGGACAGGGACCTGGGGGTTGAATAGAGGGTAGAGGTGCTGGGGGGGCAGTTGGGCGGGGGTCCCGGGAGGGGGCAGTCAGGGGACAAGGAGCAGGGGGGGTTGGATGGGTCAGCAGTTCTGAGGAGGGGCGGGAAGTGGGATGGGCGGATAGGGGGCAGGGGCCAGGCTGTTTGGGGAGGTACAGCCTTCTCTACCTGGCCCTCCCCTCCTTACAGTTTCGCAACACCGATGTGGCCCTCAGGCCAAAAAGTTTGCCCATCCTTGTTTTAAACCCTAGTTAGCTACCGCAGGTTAGCTAATTGAGTTAAGAACACAGAGGTTTTTTGTTTTACTTGTTTTTGCAGTGTAGACAGAATCTCCACAACCAACTCTCTCTCCCAGCTTCAAAGAAAAAAAGACTGCTTAAAAATATAAGAATGGATGTCAGGGGTAAGAATACTGTTCTGAATGAATTGCCTGGATTACAGATTTGTGAAAACACAATGAATTATGTTCCTATGTATATGACCAAAACCAGTATTTTAGAGCTTTTAAAAGTGTGATTACAACTATAAGTGTACTTGAGAGTTGAAAACAACTGCACATCTTATCTCCAGCCACAATTATCTTGTACATCATCTTTTCTATATTACTGGCCAGCTGGAAGCCTAACCTAACCACCATGCCCACTTGCAGCTTTCACCAAATAATAGTTTGCTAGCAAAACAGGACTATTTCCAAAAGGAACACAAGTACGTTAGAGTAAGAATTTACTGTACTGCTCTTCAATCAACATGCAGAAATCTTGAGGAACTGTCTAAAATCACTTCATTCACTAAAAGTAATGGTATTGCAGCAATGAGATAGGGAAGAAAAAATATCAAATAGAAAGCATGAAGTATTAGAAGTGTAACACCATCAAACATAGGCACCAACTCCGTGGGTGCTCCAGGAAAAATTGGTGGGTGCTCAGCATCCACTGGCAGCTCCCTGCCCCCCCATCCCCCGGTCCAGCTCACCTCTGCCTCCTCCCCTGAGTGCACCACATGCCCACTTTTCCCCCTAGCTCCCAGCACCCTCAGGGAAGAGGTGGGGCCAGGGCTCAATAGGGGCAGAGAGGAGGCAGAGTTGGGGCAGGGACTTTGGGAAAAGGATTGGGATGGAGCAAGGGCGGGGAAAGGGTGGAGTCGAGGTGGGGCCGGGGGTAAAAGCACACACCAGCGCTGAGGAAAGTTGGCGCCTATGCCATCAAGCCACATACATTTTAACTTCACTCTTCAGTAGAAGGAGAATCAGTCGTCATTTCGCTCATCACTGAAGTAGGAAAGTTCACAGGTTAGAAAGCACTTATGAATAAATGGTGATTTTTTAAAAATACTTTTAAATCTCACTGGTGCAAAAGGGTTAAATTTGAGGAAAACTAATGGTTATTTGCATTCCAGTATTTTTTTTTTAATTTTGCTCCTTTGAGGAGCTAACAACTCACATTCACAGTGGACTCCAGTTCTAGTTTCCAGTAGCTGCAGATTAAGAACTCTCCATTAGTAGGTCCTAGGTCAGGGGTGGGCAAACTTTTTGGGCCGAGGGCCACATCTAGGAATAGAAATTGTATGGTGGACCATGAATGCTCACAAAATTGGGTTTGAGGTGCAGGACGGACTAAGGGCTCTAGTTGGGGGTGCGGGCTCCAGGATGGGACCAGAAATGAGCAGGGCCGCCCAGAGGGGGGGGGCAAGAGGGGCAATTTGCCCCAGGCCCCGAGCCCCACGGGGGCCCCCACCAGAGTTTTTCGGGGGCCCTGGAGCGGGGTCCCTCACTCGCTCCGGGGTGCCCGGCAAACTCTTGTGCGGCCGGGCGCAGGAGCTTCTGCCGCTCCCGGTCTTCGCCGGCGGGAGGTCCTTCCGCTCCGGGGCAGAAGGACCCCCCCGCTGGCGAATTACCGCCGAAGACGGAGCGGGACCTGCCGCCGAAGCGCAGCCCGGTCTTCGGCTGCGGGGGCCCCTTCTGTTCCGGGACCCGCTGCCGAAGTGCCCCGAAGACCCGCGGCGGGGCCCCCCTCCGCCGAATTACCGCCGAAGACCGGGCTGCGCTTCGGCGGCGGGTCCCGCTTCGGTGGTAATTCGGCGGTGGGGAGGCCCCCGCCGCGGGTCTTCGGGGCACTTCGGCGGCGGGTCCCGGAACGGAAGGGCCCCCCGCCGCCGAAGACCCCGGGCCCCCGGAATCCTCTATGCGGCCCTGGAAATGAGGAGTTCAGGGTGCGGGAGGGGGCTCTGGGCTAGGGTGCGGGGGGGAAGGGAGGGGATCAAGGCTGGGGGAGGTTGGAACATGGGGAGAGACTCAGGTGTGCAGGCTCCGAGTGGCTTCTGAAAGCATCAGCATGTCCCTTCTCCAGCTCCTACGCAGAAGCGCAGCGAGGCGGCTCTGCACGCTGCCCCATCCACAGGCACCGCCCCTGCAGCTCCCAGTGGAGCGCTGGAGGGGGCCATTGGAGCAGGGCGATTGGAGTGAGTAGGAGCCGGAGGGGGTCCATGCCGCTGCTTCTGGGAGCTGTGTGGTGCAGCCCCTGACCCTGCTCCCTGGAGGGAGTGCCAGAGTGCCAGCGCGGGGCAAGCCCCAAACCCCACTCCCCAGTAGGAGCTCGAGGGCCGGCTTAAAATGGCCCGCGGGCCAAATCCAGCCCGTGAGCCATAGTTTGCCCACCCATGTCCTAGGTGATAGTTACTCAGAACTCTACTTTGACTGGAAAGCTCCTTCCTTAAGGAAACTGATTTAGTCTAAATTCTACTGAGATTTGTAGTGGGACAGAGTGTGTAGGCACCTGATAAAAAATAAGGCATAGTAGCATAGAGAGTGTAAAATGCATAGTACATCTCACTGTTGGGAGGGGCAAGGAGGAGCTGGATCACATTTTCGTATTTACTCTGTGGTAGAAATGGTCCATAATACAGGGTGCCTGGGATTAAGTATATCCTCACGAAGCAAAAAAACATTACTTACCTGCATTGTAACCATTGTACTTCAAGATACCATGCAGATGTGTATTCCACCAAGGTGTGTATGGGCTCAGCGCATCAAAGCTGGAGAATTTTGCCTAGCAGTACTCACATCTTGTGGCTGTAGTAGGCCCTCCCTTGGCTATAGGAGGTGGCACTGCCCCAACCCCTCCCAGTTCCTTCTCACCAAACTTCAAGAGCATAGGCTCCGATGCAGAGGGGAATGGGGATGTGTTGTGGAACATGCATCTGCATCACATCTCGAAGAACAATTATAGTTCAGTTAAGTAACTGTTTTTTATTCGAGTGGATGCAGCTGGTATTCCACATAGGTGACTCATAAGCAGCTCTCGCAGGAGGTGGAGTTGGGAACCTAGTTAAACAAGGATTGCAGAACTGCCTTCCCAAAGTTTGCATCTGCTCTAGATGCTGCAGTAATGGCATAATAGTTTGCACATGTGTGTACAATTGACCAAATGCCAGCCCTGCAGATTGCTGTTTTTAGGTGACATTTCAATATTGGACATTGACGTAGCCTGCACTCAGGTAAAATGAGCTTACACCCTTTGAGGGGTGTGTGACCAGAGTGAAGATGATGCTCTGCTGGGGTTGAATGTGGCTTAGGATAGAACACAGGTAAATGAAACTGAGAAACCACATTAGATAAAAACTGAGGGTGTTGTCACAAGGTCACTTTGTCTTTGGAGAACTGCATGTAAGGAGATTCTGCCATCAAAGCCTGCAACTCAGACACTCTCCTCGCACATGTTATTGCCACCAGGACCACATTGTTTTGACACAAAAGACAAAAGGAAGAAGATGCTAGAGAGACTCAAACGGAGGTCCCATCAGAGCCAGTAAGACTGTAATAAGGTCCCACAAAGAACTGGTTCTCTCAATGGCAGGTAGAGACGAAGGACTCCTTTCAAGAACATTGTTACCATGGTATTAAAAAATATCCACCTCCTATGGATGGGCAGACGAAACACTGAAATCACCATCAGATGCACCATCAACAAGCTAAATACAAGACCTGATGACTGGAGATATAATAAGGATTCCAAGATGTCCCGGATATCAGCCAGCTTTGACTTAACTCCGTGGGCCAACAAACATATCGAAAAATGCTTCCATTTGTCCAAATAAGCCATTCTTGTAGAGGGCTTCCTACTATTGAGTAGAAGCTGTCATACAGCTTTCAAATATCACTGTTCCTCCTCCTGTAACCAGGCACACAGTGTCATGGAGAAAGCTGAGTGCAGGATGCAAAATCTGACTGTGATGCTGAGTCACGGGGTTGGGATGAAAAGGAAGGGATTTGGAAGGCTGAATCATTAATGCGAGAAGGTCCAAGAACCAACATGGCTTCGGCCATGCCAGAGCAATGACGATGAGTCTGGCACGATCCAATTTCAATATGAGAATGACCTGCAGAGTGATTGGAATCAGAGAAAAAGCATATAGGAGTGCTGATTCCCAACTCAGGTGAAAAGTGTTGGCCAGGGAGCCTGGACTATGACCCCCTTAAGGGCAGAACTGACAGCATTACTAGTTGTCTCTCATGGCAAACAGGTTGATCATCTGGATACCCCAAGCTGCAAAGGCGGATGGCAGGACACAGAGCTTCAGTGACCACTTGTGACACAGGGAAAAATTCCTCCTGATGTGATCCGCAAGTTGATTCTGAACCCCAGGTAAGTGATCAGCCACTGGAGTAATGCTTTACCTGATACAAAACCGACAGCCTGATCACCTCCTGACACAGAAAACTTGAGTGTAGTCCCCTTTGTCTGTTCACATAATGCATTGCAGTGGTATTGTCAGTGAGTACGTGAAATACTGAGCTTTTGATGTGGACTTGGAAAGTGTGACAGGCATTGTAGGTGACCCAAAGCTCCTGGACTTTGATGTCAGGCAGTGAAGTTTCCTATTCTGACCACAGGCCCAGAACTTTCAGTGACCCCAGATGAACTCCCCAGACCATCAAGGAGATGTTGACAAGAGTCCTAGTCAACAAGGGCTGAAAGAAACATCCTGGCATACGTTGCCATGAACCGTTCATCACCGTAAGGAGTCCAGGATCAGCAGAGGAAGTGGATCAATCCATCCAAGAGATGATTGGTTGGATAATAGACAGACAAGCCACATTTGGAGTGGGTGACAAAATGGACCACTTGCGTGCATGCAGCCATGTGAGTCAGCACCCTCAGACACAGTTGAGCTGTGGGAGAGGATTGAGACTGCAGCTCCAGACAAATCTGGAAACGGTCGGCCAGCAACAATGCTCTCAAACTCAGAATCTATTAGGGCCCCAACTAATTTGCTTTTTTGAGTGGAGACAAACATTGACTTCTTATTGTTTAGGATAAGGCCCAGGCAATTGAGTCAGTGTAATGTGACTCGTCCATGAGAGAGGACTTCTTCCCTGGACTTGCCTCTCAGTCACCAATCATCCAGATACCGCAACATATTAATTCCTTTCAGCCTGTGGTAAGCCATCACTGCAACTACAATTTGTTAAAGACCTGGGTAGCAGAGAATAGGCAAAAGGGAGTACGGTGTACTAATAGTGCCAGTTCACCATGACAAACCAGAAGACTTTCCTGTGGCTCAGGAGAACCACTATGTGGAAATAAATATCCTGAAGGCCCAGGGTAGCAAGCCAGTCATTGTGATTTAACGTGGGGAGGACCAGTTGTTAGGGTGACCATCTGGAACCTCACAAACCTAATATATTTGTTGAGGTGTGGCAGTCAAGAATCGGTCTCACCTCTCCCTTGGATTTGGGAACCAGAAAGTACCAAGAATAAAAAAAACCCAGTCCTGCTGCTGCAAAGGAACCTCATCCACAGCTCCCAAAGCTAGCAGAGACTGAACCTGCTTGAGGAGCAGTGTCTAAGAAGAGGAGTCCCTGAAGAGGGATGGGGAAGGAAGGCAGGGAGGAAGGATGGAAAAAAAAACTCGATGGCATAACCTGATCTGACAGTGCTTAGGACCCAGTTGTCTGTGGTAACTGAGTCCCAAACACTGTAAAAGCCAGCCTATCCCTGAAAGGGGGGACAGGTATGTAGCAATCATGACTGGATCACTGCCCCAGACACAGAATCAAAAACAGTCACGCAATAGACACTGGGGAGGACATGAGTTGATTGGCTGAAACTAGAACCAGAAGGCCTTTGCCTCTGAGATCCAAGACTTTCTGGGGTATTCCCACTACTTTGCAGGAAAGAAGGACTGCCCAATGAAGTGCCGAGAGCAGTACTGCTGTTGCTGACTGCCATAATGGTGTCTTTGTACCACCGCAGGATACACTCCTAAAGAGTGCAGCATGGCTCATGAATCTTTAAAAGTATCTTATCTGAGAATAGCACCTGACCATAGAAGGAAAGGCCCTCAATAGCCTGTTTCACCTGAGAACCAATGCCTGAATTCTGCAGCCATGACACCTTCCTCATGGTGACAGCTGAGGCCATAATTCTGGCCAATGTATTAGTCATGTCCAATGCTGACTACTGAGATTTGACCACCAAACAACCTTCAACCACAAAAGCATTCTGGAGTCATCCAGCATCCAGAAGTCATATTTGTATAGCAACACTTGGTTCATGATACACATTTGCAGGGAAGAAGGTATAAATCTTTCTCCCGAGTAAGTTCATCTTCTTGGACTCCTTTTCCTTGGGAATAGATTGATACCTACCTTGTCAAGCCCTATGGTTCGCTGCAGTCATTACAAGAGAATTAGGGACTGAGTGAGAATAGAAACTCACAAAATCCGGCATAGGGATGAAAAAGCACTTCTCCAAATGCTTGGTAGCACAGAAGCCCTTGCCTTCCCAGGTCATTAATAGGGAGCACTATTCTTCCCAGCACAGACAGTTGGAGAATGTTGAGAACTTGTGCATATTCTCCTGTAAAAATTCTGCCTGGATGCCCAAGGAAGCAGCCATATGTACCAAATACCGTATTTAAAGAAAACCTTCCAACTTTCCAGGGAAAAGAAGGCAGAATGGACTTTCCTGAGACTTCAAGCAGTAGTTCCAAAATAGAGATCTGAACGTCCTTCATAAAATTTGTAAACCTAATATTCAAGTGTCTGATTTTTCCATTTTAGGATATGAATAATTCTGGTGAATCTTAATAGGATTATTCCTATGCAAATACTCTACAGTGGGAGACTTAGACCCTTGTTCTTTGGGAAGACTCAGAGTAGAGCAAACAGCTGCCTTGAACCACACTGGACTTCGTCTCTATCTGTAGAAAAAACATGTGACTGTTTGCTTCAGCTGTAATGCAATACAGAACTGAAAAAATATGCTGATTGGTCCAACATTTGCCTGAAATAACAAAAATGTTTTCATTCCAATTGGCATTTTGAGCCTCCTGCTGGAAGGAGCCATCCTGATTAAAAGAGAAGTCAAGTTGTGTTACTAGTGATGTAGGAGCCCAAAGTAGGAATACAAGCTAGTTTCCAAACTGCTGTAATAATGTTTTAACAACCCAACACAAATAACTCTATATGGATTTATGACATTTATACTACACTTTTGAATCACTTTATCTTAAAGTTTACACACATTTTGCTTGCTGGACTCTTTGTTAACAGAGTTGGTGAAATCCATGTTTCATCATTTACTGTTGTTCTGGAAAAGGCCAAATGGTAATTTGCTAACAAAATACCCATATCAAATATGACAATGAGAGTGAGACAACATCACATTTACCATATACAGAATAGCGAAAACAAGAAGCATGAGTCATCTGATTCAAATCAATTTACCATACTGGTCTGATTGTGGCAGATGATGTGATGTGTAGTCTGTTGCCTCAAATGTGAAAGGAGAGAGCTTTTCAGAGGGGGGGGGAAAAGGATGTGTTCTCTATCAAGAAAAGAAGCATCTCTGATTACACAGAGACTTTGGAAGTACATTACATTGAATTGCAGATAGCTTTAATCCATAAAAAGTACTTTTCCTATCCTACCACAGGTAATATCTCATAGATTCACAAATCATAGAACCAGAAGGGGCCAGAAGGGACCCCTGTGATCATCTAGTCCAGTGGTTCTCAACCTTTCCAGACTACTATACCCCTTTCAGGAGTCTGATTTGTCTTGTGTACCAAGTTTCACCTCACTTAAAAACTACTTGCTTAGAAAGTCAGACATAAAAATACAAAAGTGTCTCAGCACACTAGTACTGAGAAATTGTTTACTTTCTCATTTTTACCATATAATTATAAAATAAATCAACTGGATTATAAATATTGTACTTACATTTCAGTGTATAATAGTATATAGAGCAGTATAAACAAGTCATTGTATGAAATTAAATTTGTACTGACTTCACAAACGCTTTTTATGTACCCTGGTGTAAAACTAGGCAAATATCTAGATGAGTTGATGTACCCCTTGGAAGACCTCTCCGTATCCCCAGGGGTACACGTACCCCTGGTTGAGAACCACTGTCCAACCAACTGTAAAATACAGGCCATAGGACTTCACACTCCTGTTTAAACTAGATGCTTTTAGAAAAGCATCCAATCTTGATTTAAAAACTGCCAACGATGGACAATCCACCAAAAACCCTTGGTAAACTGTTACAGCGGTTAATCACTCGCACTGTCAAAAACATACAACTTATTTCCAGCCTGAATTTGTCTAGCTCCAACTTCCATCCACTGGATCTTATTATACCTTTGAAGAGTCTTCAATCTACTAGACAATCTATCAGTTTTTCCCTCATGTAGGTACTTATAGACTGATCAAGTGACCCCTTTAGTTTCCTTAAGAGAAGGTAAAGAGATTGTGCTCCTTGAGTCTTTCAATACAAGGCACATTTTCCAATTCTTTAGTCATTCTCATGCTCTTCTCTAAACCCTCCCAAATTTATCCACTTCTTTCTTGAACTGTGGAGACCAGAACTGGACACAATATCCCAGTAGTGGTTGCACCAGTGCCAAATACAGAGGTAATATAACATCTCATCTCTTCTACTCAAGATTCCTGTTTATACATCTCAGGACTGCATTAGCCTTTTTGCTGCAGCATTTCATTATGAGCTCATGTTTAGCTGATTATCCTCCATGAACCCCGATCCTTTTCTGAGTCACTATTTCCCAGGACAGAGTCTGCCATCTTGTATCTCACTATTCTGTAACTTATACTAGAGGCCCATTTAATAGAGTTTTCCATAATATCTGTCTAAATAAGTGTGTTTTGCTTATCTTTTATCTTCTATTTCTGTAATGTCAATAAATTTACTTTTATTTAAGCCAAATGTCATGTGATGTAAGGTGGCAACAATCTTTGGCAGGTGTCTTGGAAAGATACAGAACTTTGATCTTGGATAAAACTGACTCAGTAATGAGTGGCAATCTCAATGCAAGGCCAGGGGCCAAGTGGCTTGTGATATTCCCACTATGAACACTGCCACAAAAGGACTGACAAGGAAAAATATGGGTACCAGAAAATCTAAGCAAAGTGAACATTAGTAGGTTCAGTACATGGGCTTTGTAATCTGTTTAAATTAACACTACACATTAAAATTTTCCTTCTATTAAGCTAATAATGAAGAGTTCAAGAAACTCTCTCCCTGGCCCTAGGTTCAGAAATACACCTCTAATTATAAATCTAAACGAATAAGTTTCATAATATTTCCAAAAGGTCAAGGGCTTCATACCTTGAACTTCTAAACTGTTTTGCCTCAGCAAAATGGGTGCAGATTTTCTAAAGCCATCACTCATTTAAAGGTAATTTTGAGATAAATGCTTTGCACAAACATGACTGTGACTACATTCTCCTTTTTTACAACCTCTTACTGTTAGAGCCACTAATTTACAAAGCAAAGGAAAATAGGTGTTTAAAGAGTTTGCCCCTTAGGCAAATAATTCAATGGTTTTAAATTTAAAAGACTTCCAATTAATTTCTATTTACCTAAAGCAGCATGTTTCTTTTGAGTGCTAGATATTAAAAACACCCTTCATAATTAATTACCTCTTCATAAAAAAACCCAAGCATGAACAACATATTGTTAAACATACCAGATGGCAAAGAAACAGAAAGGGAAAAAAGGGTGACTTACAGTAGTGAATCCAAGCACTAACTTAACCTTGGAATACGTACAGCATATAGAATGTGTACAGTTTATAACTTTAGCACACACTGGTTGTCCTTCCTTTTTTTTTTAATTAATGGCCCCTGCCATGGAATGTGATGCTATTCATGAATGGGAAGTGATACAGAGCAAGCTTAATAGTATACTATTTCACAATGATTTGATTAGGCCACACTAAAAGAATGTTTGGCTTAGCAGCACTTTCATAACTATGGGTCTGTCAGAAGGGACCATCATGATAACCTGGTTTGACCTCCTGCACATTGCAGGCCACAGAACCTCACCCACCCATTCCTGTAATAGACCCATAACCTCTGGTTGAGTTGCTGAAGTCTTCAAATCCAGAATTGAAGACTTCAGGTTACAGGAAATCTACCATTTATCTAGGTCAAACGAGCAAGTGACCTGTGCCCCATGCTGCAGAGGAAGGCAAAACAAAACAAAACAAAAAAATCCAAAATCTGCCAATCTGGCCTGGAGGAAAATTCCTTCCTGATCCCAGATATCACAATCAGTTAGTCCCTGAGCAGGTGGGTGAGACCCACCAGCCAGACACTTGGGAAAAATTCTCGGTAGTAACTCAGAGCCCTCCCTATCTAGTGTCCTATCTCCAGCCATTGGAGATATTTGTTAATAGCACCTCATGGATGAGCCACATGTCATTGTAGGCAGTCTCATTACACTATGCATTCCATAAATTTATCAAGCTCAGTCTTGAAACAAATTAGGTTTTTGCCCCCACCGCTCCCCTTGGAAGGCTGTTCTAGAACTTCACTCCTCTGATGGTTAGAAATCTTTGTCTAATTTCAAGCCTAAACTTGTTGATGATGGCCAATTTATATCCATTTGTTCTTGTGCCAACATTCACCTTAAATAACTCCTCTCCCTCTCTAGCATTTATCCCTCTGATATATTATAGAGAGAAATCTTATCTTCCCTCAGCCTTCATTTGGTAAGGCTAAACTTGCAGGGGCGGCTCCAGGCCCCAGCACGCCAAGCGCGTGCTTGGGGCGGCATGCCACGGGGGGCGCTCTGCCGGTTGCCGGGAGGGCGGCAGGCGGCTCCAGTGGACCTCCCGCAGGCATGCCTGCGGAGGGTCCGCTGGCCCCGCGGCTTTGGTGGAGCATCCGCAGGCGTGCCTGCGGGAGGTCCACCGGAGCCGCGGGATCGGCGACCGGCAGAGCGCCCTCCGCAGCATGCTGCCGTGCTTGGGGCGGCGAAATTGCTAGAGCTGCCCCTGTAAACTTGCCAAGCTCCTTAAGTCTCCTCTTCTAAGGTAGGTTTTCCATTCCTCCGATCATACTAGTAGCCTTTCTCTGCATCTGTTCCAGTTTGAATTCATCTTTCTTAAATACGTGACAACAGAATTGCACACAGTGTTCCAGATAAGGTCTAACCAATGCCTTGTATAACAATAAGAATACTTCCATATCTCTATTGGAAATACTGGACTGATGCATCCTAGGACTACATTAGCCTTTTTCACAGCTGCATCACATTGTTGGCTCATAAATCACCCTGTGATTGACCAATACACCCAGATCTTTCTTCTCCTCCTCTTTCCCTTCAACTGACATATCCCCAGCTTATAGCAAAAATTCTTGTCATCAGTCCCTAAGTGCCGGACCTTGCACTTTGCATTACTAAATTTCATCCCATTTTTATTACTCCAGATTTCAAGGTCATCTAAATCAGGGGTTCTCAAGGAGGGGTACACTAACCCCGGGGGTACAAAGAGGTCTGTCAGGAGGTATCTCAATTCAAGGAGGTATTTGCCTAGTTTTACAACAGTCTACATAAAAAGCACTAGTAAAGTCAGTACAACTAAAATTTCATACAGACAATGACTTGTTTATACTGCTGTATATACTATACACTGAAATGTAAGTACAATATTTATAATCCAGTTGATTTATTTTATAATTCTATGGTAAAAATAAGAACATAAGCAATTTTTCAGTAATAATGTGCTATCACACTACTGTATTCTTATGTCTGATTTTGTAAGCAAGTTATTTTTAAGTGAAGTGAAACTTGGTATGCAAGGCAAATCAGACTCCTGCAAGGGATACAGTAGTCTGGAAAGGTTGAGAACCACTGATCTAAATCTTTGATGATATTCTTGTCCTCCTCCAAATTGGCAACACCTCAACTTTGTGTCACCCGCAACTTTATTAGCACACTCCCACTTTTTGTGCTAAGGTCATTAATGAAAATGTTAAATAAGATTGGTCCCATGACCGATCTCTGAGAAACTCAACCAGTAACCTTCCTCCAGCCAGACAGGTCACCTTTCACTATGACCCATGGTAGCCTCCCCTTTAATCAGGTCCTTACCAACCCTTCAATTCTCGTATTAATCCCCCCCATCCACCTTTCAATTCTCATATTAATCCCCATCATCTTCAATTTAACCAATAATTTCCCATATGAGAAATGCCTTACTGACATCCACATAGATTAGATCTGCTACATTTCCTTTGTCTAGAAGATCAGTTATCTTCTCAAAGAAAGAGATTGTGTTGGTCTAACACAATATACCATTGGTAAAACCATGTTGTATTTTATCCCAATAACGGTTTACCTCTCTGTCCTTAACTACTTTTTCCTTCAAAATTTGTCTTACCAGGACCCAGTTACAATTATTATTTTCAAAGATTTTGAACATAGTTTGGTGCACATCCAACAGCTTCTGTATGTTAAACAGAACCAGAAATTAGGGACAACTAATTGAATTAACTGAAGAATTTCATACAAACTAAAGGGGCCACTAACAACACCCATTACTACCCATAACTCCTCCTCCCCCTCCAATCACAAAAAGGCCCCACTGAAATTAAAATCTCAATTATATTAGAAATGTGGGTTTGGGAAGTACTCTTCTGCAGCAATAGCCAGAAGCACCAGGGCAGGGATAGGCCCAGCTGGAGCCCCATGGAAATTAGCAGGACAAGCTCTCCACCTCTGGTCATGAGGCCCTAGCAGTCCCCCTTCCCCAGCCATATGGGCTGGGAGATGAAAGTAGGACCTCCCAGGGCGGGGGAGGACGGGAAGCCATTCCTCCCCCATATACTCGTGATGTCAGCAAGCTGCTGAGAAACTGCTGAGCTCCAGTTCATCTGCAAATTTGACACCATCAGCTCAGGACTAAACAAAGACTGTGAATGGCTTGCCAATTACAGAACCAGTTTCTCCTCCCTTGGTTTTCACACCTCAACTGCTAGAACAGGGCCTCATCCACCCTGATTGATCTAACCTCGTTATCTCTAGCTTGCTTCTTGCTTGCTTATATATACCTGCCCCAGGAAATTTCCACCACTTGCATCCGAAGAAGTGGGTATTCACCCACGAAAGCTCATGCTGCAAAACGTCTGTTAGTCTATAAGGTGCCACAGGATTCTTTGCTGCTTCTACAGAACCAGATTAACACGGCTACCCCTCTGATAAGATGAATCATCATCAAATGCTGTGTCTCGGTCCCAGCCAATAAATCTTAGATCTTACATTCCATGGGCCAAATACCACATGGAAACAACTAGCCCAGACTCTTGTGTCCATGAAGATCCTACTGCACAAATGGTGTCTATATGAATAAGGTGCTCAGCATAGATACATCTGATGTAAAGTATTGACTTCAGGATTTGGTTGTGATACAGTTCACATGCTTGCTGGCCCCTAGACTGGTTAAACTGCAAGTATATTACCATGATTTGAATTCTCTGTGGGAAATGAAATTGCTTGGTCTGTGTGTGGACACTGTGGCTCATTGAAAATTAATTTTCATTTTCTGAACACAGGTATCGAGACCTTCACAAAAGGTGGAGGAGGGACTTCAACTAGGGGTCTCTCACATCCAAGGTGAGCACACTAACCACTAAGCCAGAAGTTAGGAGGGAAAGAATCTTTATCCTCCTTCTCCACACTACTGTGTTGTGTAAGCTCACCTACTGGGGACTGATCCAGTAGGTGAGCTCAGAGCATGCATACCAGATTGGCATTGAGGGATAAGGGTGGTGATGGGTTCATGACTTAGTTCTATTTTATCCTCCTATTCATTTGTCTTTTATTATGGAGGCTGGGGTGAGTAAATGGGGTCGGGGGGGGGGGAGATGAGTGGAGAGGAAAGGGAGGGGAGAGTAGAGGAAATGGAAAGAAAAGGGAGAGGAGACAGGAAAGCGAGGGACTTCGAGGGAAAGGAAAGGGGGAAGGAGATCAAGGCACACAGCCAGGCAGCAGACAGAAAATAGCATCCAGACTTCACAACATATAGAGCAGTTTGCTGACATCATGAGTATATTCATATTTTGAAGGTAACCACAATGAATGTAAAACATGCAGTTTACACAGTCAAAATGTGGAAATGAAACTTCAGTTTGGGGCTGTGCCCTAAGGTTACCAAAGGGGGCAGGGGGGAAAAAAGAAACCGATCCTGAAAGCAAACCATCTAGGGAAGACGAAACTGATTGATGTGCTCTCTTTCCATCTGCCCTGATCTATGTTTTGTTTAGGAATTTCTCTGTTAAACATTAAGCATGTATTTTTCTTCATTCTCTGACCAATACAACATGCGCCCTGTTACCAGCAACTCCCATATCACTCGCCCCCGCCCAAAAAAGTGAACAGATTATTTTTTTGTTCCTGTTTTCTTTCTTCCCTTCTTTCCAAGCGCCCCCTCCCTTTTAAATATATGCTGTTTTCTATATCACTGGATTTGTCTTGTCTTGTTCTGAGATAGTGATATTTAAGGAAGCCAGAAATGTAGCTCTGCAAGAGTTAACTGACTCTGTATTTTGTTAATGCATTGACCAGCTGTTTCTTGTTAGCTGTAACAGAAGAGAGCGTGCACATTGGTGGCTAACTGTTAAACTCATTTTCCACAATACTAAGAAGTTAAAAACAATTCAAGTCCAGGACAGCAGCGTGCTGTACTCCCAAAACATCATTAGCCACAAAAAGAGAACTGATGTGGTCTCCCTATGAAAGCATAATGGTCCTTCTCCTTGAAAAATCTTTCATACCATTTTCTTCATTAAGGGGAGGCAGAGCAGGGAGTTAATTCATGATCTAAATCATATGTGTCTAATAGAGATACATGTATTATAAAGAATGTATCCCAATGATCACTGCAACTTGGATAACACCTAATGGAAACATAAAACTGATTAAAGTTTAATTGAAAACACAAATGTTCACGAACAGTATATTAGAAGTTCATCTCTTGCTAAGGCCTTGTTAAAACAGGGAATAACTCTTTCTCGTTATGCTGTTTTAGTGAGCAAAGTGTATTTATTCTCACTTGTCTTTGATTAGAATTATTTAGAACTAAAAAGGTCTCAAAAATGTATGTTTTGGTGACATTTTTTTTTCCCAGTGCTTGGTACCCAAAGTCCTGTGGTGCCTTAAAACAAAACAAGTTATATTTAAAGAAATCCAAACAACCGTTTAGTGGTTCCAATGTTTATGGCTAGAGTCCCACATTTACAGTTATTTGAGTATTGCATCTGAGCATCTGTACTGAAATATACACACACTGGGTTGACTGTAGAACAGGCAAGAAGATCGTGGAAGCCTATTTTTAATACCCCGGTTTTGTATTTGATTCCATCAAATCATTATGATTGGAGGTTCTTGAAGCTGCCACAGATTGAAGAAAAAAAAAAAAGAATTTGGTTTGGTATGAAGTAGGTGGTGACGGTCCTGTTACCTGGACACACATTTACAGTTAGAGCCTTAGTTGTGGCGTGGCAGTGCACATGTATAAAGGAGTGAATTCGAAGACAGAGTATTGTGGTCCTCAAGCCATGATCTTTCACTACGCGGCAGTGCGAATCAAGTCACACCCTGCCCTTGATTAAACCCAAGCAACCCTGTTGATTTCCTAGTACAATGGCATCCTGGTCCCAGACTAGGCCTGCAAGGTGCTACCGTAATAAACATCATGCAAATTAATAATGAGTTTGCACATGTGTAATGCATGAAGAGTGCGCTCTTGTATGATTTCAATTTTACACTTTGTACTAAACTAACTTCTGAAAGATTGTATCCAGTAATCACAGGTACAGCGGTATGTTTACCTTAGTATTTGTATGTACAGTAACAGTAAGATTAAAATTTTTCACATTACCAGTGACTGAGATTATTCTCATGTGCATTTTCTGAACATGTACAAAGCCCTTTTTAAGTGTTAGCAAAGATGCTGAGAGTTGTCAGGCTTTGCCAAATTATGTTTTGCATTTCTCGCATATAAAGAAATCTACACACAGCTGCAGTCTCTCTCATACATGTGCAAATGTGGGTTTAACTCTGGGTTTAGATAAGGTACTGAAGTTGTGTGCAGTGGCTTATTAACAAAACAAAAAAATGTTCCATACAGCAAGATTAGTGCATGGGCTTTCCCTACTCTTGCAGTACTGTAAATAATTGAGGCCTAAAAGGTTGTCCATGTACTTTGAAGTGGTCACTTTCCCCCATAAAGGGCATAAAAAGCGCACAACAGAGCATTAAGCAATATGAGTAACGTGACCTCCTGCTAAACATTAGAGATACATGTACAAGCTATTATTACTGAGTCAGCACTCAGCTGGGGCAGTTCCCATCATAAAACCAGTTTTGCAGGAATTTATAACTGCTGATATTTCATCAGACTGATCGTTGCCTTACAAGTTGTACACCAGATTCAGGGGACTCAGCAAGCTGGTCTCCACTTCCTGGTGTCTCCTACCTAAGACCTAGCGGGAAGAGGTCTGTCCTCCTCTAAGGCTGGGTCCTTCTGAACTGGGCTTCTCCCATTCCAGGCTCCTTCTCCAAGATTGGTATGCCTCACGGATGGGGTCTACCTGAGTCCTCAGCTGCTTTTTAGCCCATACTCACCTGGTACGGGGTTTGTGTACCCCATCACAAGGAGATTCTAACTCTAAAAACCCTTGCATTAACGTGGTGCCAGACACAAGCCTGTTCCTGATCCCAACAGAGACAATGGTAAAACCTCCACTTACTTCAGTGAAATCAGGACCCCACTGCACTGTAACAAAAATGCCACTGTATTTTATTTGCATGTCACAAGAAGCACGATAAATTAAAGATTATATAATGCAGAAGCAGTCTTCTGATTGCCTCAGTTTCTCATTTCCTTTGCCAGCATGGCCTAGGAGCTCTGCAAAAGAAACATCCTTGTTTCCAGTTTGAAAGGGAGAGCGTTGCATTGCCTAACAATGACCTTTTCCTCAGTAATTAAGAAATGGCAGAGATACAGGCTAAAGGGACATTTTCATCTGGAAGGATGGTGGGAGCAACATGCAACTTCGAGAGAAAAATGGGGAGGGATGATTCCTTAATGATCAAACTGAGAACAGGAAATTTGGTTTAGCTGGAAAAAAAATAAATCCTTGCTTTAAGCACAGCCGCACTTGTTGAGTTAGGAAAGGGCAGGCTACCGAATTATCTGCCAAGTTTGTTTGTAGGGTTTTTTTTTTTTGTAGCTGTGTTGGTCCCAGGACATGAGACAGACATGGTAGGTGAGGCAATACCTTTTATTGGACCAATTTGGTGAGATAATTCCTCACCTACCTTGTGTCTCTCATGTCCTGGGATCAACACAGCTACAAGCATGGTTGTGCTTAAAGCAAGGATTAATTTTTTTCCAGCTAAAGCAAATTCCCTGTTCTCAGTCTAGCAAAGTTCCAATTATGATAAATGTATTAGAAGTTAGTGTTCAAGTGTATCCCTAACCACTGTCTTTATAACTGTCCATGACAGTCACTAAAAATGCAGCCACATGATTAATAAAGCCAGCTGCAATTTTCACTCAATGTAAATTCAAACAGACACCAAAAATAAACACTGGGTAATCCCATTTCCATTGCATGCATTTATTTTGTTTATATTAAGAGACTAAAATTTAACTACATTGTTGAGATTAAATGTTCCTGAGATTATCTGGGAGATTAGGAGGCTGGTTGTTTTAAAGTCCAAGTCATCTGATGTCCATTTAAATGCACATGTGTATTTTAGAAATATTACAAGCATCAAATACACATTAGGAATACATCACTCAGACGATATATCAACACATTCCTGTGATATCAGAGACACAAGGTGGGTGAGGTAATATCTTTTAATGAACCGACTTCTCTTGGTGAAACATCCTGGGATAGCAACATTTACATTATTTACAACAAAATATTAGAACTAGAAGAAACAACACGGCCCAACATCCCCCACAAGATAGCAAAAAGTAGGAGTGTCAGAGATGTGATCCACTTTATCTCTGGGAAAGATGGATTATGTTTATTGGGTCACTTTGAAGAATTTGACCCTCTGATAGCAACCTCTCACTTAACTGACTACTTCACTGGCTAAATTAGCACCAGCTATGGCTTGCGTGACAAAAATTAAGGATGGAACAATTAATAAAAAGTGGGACTGGGTGCATGGGGCAGGGCCGCCTGGGGGAGGGGGGAGCAAGTGAGGCAATATGCCCCAGGCCCCGTAGGGTCCCCCACGAGAATATAGTATTCTATAGTACTGCACCTTTTTTTTTTATGGAAGGGGCCCCTGAAATTGCTTTGCCCCAGGCCCCCTGAATCCTCTGGGCGGCCCTGGCGTGGGGGGAGGGAACACATATGGAAAAGAAATTACCAAATCAAGACAATCAGGTAGTCAACACCTCAGCACAAAATCTCGAAAGCAAATTCCTTTGGGGAATCCCAGGAATGAGCTATACTAATCAGGGCCGCCCAGAGGGGGGGGGGCAAGAGGGGCAATTTGCCCCAGGCCCCGAGCCCCACAGGGGCCCCCACCAGAGTTTTTCGGGGCCCCTGGAGCAGGGTCCTTCATTCCCTCCGGGGGGCCTGGAAAACTCTTGCCGGGCCGGGCGCAGGAGCTGCTTCTGCTCCCGGTCTTCGCCGGCGGGGGGTCCTTCCGCTCCGGGGCGGAAGGACCCCCCACTGGCGAATTACCGCCGAAGACGGAGCGGGACCCGCCGCCGAAGTGCCCCGAAGACCCGCGGCGGGGGACCCCCTCCGCCGAATTACCGCCGAAGACCGGGCTGCACTTCGGCGGCGGGTCCGGCTTCGGCGGTAATTCGGCGGCGGGGGGGGGGCCCGCCGCGGGTGTTCGGGGCACTTCGGCGGCGGGTTCCGGAATGGAAGGGCCCCCCCGCCACCGAAGACCCTGGGCCCTCGGAATCCTCTGGGCGGCCCTGATACTAATCTGAAATCCCCCCAAAAGATCTTCCAGCACTAAGTCATTAAAGATATTGCAACATGTGATCACACGTTGACTCTGGGGGAAATCAGAGATCAAATCCTGAACTCATTCCTATTTGCAAGTACTGGCTGCACTACAGAAAAAGCAGACTGAATCCCCAGGGAAGAGTGCTTCATGTTATTCAGGAAAAAAGCCTCTCATGTAGTTCATGTGTGCCAATGCATGGGCTAGCACTGAAAAGTTCCCAAAGGAGTCACAGCCAGCCCTTCCCAGCTAGAGAGAGTACTGCTGTAATCAAAACCACTGAAAGGAGTTGGGGAAATGGAAAAAAAGGGATACCCAGAAGATCCCCCAGAATATAAAGTAATAAATGATCATCTAGTCTCACAGTTTGTCCATTTAGAAAAACAAATCCAGCTCTAAGAAATTCTGACTTCTTTGCTCAAGAAAAAGTTAAGAATCTCTTAAGATCACAACAGGTACTTGAACACTTGGACTTCTAAAATCATTGCTAAGTATAATATGATTCCTTTGGGGAGTAATCAGGCAATGGAAGCAGTGTGGTGCAGTGGAGTGGGTACGGGGCCTGGGATTTGGGAGACCTGGATTCTATTCCTGGCTCTACATGGACCTGTTGGGTGACTTGCCTGGGCAAGTCACTTCATTTCTCTGTGCTCTAGTGGGCAGGTTTGGCTGGCAGGAGTTCAAGTAGGCAAAGGAAAACTGTTTTCAAATCAAGAATGTCAGAACTAGCCAGCTGGTTTGTAAAAGTTGTGCCAATCACAGGGGCTCTATGAGTCAACACGGCTAACTCTAGCTAACAGGGCACAACAGGTATGTTTATGCAGGGATAAGGGTCCTGCAACTGGCCCAGATGAACTGACTTGGGCTCACTGTGCAGACATTTGGGCTTGGGTTGGAGCCCAAGACTGCGACCCTCCACCCTGGCAGGGTCTCAGAGCTCAGGTTCCAGACTGAACCTGAACATCTACAGAGTGATTTTTCAGTCCCAGAGTCCAAGCCCCATGAGCCCAAGTCAGCTGACCAGGGCCAACCACAGGTTTATCATCTCTGTGTAGACATACCCAGTGAAGCAAGTGAGCATGCACAACGGGACTCCTCAGGGAAGAAATATTTCCTCTGCAAACAAATACCACACACAGTTTTTATGTATAACATTAGTTTAAGGCATTTCAAGTGAAGAAAAACAGAAGAAATAGCTGGTTGTGTTATGCCTTCTCTACGTACAGAAAGATTTAACAAAACTAATAAATGGCTCAACACTGAGAAAGGTTTAATTAGAATTCTTTTCTTCTGAATCACATCAATAAAGTCAAGGATTGGTCTGGTATTCGTAAGTGTTGACTTTCACAGATGCTTCTCGCTGCAGATGTACAGCTGAGAGATCCTGTAAATATAACACAGAGCTAGAAAATTATACACAGTGGTATCTTAGGCCCAAAACTGGTTTAAGAGATCTGGTTTTGCTGATTTTATATAAAGGGCAGAAGAGAAAGTTTATCAGATTACATCAACAGAACAGGATTTTTTTGGTGTCATTTTAATGTCATTAATAGCAAAATAATATTTCCAGTAACACTGAACTTTTTGCATTAATAATGTGAATCTACTGCTATTGCGAAGGCTACAGCTAAAGTTAACCATCTGGTCTCCTAACAAGAAACACTTAGGAAGCATTTAATTAATGCAGTTTAGGAGATTTTGCTTCCCTTTTTTAAAAAAGAAAACATGTTAAAGAAATTCCCTCTGACAACGCATATTTTAGCCCTCCTACTTCCATCTGTGAAGATATCTGGTATCAGAGAGATCAAACATTAGTGCCTGTAGAAATGAAGGGAACTGCAGGGAACAATATGGCCATGAGCACTATTTCGGCAAGAAAAACAACTATTACTGGCCAAGATCCAAAAAGCAATTGAGACGAGTAATGTCCAACCTAATCTCTGAACAGTTTTCTTGCCAATTTTCTCAGGCATCAGTTTTTCAGATTGAGCTTCAAATGGTAAAATATACCTTAAAACAATTAATAAATTACTGCTTTAAATTCATTAGCACTATACAATGAAACTCTGCCAGACTGTTTCGGTACAACATTTCAGAAACTAATTAAATGTACTTTTAAACTGAGGAAAACTGGCACCCAGGATAAGCTTTTTAGAAAGTGTGAAGTTAATGAATCTTTGAACTGCCCCATTTTCTCTAAAGGTCAAGTTTGCCCCAGTGCAGATAGCCCAGACAACTTAAGCCTCACTTAAAAATCCTTACCATGTAACTCAAGTAGTGCATGAGATCTTGTGCAGGCCACATGCACAGATGCAGGGTCATCCTAAGTGATCTGTTAGGAATGAGTCACAACATATCGAGCCTGTCGTTTCACCTGAAAAATCTTTTTGCCTGTAGTTAATTAGAAGCTCTATCCCATACCACTTTTGCTGTTAGTTTTAGTATGGCTCTTCCTAAAAAGTGATGTTTAAATTATGGATGGGATTTTAAACAAACAATCAATAAAAACTTTTCAGGGCATCATAAATAAATTCACAATTTCCCCATTTCCAAAACCTCAGCCTCCTGCTCTTTCCCTACCTGAAAGCACAGAGAATTCCTACACTCCTGTATACATATGCATAAACAAAACAATTAACTTTGTCTAAAAAAATTAGAGGAAAGCAACAAGAAGTCTGGTAGCAGTTTCATTATACCCTTTGCCATTTTCATACCTTAAAAAATGGGGAAGTCTGAAGAATTGAGAGATTATTAATAAAATAGCAGCATCTTAGCACCTAATTTGATCCAAGTGTAACCCACACACCTTCTGGGTGTTGTGTTCTGTCCCATCTAGTGGCACCGAGACCACTTAGAGAGAGATAAAATGAGCTAAAAGCCAACTGGCTTTTAGCAGACTCATGCTCATGCACTAAGCTCCAGAGATCCCAGGTTCGATCCCACCCGCTGACGACCGGGCCTGTCGGCATTACACAAGCACTTTACAGGGATATGGGAGGACTAATTTAATGTCTGCAAAGGAGGTAGGCAGGCTAATATGCCCATTTTACAGCTCAACCCCCTCAACAAAAATATTGTGCCCTCTATTGTGGAGAGTTCTCACTTTTCAGAGAATTCTCCAGAGTAAACCAAATATGGAAAGAAGAAAATGTAAGCACTTCAGACTTTTTTGACTTTTTTTTCTTCTTCACTGACCTCTGCATTTCCTTTTTGACACAAGTTTTGAAAAAAGGGCACTGCTGCATGATGCAAGCTGTTATCTATACCCATCTCAGATGATTACACATGCCCTAGTGCAGTGGTTCTCAACTAGGGGTGCACAGAGGTCTACCAGGGGGTATATCAACTCAGAAAGATATTGCCTAGTTTTATAACAGGCTACATAAAAAGCACTAGCAAAGTCATTACAAACTAAAATGTCATATAGACAGTGATTTGTTTATACTGCTCTATATACTATACACTGAAGTGTAAGTACAATATTTATATTCTGATTTACTTTATAATTATATAGTAAAAAAATGAGAAAGTAAACATTTTTTCAGTACTAGTGTGCTGTGACACCTTTGTATTCTATGTCTGATTTTGTAAGCAAGTAGTTTTTCAGTGAGTCATAACTTGGGAAGAGAAATCAGTCTCCTGAAAACGGTCCAGTAGTCTGGAATGGTTGAGAGCCGCTGCCCTAGTAAAATGGGTACACCACGTTGTGAATGAGCAAAATTCTAACGTAACACACAGGCACAAGTCTATGTAGCTTGAAGAGGATTTCAGGGTTGAAACATGTTTTCATAAAAATCAGGCTGAGGTGGAAGGATCAATAAATATAGACCAAAGCTGGATTTGCTCCCCAATAAATAATAATAAAAAGCTTTTACAGCTGCATAAGTACCAGGCAAGTGTTTAGGATGTAGTGGATCACAATGAATATTCTGCTTAGAGGAAGGCAAAAAGTGGAGAAAAGAACCACAATAAAATGTTCACCCTCTTTTGGTTCTCAACAGCACATTTTTTTCAAAAAAGGAAAGTAAGGTTTCTTGAAGAGGGAAGAAGGGCAAACTCTACAAAAACTTTGAATTTCTTCATTTGTGACTCTTTCTGTGTACTACTTTCTCATAATTACCAGAGATGGAAATATATTCTCAGTTTACCATTTACCCTGCCAGGTAAAATCCCCTTTTTAACAAGTCCCACAATGCAGCAGCTGCCAGATGATGAAACAATAGCTCCATGTTCCATAACAAGTACAAGTTTCCTTGTAACAAGTACAAGGCTCTTAAAACAACTATCTTTCATGCAATTATATGCAACCTCGGCTATTGTCAATCTGGATCAAATTCATCCCATCCCCAATTAAATTCCATTGACTTCAAATGAGCCTTCACCAAGGAGGAATTTTGCCTAATGCCTTCCAATAAGAGAAAACTGAAGGATACAATTTGTGTACTAAAATACATTTTTCCCTCAAAATTCATCTGTGCTAGGATATATGGACTGAGGAATTTAAAACTCCATTTATTCTGTCATTAACAAAAGAAGATTCTAGACAGCAAAAAGTCAGTGTAAGACATACATCTGGCACAATGTTGGCACATGCAAATATTATTCCAGTGGAAAAAGACAAGAACTGTGGGATCCCAATAATTTTAATGAGAACATCATGGTAGTGATTGTTTTTCCAACAGCAGATGCTCCATTTCTCATTGAGACATTTACGACCATATTCCAATTTCTTTTTGGTATTACTGTGTGTGTAGCTTAATTTCTCCTCCAGACATTCTATACCAGTGGCACTCAAACTTTTGTACTGGTGACCCCTGTCACATAGCAAACCTCTAAGTGAAACCCCCTTTATAAATTAAAAACACTTTTTAATATATTTAACACCACTATAAATGCTGGAGGCAAAACAGGGCTTGGGGTGGAGGTTGACAGCTCACAACCCCCTGAGGGTCCGACCCCCAGTTTGAGAACCCCTGTTCTATACTGTTTGACAAGCATGCGTATTCTCTACACAGTATTCAGAGCTCTACAGGCTGCCAGTTATTTGGGCACATCATGTCATGGGGACTATCTTTAAGTGGTCACATTAAAAGAAACAAACAGGACTATCCAGAAGATCCATGGAGATAGACCTACTGAAGAGGCTCAAGAAGTTCTACTGGAAGAATTTATACTATATTTCACAATACAGAAAATAACCCAAGAGAACAGGGAATGTCATTCTCCCCGGTATTCATTCTTTCCTGCATACTGCCATGAACATGGAATAAAATTATGATTCTCTAATTCTCTAATATGGTGCTTCAAATTATGACGACGTAACCAGGTTCAAGATGTCCGTAGGATGGAGCAAGTAAGGCAGCTGAGGAAATCAGAAGGTATGAAGAGATTCATTTAAAAGTTATGTCCCAAAACATATATGGGCTCCCTTTGCACACTTCTGGATTAAGGCAACTGCTTAGGGCCTTTGTTTGAGCTGAGGCAAGAGAAGAATGCTGATTTTTATTTAATTAAGTATAGTCTTTGATATTCTTCATCTTAATTTCTCTTTTCACCACTTATTTCTTAAACTTGAAGGAGAGATGAAGACAAGGACAGATGAGGAAGGAAAAGGGAAAGAACTTTCACTAAATCAGGGCCTACATAGGGAGAAGGGGAAAAAATGGAGCTACAAGAAAGGACAACATCTCACTGCCCTCTTGCAAATAGTATACAGATGATTTTTCGCATATTATTTATGAAATGGTTACATGGTATTTTGAGCTTGTTAAAAATGTATTACAGAATTTAAGATAATCTATTTCCTGACAAAGATAAGGACAAATATAACTTCATTGTAATATACAATTAAAGACCCCAATTTTTAGAAATGTAGAAATTTTTATAATCCTGAGCTTTTCCCTCTAAAAGTACTGGGAGATACTGTTAGGTGGGATTGTACAATTAAAGTACTGCATGCTCTGTTCCCTTCCCTGGGGATTTCACTTTGAGGTAGTGGAAAAGCATGTGTGTTCCAGTGACCCTGAAGGTATGTCTACACTGGAAAAAAAAAATGTTCTTAACTTGGATTACCTAACCCATGTTAGCTAATTTGGGTTAAAATAGCAGTGAAGACATGGAAATTTAGCATTTAACTTGGATTAGCAGCTCAAGTTCACACTCAGGCTCCCCTACTGGCTAAAACTCAAACTTCTAGCCTGAGCTAAAAGCTAAATTGTTGTGTTCTCACCACTATTTTAAACCAAGCTAGCTAATGGGATTAGGTAACCATGAGTTAAGTACACACTTCTGCAGTGTAGACATACCCTGAGAGCTATGCTAGCAGGAGCTTTAACTCCCAGTAAGGACACCCAACCTGGACAGGTCAAAGAATAGGGAACAGATGGTCCTCCCTGTTGGGGGCTGAGCAATAAGTCAACAACCTAGCCATATATTAAAAAAAATAAGTTATAGAAACAAAAAGCAGCTATTCCACATAGGTATGGAAGAGTCTTGTTTGTACCCTAAGCAATGTTTGACAGCATGGAGGTATTTAGATGATCTGCTTGGTGTTTATGAGAAGAACTCCACTATAGTCAGCTTTAATTAAAGTGCCATACTTTCACATTTATTCAAAGTCTCCAGCTCAGCAAAGCACTTAAAACACCAGTAAGTGTTTAATTGAATCTGCACTTAAGGCCCCAATCTTACACACAGCTCCATCACTGCAGGAGACTGCCTGAAGGGAGCAGTTCGCAATATCGTAGCCTTGCTGATGAAGGGAAAATGGATCTGGTGTCTGAACAATTTTAGCTCCTTTTGCACAATTTTCTTTCCTCTAAAATGGGTAACTCTGTTCCCTTCCCCTATCATTCAAATGATGAAATCTTCGCACCATTTGTGGAAAGGTGAATACTACTTCCGAGTGACTTCAATGACGTAGGACTTGACTCTGTCAAGTAAATTGTGCAAAGAAAAGAGTTGGGCAGTGCCAAAATAGTGAGTCTAGAAGACCAGAGTAGAAAACTAAAATATACAGAAACAGGTGAGCAAAACTTCAGTGCTGAATTGGTGAAACCATTAGTTCAGAACAGAATCGTCAGACACATAGATGAACATAATTTGTTGAGGAAGAGTCAACATGCTTTTTGTAAAGGGAAATCATGTCTCACCAATCTACTAGAATTCTTTGAAGGCGTCAACAAGCATGTGGACAAAGGGGGAATCCAGTGAATATAGCATACTTATATTTTCAAAAAGCCTTTGACAAGGTTTCTCACCAAAGGCTTTTAAACAAAGTAAGCTGTCGTGGGATAAGAGGGAAGGTCCTCTCATGGATCGGTAATGGTTAAAAGATGGGAAACAAAGGGTAGGAATAAATGGCCAATTTTCAGAATGGAGAGAGGTGAATAGTGGTGTCTCCCAGGGGTCTGTACTGGGACCAGTCCTAGTCAACATATTCATAAATGATCTAGAAAAAGGGCAGGGGCAGGATCTAGCCTCCTCTCCCCCCCAAGTTTTGCAGGGGAGGTCTACTCACCCTTGCCCCAGACGGAGCTCTTAACTGCAATAGCTTGAGGGTGATATGTGATGAGTTCGGAAGCTGGGAGAAGCACTGCCTTTGTGCCAGGGAGTTTGTTTATAAACAAAGGCAGGGTGATTAAGATAACAAAACGCTTATCATTAAAGTAAATTAAGGATAGTTAGATGATCCTGAAAGCATTGCCAGGCATTTAAGTTAAAAGACAGGAAACAAAGGGTCGGAATAAAAGGTGAGAATGGAGAGAGGTAAATACCGGTGTCCCTCAGGGGTCTGTATTGGGACCAATCCTACTCAACATATTCATAAACGGTCTGGGAAAAGGGGTACACAGTGAGGTGGTAAAATTTGCAGATGATACAAAATTACTCAAGATACCATATATACTCGTTCATAAGCTGAATTTTTTAGTAAAAAAAGGAAACACCAGAGAAGGGGGTTGGCTTATGAACGAGTATAGAGAGGGAGGGAGAGGTGGGACACAGCCCCTCCTCCCAACAGAGGGAGCAAGGAGAGGCAGCACAGCAAGCAGAGCCAGCAGGGAAGAGGCGGGGCCAGAGTCTCTCCGCTTCTGGCCACACTGCTCTCCCCCCAGCCTCCGAAGCAGCTGCAGCTCTGGGGCTGGCAAGCTGCAGCAGTGCTGCGCCGCCCAGCCCGCTGGACCATGCCGCGGCCGCGCTGCCCAGCCTGCCGGAGCAGCTCCAGCCAGGCCTGAGACATCCTCCCCTGGCCCTCCCCAGATAAGGTGAGATGGGATGGGATGGGGAGGGGGTCCTGGGCTAGGGGTAGGTTCATGTGGGGGGGTGGTCGAAGGGGTTATTTCCCTGAGCCCGAGATTCTCCCCCCAAAAAAATTTCCCCACCAGCTGTGGTCCCAGCCCGTAAGGGTAAGCAGCTGGCACACCGGGACACTTCGTTTACTTAGGTTTAACTCTGTGCCTGCAGATGCTCGAGGTAAACAAACCATCTCAGCCCGCCAGCGGCTTATCCTGATGGCCTGGGAGCCAAAGTTTGCTGACCCCTGAATTATAGGGTCAGCTTATGAATGGATCATAAAAAAATTCAATATTTACTTCTCCATCTTACGGGGGTTGGCTTATAAATGAACTGGCTTATGATCAAGTATATACGGTAGTTAAGTCCAAAGCAGACTGCGAAGAGCTACAAAGGGATCTCAAAAAACTGGGTGACTGGGCAACACAATGGCAGAAGAAATTCAATGTTAATAAATGCAAAATTTTGCCAAGTGCATTACATAATCCCAGCTATACATACAAAATGATGGGATCTAAATTAGCTGAACCCGTCCATAAAGAGATCTTGGAGGCATTGTGAATAGTTCTCTGAAAACATCTGCTCAATGTGCAGTGGCAATTAAAAAAGCTAACAGAATACTGGAAATCATTAGGAAAGGGATTGATAATAAGAGAAAAATATCATACTGCCTCTATATAAATCCACTGTACGCCAACATATTGAATAGTGCATGCAGATTTGGTCACCCTATCTCAAAAAGATATATTGGATTTCGAAAAGATACTGAGAAGGGCAACAGAAATTATTAGGGTTATAGAGCACCTTCTGTATGAGGAGAGATTAAAAAGACTGGGACTTTTCAGCTTGGCAGAGATAAATAATAAGAAATAATAATTGGAGATATACCAATCTCCTAGAACTGGAAGGGACCTTGAAAGGTCATTGAGTCCAGCCCCCTGCCTTCACTAGCAGGACCAATTTTTGCCCCAGATCCCTAAGTGGCCCCCTCAAGGATTGAACTCACAACCCTGGGTTTAGCAGGCCAATGCTCAAACCACTGAGCTATCCCTCGCCCCAATTAACACTGGCCTAAACAGAGACTGGAAATGGTTGGGTCATTACACTAATTGAATCTATTTCCCTATGTTAAATTCTCCTCACACCTTCTATGGGCCATCTTAATTATCACTTCAAAAAGTTTTTTTTCCTCCTGCTGATGATAGCTCATCTCAATTGATTAGACTTTTCCTGTTGGTATGCATACTTCCACCTTTTCATGTTCTCTGTATGTATAAATATCTCCTGTCTGTGTGTTCCATTCTATGCATCCGAAGAAGTAAGCTGTAGCTCACGAAAGCTCATGCTAAAATAAATGTGTTAGTCTTTAAGGTGCCACAAGTACTCCTGTTCTTTTTGCGGATACATACTAACACGGCTGCTATTCTGAAACTTACCGAAGATGGAGTGTCATATCAAATGGGACTTGAGAAAGTAAACTGCAAGCAAGTAAACTGCTACTCAAGCACGAGGTTTAGAAGAACTAATGAAGCAATTAAAAAAAGGGACGTAGAGAACCAATTTAGGAAGCAAAGCAGTTTTTTAGCTAAACTCTTAAAGGGCAGCTTAAACCAGCATACGTGAATAAGTCTAGTGGGAAACCTATAATAAGTCTTAGCTGTCCATTTCTCTCTCCAAACCCAGTCTGTCTTCCTGATCACAAATATGGCAATTTGGCACAGGGGGAGGGCCACTACCAAACACCGAGGAGCCCAGAGGCACTGCATAGGTGCAAGTAACTGTCAGAGCTCCACTGACTTTAATGGAGTTATGACAATTTACACAAGCTGAAAATCTGCCTCACGGCTTCCGAATGGATGTCCCTGGCCTATGCAGATCCATAAGATGTAGGAGACTAAACCTCCTCTTGTTTTGCATCACCCCCCAATTGAACGAGAAAGTGGAAACACCAGGAGGCCAAACTAAAAAAAAAAAAAAAAAGTTTTCTGCCTCCTCACATAAATAACCCCCTTAGTGGGGGATTTGGCCCTTGGGCTTTGCAGCATCTATTCTTTTCTGTTCATCTCTGTTAAGTCATTTCAGCACCATGTACACAATGTGCTCAACTAATAAATATTTGCCAGATAGTAAAAGAAATGTGGTTTAAATCAAAGACTGAAACCAATCACACTGATAACTCAGTGTGAATAGCTGTACTTCTAAAATCTACAAAGCCAAACTTGCTTATGAGGTTATCCAAGATTATGTTGTTTGCACTTCTAATTATTTATGTGAAGTTCCTACAATCCATTCCAGGCTGCTAGATCTTTGTTTATCCTCACTTCAAAGGTTAAATTCTTTTAGACAGCCAGGTAGTTTGGCAGCAACTCACTACTCTGCCTTCAACAAAGGACTCCAGGATTTTCCATGGTGAAAAAAAATTTTTTTTAAATAGAAATCCAGGTTTTCCTCCCAGAACTTTTACCTAAAAGTCAAAGACCATAAACAAAAGATTAAACAAAATTTGTTTGCGAACGAAGTAAGGTGTGATTTTGGAAAGCATCCACAGATGCATCTGGGTAGTAAAAAGGGATCTAGAAATGGGTATATACCCTCTTGGCTATTACATGGATCAACTGCAGTATTTGCAAAATTTATATAACTATCTATGAGCTAGAAAATCAACACATGGAACACATGCAGTTTTATAGCTTAGATCTGAATTAATTTTCCTGCACATCGTGACAGCCTTCTCATTTTTCGTTATTAACCCATACGGCATCTGAGGCACAATTAACACTGGTACCCTTCAGGGCAATAGAAAAAAAATCAGTGGGCATTTAAGCAGAAAGAGCAGAGTCAGTCTATAAGTGCCTCATTTTACCCATATCCAAAATGCAACATTACTGAAAATAAGAGAACAGGTCAGCATCAGCAAGTATGTCAGCAGCACAGAAGTAAATTTAGGCATTGGCTTCACAAAGAGGTGTCCTCTTCTATGCAACTTTACCATTTAAAAACATTAAAGGGGCAGAGAAACTCTAGCTGGGGAAAAAATTCAGTGTGTACCAGATATCTGCTTAGGGAGGTGGTGCCTGACTTATCCTTCACCACAGAGACAAAGGGAAATACTTTTACCAATATTTCTTATTTATACTTCTGCTATCAGGAAACATTTAATATAAAGGACCCAAGCCTGAAAACTCTCTCAGTATAGAGCTCCTACTGATTTCAAGAGCCAGCCTATGCCACTGACATTCTCATAGCTGAGATACATTATGCTTCTCTGCCATGTTGTTCCTTTGGGCACATATCTATGGAAAACCTCTTTCAGCCTTGCCTACAGTTTTTCCAACCAGCACCATAATACCATATCTTTGTTTAAAAAAAACCACCACAATTATTATTTGATATAATAGCTCTAAAAGCTCAGTGCTGCCCCACAGAAAACTCTTAGAAAGCTCTATTTTAAAATATAGTCTACTTCTATATGTCTTTCCCCTTAATTTTAATTATTAATTATTGTAAGGGATATTTGACTAAAAACATTATCTTTGTTTCATAAGAGCATCTGCTCGTGGGTCTCATTTGTAACCTGGAATCAAACTCCTCTGTAAGTGACATAAAAATTAGCTGTTTGGAAATTATCTTGGCACAGATAGATGAATGACTAAAACAGATATGGCTTTAAGGCAAAAAAAGCCACAGGAGCGTGTCAGCATATGCCATGGTCACCATGCCTCAACTGAACACTGACAAATACATAACTGGAACACAGTCTGGCTCACCTGTGTGTTAATATTGTTAAAATAGGTGTTACAGTTCTAAGAATGTGTTTAGACTTTATGGAATGCTTGTGAGTTGCTGCACACCTAATCTCACTTATAACCTCTGCAACATAATATATGACCATGTGCATCGTAAGCCTCTGCAGTTATGGAAATCAGCAGATAGAAGAGAGACATTAATTAGTGTGAAATGCTGGCATACCCTACAAAGAAGACCCACCAAATAGTTCATCTAAGAGGACAAAAAGACTGTGGATTACTCTCCTCCAGTCCCATAGAGAGGAGATGTGCAAATGTATTTCTCCCACCAGCTGAGCTGGTAGTTCAGAAAAGGGAGAAATGGAATAAAAATCCCTGACAAGGAGAAACTCTCTCTATGCTGCTCGGACTCTGGAGGGTAAGGTTTTCTAGGCATAAGACAGACCTCCCCAGTGTTCAGCCTGGGTTAGCCCTAAGGGACATACGGAATTTGCTTATTATAGAAGTTTCTATTACCTTTTGAAACATAAGACTAACTCATTTGAGTGTGTTAACCTGCTTTAACCTCATAAAATAACTCTTATTTCCTTTTCCTAGTGAATAAATCTTTAGATAATTTATTAAAGGACTGGGTACATGCATTTTTTTTAGTGTGATATCTAAGGTGCAACGGACCTGGGAAAAGTGACTATCCTTTGAGACTGGGAGTAACCTGAATATGGTTGTGATTTTTGGCGTAAGGGACTATCTACAACAAAGGCAAGCTTGCCTCGCTGAAAGGTAGATCAGAGTACCTGTGACTCCATAGCTAGGCTGCTAGTGCCTAAGGAGTTTACATTTGATAACTGGTTGGTGAAATTTAAGTATAGGCCTTACAGCCAATTTGGTGTTTGTGCCCTGCTTCTCAACAGTCTGCCCTGAGGTTGGTATTCATGCTCTTGAGCCACTGCAGGACAACTTGATAGAGGGAAACAGATCCCACAAAACCATTTCTAGCCCACCTACTCTCCCGCTCCAGATTCACCCATTTTTGCTCCCTTCTGCCAGTGCAAGTGAAGGAAAGCATCAAGCTCTGAGTAATGTTGTTTTCTTGAAAATATCTTAAGCAAATAGAAACAAGAGAAAAAATAAAACAACAAAGAAGTTTCAAGTTGGACAGATACTCCAAGGTTCCCATGAGGCGTGAATTACTTTTTAATAATGATACTGAGTGTGATATCACTATATTTGATGTAGTGCTCTTCGTTAATATCAGTGTTAGGTGTAGCTTATGCTTGGATTAGTAAATTGCCCCTTCACCAGAAGACATGAAAAGGAACTGCCAATACAATTAAGAAATAAAAATCAACAAGTCAGATTTACATACTGGCACTTTTTTAAAAGTAGGTTTCTTTCTTTTTAGAACAGTTATGATTTCCTCTACTAAGCAGTTATCCTTTTCCCATCCCACACTGGCACTCATATCCTCATCTCCACATGCAAACATGCTCACAGACAGACACACCCCATATTGTGTAAGATTACTTACAACACAATAAGCTCATTGCAGAACCTTAGCATCAAGTACTATTAAATAATCAGAGTTACTAGTACTGACTGGATGCTTACAATGTAGGTCAGCCCTGGACAAAGTCCCTCAAGGTCTGAGGGCATTCTTGAAACAGCATTTTCCATGTAATTGATGAAAGGAAGCCAGATGGCAATGTACTTGATTGCTTAGACATGTCTCTTCCAAAGTTGGTAATCTTTTCCACAATGAGGACATCCCAAATTTAAACAAGTCATCTGTCCAGT
Source organism: Mauremys mutica (assembly GCF_020497125.1). NCBI lineage: Eukaryota > Metazoa > Chordata > Testudines > Geoemydidae > Mauremys > Mauremys mutica. Next base: position 33,183,883 of record NC_059079.1, read on the forward strand.
CTCCCCACTACCTCATTTTGACTGGCTGCATCTCTGTTTGCCACTCCCCAGTGAACAGTTTTGGACAATATTCTTGCACACGAGGAGAACACAAAGCGAAGGGTGCCTCACTAAGGCGAGACAACTTTAACATACATATCTAAATTTAGTGGACTTTTCAGAGTATCACAGAAAATGCGTGTGTGTGTGTTTATATAGAGACTTGAACCTTCAGATCTTTTTATTGCTGCATTTAGGAGATGTTATAACAAACTAGTTAAAGAGTATTTACATGTGACAAAAGATGGAGCAGATCCAATTCCTGTAAATGGGAATGTATCTCCCTCGTCTATATAACTCCTGCTAACTTTAATGCAATAGTCACCATTAAAAGTTTTTACAACTGTCCTTTAAGATAAACAGTGTTCTCCATATCAAGTACAGGCCCTAATCCTGCAAACATTAAGTCCATACATAACCCCAGCAACCCTACAGCAAGGACTAGAAAAATTTACCCAGGACCTAATAGCCCAAGGATTAAGTCTACTCCCCAGACAGAAAATATACTAGTGCCTGAGCTTTTCCTCTCCTACTCAGTCTTGAGCTGGTCAGATACTCACTCCCACAGGATCTTCAGACCCAAGAACTTTCAAATGACAGAACTCCTCACCCCTAATTAATACTACATATACAGCGCACGCACACAACTCATGTTGTAATTCACTTGTATTATGAGCGCCTAGACGTCTCAACCAGAACTGAGGCCGCATTTACTAGGCGCTGTAAAAAAAAAATACAAAGAGACAGTCTCAAAGACCCTTACTGGTCCCAGCCCTAACCCCAGCTTGGGGATACTTACTGGCTCCAACCCAAAATTCTAGCCTAGGGAGCCTGCCAACTCCAAACCTAACCAAAGCCCTGACTGGCTTATCGGCCCCAACCTCCCCCATCCCACCAACAGATGAATTCATTCTCAGTTTTTACACCAAATCTTTTTTTCAAGTGGCAAGAACATCCTTCCTCCAGAGCACTCTGCTGGGGTGACAAGGTCGTTTTGGCAGGATCCCTCCCACACATGTACTGGGTGACTGACCCTCTGCCCTCTCATCCTGGGATACCTGCAAAGATGGACATGCTGAGAGCACAGCTGCCATACCCATCTGAGAAGTGTGGGTATGTCTTCACTGAGTTTTAGCCCAACCTCTCCCCACCATCCCCACAGAAAAACCTCTAACCAGATTAGGAGGTGCTTTAAGACAGGGCTAGTTTAAATGGATGAGGAGGATCAGTTAGAGCCTGTTTCAACTCAGTCTGGAACCAGCAAATTTTGCAGTCAGGACACAGGCAAAGACAGACAAGTGTTGATAGTTCATAATTCCCCCAATGACCAGTTCTCCTGCAATTGACACAACTGACTGGGAAAGAAACCTAGAACATCACAGTACAGGACAATGGGATATGCCCCCAAACACACACGGGCAAGTGCAGAAACAGTGAGGACAGAGTAACATAGGTAGAGCTTTGCTGAGGGGATGCTTGCAACCGCACTAGGCTAACCTGGTCGCTCAGACTCAGGTGCCAATCAACCAGGTTAACTATCAATGAAGACACACACACACTAACAGTGGAAAAAGCAGTGGACTGTCTCTCTGCAGACTTAGGAAGACATCGATGCACCATTTACAATTAGTCCACGTTTGGAAGGATTTCTTCAAAACCCAGAAGACCAGAAACTTAATTCTTTTTTAAATGAAAGCTTAGATTCTGCAGAAGTTGATGGACTCACCCACACAGATTCCTACTGGCCCTGGACAAGACAATTTTTTGAAGTCTTGGTCATAGGGATTACCATAAATATTGCCACTGACATAATAAATTGGTAAGGCATCTTATAAATGTTATCTATTTAGGATTTCTAACAGAATGATTGCCAGTGAATATTAACTATTTGAAAATAATTTAAAGATTCTAACAGCAACCATAAGTAAGAGGGCTCCGTTATAGAAGCAGAGTTATTTCTCATCAAACACTCAGTACTTTCTGGTATATCACAATCATACATTATTGCTTCATATCTGCAATTAGATTCTACACAAGTCTTACCTGACCTAAATTCTTCTAGCATGAACATTTATTTTTGATCAATAATTCCAAATGCACACAATGAGTTACAATGAACACAATTTACATAATGCCACCTACCTGCAGCTGCTAAACACAAAATCATCAAAGCAAACACTGGAAACACACAACTTGAAGTCATTTTTGCAACACTGGGTCTTCTCAAATCAATTCCTTTTGTAGCTCTTCATGTAGATGTACTTCCTTTGAAATCAGTGATGTATGCTTTGAAATCAAGTCTTCCAGACTTTTAATTATCTACTGAGAGAGAGAGAAAAAAACATTTTAATAGAAATATGTCCTATAGAAATGTCCTCACCTATTTAAAATTATATCTTTTTGCATCATATCTAGCAAAACAGATAGTTCTTAAAGGAGAATTACACAAGTATTTTTTACATTGCTGAATATCCTAAGCAGCAAAAGGGACACTTAGCAAATAACTAATCTTTTCCCCTTTCATTTTCTGTCTTGTCCATCCTCCCAAAATAATCACACCAGCTGTGTCCTGTTCCAAACAGATGTCCCAGAATGCATTCTGGGGGACAGCTAGATTTGGAGTCCTGCTGAAGCCCAGAAGAAGCCCATATGGACTCAGGTAAGTTTATTTTAAGTATGCAAATTTCTTTGGGTCACTGAAGTCAGAAGATATATTACCCAATCTTAAGACTATCATGAGAGGAATTCCCCACACACAGTTTGAGTAACACAGTAACTCTGACATGCATTCCTAAATTGGCACCACAAACACGAAAACCATTTCAAAGACCCTGAAACTAAAACATTTGCTAGAGTAAAACACAAAACCCCTAAACCTACAACTAACTTAATATATTTTATGAGAAAAAATAGAATACCCCTACCCTACACTGGCTCTCCTTCAGGCAGCTAGCTGCCCAGAACAAGAATCTGAAGTCAGCAAACAGGGAACAGGAACGCTGATACCATATTCAGTCAAATAAAGCAAATATATTATATTTCACTACCAGCCTTCTCAAACACAAAATGACAGAAGATGCCTCAGCAACCAACAGATTACTTATACAGCAATGTAAGATCTTAAAAATCACCACCACAAACTGGGTGATAGAACAGAGCTGAGCTGATAGAGAATTCCAAACTGAGGCGAGATTACCACTACTTAAAATGTATTTGCTCACCTTAGACTCAAAATAGTATCAGGCAAACTCAGATACCCCACTATGTGATCTGCACCCTGATCATAGGGTAATAATGGGTGACTCTGTGACCACTGACAGCCTACAAAGGGCAAATGTGGTCCTACATCACCCCTTCCCACAGAGATTCTGTGAGTGGGAAGAAGATTCCAAGAACTTCCTTGCAACATTTCTCCAAAATAATTCTGAAGAGACAGGATTTGCCCCCTGCAGAATAAGATGAAGTTACTCTCTAGCAAAAGCCATCAATGCAGAGATTCCATTCCGCCACACTGACTCTGGTGTGGACCCCAAACAATCCCTCCACTCCCTTTCTGGTTCTGTGATTCCTATAGAGCTAGTAGGGCCTCCACTGATCACAGCTGTCTCACAGATCCCTCCCTGAGAGAGGAAGAGAGAGTTCCCTCCATGCAAATAGAGCTGTATTGAAAGCTGTATTCTAATCATTGCAGGGCTGTTGAGAGGCAAACAATGCAGCACATGGCCCAACAACCTCATACTTAAGTTCCCACTCTCCCCCCCCCTCCCCCACTAGATCTTGACACTGAAAAGACCCCTCTGCAGGGTCCCATAGAATGGAGGAGGAAGAAGACAGTGCAACAGAAGTTCCATTGGCTGTAAAAAAATTCAAACAGGAAATAAGGCATACATTAATGAGAGTCATTAATCATTTGAACAATTTACCAGGGTTCATAGTGGATTTTCCATCACTGACAATTTTTAAATCTAGATTGGCATTTTTCTAAAAATATATGCACTAGAAATTATTTTGAGTAAATGCTATGGCCTATGCTATACTGGAGGTCAGTCTAGACTGTCACAATGGCCCCTTCTGGCCTTAGAATCTATGGGTATGTCTACACTATGAAAATTAGGTCGAATTTATAGAAGTCGATTTTTTAGAAATCAATTTTATACTAAAGACCATTAAGTTGGCGGAGTGCGTCCACAGTACCGAGCCTAGTGTTGACTTTTGGAGCATTGCACTGTCGGTAGCTATCCCACAGTTCCCGCAGTCTCCACCGCCCATTAGAATTCTGAGTTGAGCTCCCAATGTCTGATGGGGCAAAAACAATGTCACGGGTGGTTCTGGGTAAATGTCGTCAGCCCCTCCACCCCGTGAAAGCAACGGCTAAAAATCGTTTCTTGCCTTTTTCCTGGGTTACCCGTGCAGACGACATACCATGGCAAGCATGGAGCCTGCTCAGCTGTCACCTCACTGTCAGCTCACATGTCTCCTCGGTGCTGCCAGACATGGTACTGCATGGCTACACAGCAGCAGCTCATTGCCTTTTGTAAGCAGATGGTGCATTACAACTGGTAGCCATCATCACTGTCTCCTGGGTACTCTTTTAGCCGACCTCGGTGAGGTTGGTCAGGGGCGCCTGGGCAGACATGTGTGCTCCTGGCTGGCCTTGGTGAGGTTGGTTGGAGGCACCTGGACATAAATGGGAGACTACGATGGCCAACAGTCATACTGCATCGTCTTCTGGTGAGCAGCCAGGAGATGAGGATGGCCAGCAATCGTACTGCATCGTCTTCTGGCGAGCAGCCAGGAGATGATAATGGCTAGCAGTCGTACTGCACCATCTGCTACCAGCCTAAGATGTATAAGAGAGATGGAGTGGATCAAAACAATAAAGAGACCAGATTTGTTTTGTATTCATTTGCTCTCCCCGCCCACGGTCAATAGTGGGGGGAGGGATAGCTCAGTGGTTTGAGCATTGGCGTGCTAAACCCAGGGTTTTGAGTTCAATCCTTGAGGGGGCCATTCTGTGTGCCAACCCTGTAAGCCATGTTGTCAGTTTCCCCTCCCTCTGGCAGAGCAACAGCAGACAAATTGTTTCCCACCTTTTTTCAGTGCAGACGCCATAGCACGGCAAGCATGGAGCCTGCTCAGATCGCCACCGCAATTATGAGCACTGTGAACTCCACATGCATTATCCTGCAGTATATGCAGAACCAGAACCTGCAAAAGCAAAACCAGGCAAGGAGGCAACAGCAGCACGATCATGAGAGTGATGAGGACATGGACACAGACTTCTCTCAAAGTACAGGCCCCGGCAATGTGTTAATGGGGCAGGTTAATGGGGCAGGTTCATGCTGTGGAACGCCGATTCTGGGCCCGGGAAACAAACAGACTGGTGGGACCACATAGTGTTGCAGGTCTGGGACGATTCCCAGTGGCTGCGAAACTTTCGCATGCGTAAGGGCACTTTCATGAAACTGTGACTTGCTTTTCCCTGCCCTGAAGCACAAGAATACCAAGATGAGAGCAGCCCTCACAGTTGAGAAGTGAGTGGTGATAGCCAACGCAAAGAGCTGCTGCTATCAAGGGTAGTGACTCTGGGAAATGTGCAGGTCATAGTGGATGGCTTTGCTGCAAATCGATTCCCTAACTGTGGTGGGGCGACAGATGGAACCCATATCCCTATCTTGACACCAGAGCACCAAGCCAGTGAGTACATAAACCGCAAGGGGTACTTTTCAATGGTGCTGCAAGCACTGGTGGATCACAAGGGACATTTCACCGACATCAACGTGGGATGGCCGGGAAAGGTACATGACGCTCGCATCTTCAGGAACGCTGGTCTGTTTCAAAAGCTGCAGGAAGGGACTTTCTTCCCAGACCAGAAAATAACTGTTGGGGACCTTGAAATGTCTACAGTTATCCTTGGGGACCCAGCCTATCCCTTAATGCCATGGCTCATGAAGCCATACACAGGCACCCTGGACAGTAGTGAGGAGCTGTTCAACTATAGACTGAGCAGTGCAGAATGGTGGTAGAAGGTGGATTTGGACGTTTAAAAGCATGCTGGTGCAGTTTACTAACTCAGATAGACCTCAGCGAAACCAATATTCCCATTGTTATTACCGCTTGCTGTGTGCTCCACAATATCTTGGAGAGTAAGGGGGAGAAGTTTATGGCAGGGTGGGAGGTTGAGGCAAATCACGTGGCCGCTGATTACGTGCAGCCAGACACCAGGGCAGAATACAGGGGGGCGTGGTGCGCATCAGAGAAGCTTTGAAAACCAGTTTCATGACTGGCCAGGCTACAGTGTGAAAGTTCTGTTTGCTTCTCCTTGATGAAACCTCACCCGCCTTGGTTCACTCTACTTCCCTGTAAGCTAACCACCCTCCCCTCCCCACTTCGATCACCACTTGTAGAGGCAATAAAGTCATTGTTGCTTCACATTCATGCATTCTTTATTAATTCATCACACAAATAGGGGGATAACTGCCAAGGTAGCCCAGGAGGGGTGGGGGAGGATGGAAGGACAAGGCCACACTGCACTTTAAAACTTATTGAATGCCAGCTTTCTGTTGCTTGGGCAGTCCTCTGGGGTGGAGTGGTTGGGTGCCCGGAGGCCCCCTACCACGTTCTTGGGCATCTGGGTGAGGATGCTATAGAACTTGGGGAAGAAGGCGGTTGGTTACATAGGGGCTGTAGCAGCCATCTGTGCTCAAGCTGCCTTTCCTGAACCTCAACCATACGCTGGAGCATATCAGTTTGTTCCTCCAGTAGCCTCAGCATTGCTTCTTGCCTTCTGTCACCAAGCTGACGCCACCTATCATCTTCAGCCCGCCACCCTGTCCTCATGTTCATATTGTTCTTTCCTGGACTCTGACACTGTCTGCCTCCATGCATTCTGCTGGGCTCTTTCAGTGTGGGAGGACTGCATGAGTTCAAAGAACATTTCATCGCAAGTGTGGTTTTTTTTGCCTTCTAATCTTCACTAGCCTCTGGGAAAGAGAAGATAGTGTGAGCATTGAAACATTTGCAGCTGGTGGAGGAAAAAAGGGAGAGTGGTAGTTAAAAAGACACATTATAGAGAACAATGGGTAGACTTTTACGGTAAACCTTGCTGTTAACATTACATAGCACATGTGCTTTCGGTACAAGGTCGCATTTTGCCTCTTATTGAGGGTATGCCGGTTTGGTGTGAGAGATCTTTCATGCAGGGCCGGGCAACAGAATTTGGCTAGCAGGCAGCCATGGTAAGTAACAGTCTTTTGGCTTCTTAACCTTCATAACATATGGGAATGGTTTCAAACAGCAGTGCCCTCATTTCCCAAACCAAGCAGCCATTGGGTTGGCCATTTAAAAGGAGGAGGGGCTGCGGTTTTCAGGTGCAGCACAAACCCAACTAAACCCCCCACACACAGCCCCAATTCTCTTGGATGATCGCTTCACCCCTCCCCCCACAGCATGGCTAACAGCAGGGAACATTTCTGTTCAGCCACAGGCAAACAGCCCAGCAGGAATGGACACCTCTGAATGTCCCCTTAATAATGTCACCCTATTTCAACCAGGTGACCAGGAATATCATATCACTCTCCTGAGGATAACACAGAGAGATAAAGAACTGATGTTGTTTGAATGCCAGCAAACACCGGGACCATACGCTGCCATGCTTTGTTATGCAATGACAATCATTAAACATGCTTGCTTTTAAACCACGTATAATATTTACACAAAGGTACACTCACCAGAGGTCCCTTCTCCGCCTGGCAGGTCCGGGAGGCAGCCTTGGGTGGGTTTGAGGGGAACTGACTCCAGGTCCAGGGTGAGAAACAGTTCCTGGCTGCCAGGGATAATGGTTTCTCCGCTTCCTTGCTGTGAGCTATCATCTTCCTCATCCCCAAAACCCGCATCCCTGTTGCGTGCTACTCCATTGACGGAATCAAAGCACAGGGGTGGGGTAGTGGTGGCTGCACCACCTAGAATGGCATGCAGCTCATCATAGAAGCGGCATGTCTGGGACTCTGACCCGGAGAGGCCATTTGCCTCTCTGTTTTTTTGGTAGGCTTGCCTCAGCTCCTTAAGTTTCACGCAGCACTGCTGCGGGCCCCTGTTATAGCCTCTGTCCTTCATGCCCTTTGAGATTTTTTCAAATGTTTGGGCATTTCATCTCCCCATACAGCGAACAGATTCCGTACCTCCCATTCGGTCCATGCTGGGGCTCTTGCGATTCTGGGACTCCATCATGGTCACCTCTGCTGATGAGATCTGCACTCACCTGCAGATCGCCACACTGGCCAAACAGGAAATGAGATTCAAAAGTTCACAGGCCTTTTCCTGTCTACGTGGCCAGTGCATCTGAGTTGAGAGCGCTGTCCAGAGCAGTCACAAAGGAGCACTCTGGGATAGCTCCCGGTTACCAATACCGTTGAATTGCATCCACACTACCCCAAATTCAACCCAGCAAGGTTGATTTCAGCACTAATTCCCTCATTGGGGGAGGAGTACAGAAATTGATTTTAACTGCCCTTTAAGTCGAAAATAATGGCTTCATCGTGTGGACGGGTGCAGGGTTAAATCGATCTAATGCTGCTAAATTCGACCTAAACTCGTGTAGACCAGGGCTATGACTATTTGCCCCACCCCCTTCTGCACAAAACAAAGTACATCTGCTCACAGAAGGCTCCTTTTCCACCCTGAGACAATCTAGAGCCTGATTTGGCTACTATAAAACCAGCTCTAAATCAGTGCCCTTCCTTATTGCTGCATCCCCCTCTGCATCAGTGTTGATCTCAGGGCACCGAGCTGGCATGGTTTATAGGAAATCATCATATTTAAGGAGGTAAGATTTCTGGCATGGGTATATTATTCCTGCCATTGTTAATTACAGAATCCTTTTTTTTTGGTCCTAACTGTGGGATAAGAGGTGCCTTCATGCATCATGTATGTTGCATATCTGAACTGACAGCATGCTACATGTATTTGTATCCTCCAAAATATTACACAGATTGGTTGTAATATCCCAAGCTACCAGTGATCTTCCTTAAAAACTATAACCCAGAAAAACTTAATTCCTTCTCAAAAATTGAAAAAAAATTGTGTATATATATATATATACACACACACACACACACATTTTGGGCTTGGCTACACTTGCAGGTGTGCAGCGCTGGGAGTTACAGCTGTCTTCGTACAGCTGTGTAGGGAAAGCGCTGGTGTGTGGCCACACTCACAGCTACCAGCGCTGCAGTGTGGCCACATTTGCAGCGCTGTTGGGAGTGATGCATTATGGGCAGCTATCCCAGCATTCAAGTGGCAGCAACGTGCTTTTCAAAAAAGAGGGAGGTGGGGTGGAGTGTGACAGGGAGCGGGGGAGAGAGAGAGAGTGTGGATTTTTGGAGCCGACACTGTGTATCAGCTCCCTGCCCCCTCATTTACTCTTAACTGCAAACAGCCTGCAGACCAGATAAGCAGCTGCTCCAACGGACTCCCTTTCTCCCTCCCTCCCCCGCAGTTTCTCTCCTCCAGCAAACACTCATCCCCCTGCCTGCCTCATTCACAGCAAGGTAGTGGGTTCTCTCAATTGATTGATCACAGCAAACAGGAGCTGTGTTTGTTTTTTAGATAAGCAGCTCCCAGAGCCCCGAGTTCACAACAAAACAAAGAGAGGCATCATAACAAAACAAGAGAGTAATTTAGTTAAAAGCATTCTGGGATATCTCCTAATACCCTGGAGGCCAATAACAGCGCTGGTTTGTGGCCACACTTTACGAGCAGCGCTGTAGCACCAGCGCTGCAATTGTTATTCCCCAAGCAGACCAGGTGTACAGCCAGCGCTGCAGTCAGGGACTTGCAGCGCTGGATGTGCCTTGCAGGTGTGGACAGTTACTAAGTTGCAGCGCTGGAAAGCCTCCACCAGCGCTGCAACTCTCAAGTGTAGCCAAGCCCAGAGAGAGAGAGAGAGAGGATTGCCAATTCAGGAAAATAATTCTGGAGAAGGATGAATACAGTAGTGGAGACAATAAAAAGCTTAAAGAAAGGAAACCTCCAGAAGATGACTGCTTCCCTGGAGAATTTTATAAGGCTTATAAAAGCTACTGGTCCTGACACTAAATTCCAGTTTCATCCCCCACATACAGTGTAAGAAGCAGTCATAACGTTAATCCTCTAACCCAAGAGAGATCCTAAATTCCATGATAAGTTAAGGCCAACCTTTTGATTTTATTAATCAAAGACAATAAATTGCTGACAAGCATATTGAACAATCACCACAGCAATTTTGACCACAAAAGGACCCGTATCAAGTGGGCTTAATGCCAAAAGGCAAGCCATGAAGAATTTATGTCGGATCTTGAACATCATCTTGGAAGTCAGAGAGAAGCTGAAACCATTTGCTGCTATTTCTCTGGATGCAGAGAAAGCTAAATCAGTTCAATAAAAGTATTTGGTTTCTGACTCAGCTTTTTAGAGTAGTTGCAAAGACAAAATGATCATATACAGTAAATTCAAAGTTTTTAGGCAAAGCTAGTTATAAGAGAACATCAAAATGTGCTGCATGATGTCATATATGCAAATAGTCTATGAATAAACACTCTGAAACTTGAATTTGCTATACATAGCCATTTCATGAACAATGAACAAAAGAAAAACCAGAAAAGAGAGAGACTAGAAACAGAAGAGCTAAACAGAGCATATTCAATAATACATTGAATAAGAAATTCCTAAGCATTGATTAGATCATTCTTTCATTAACATAAGTGTATAATCCAACAATGACCGTTTTTTAAAATATACAGACCCATGCAAAAGTAGCATGCACAGAGAGAGATAGGAGATAAAGCTACAATGGTCATTATTACTTAAGGCCCCCACCCTTCCTTTAATCACAGAGACTACCATGTAGGTTTGTGCAAACGAGTTTTAATTCGGTTTTCATGGCATTCTTGAGGGGGGGAAGGCACACAGTTTTGCCCAATGAAGAGACAAGAAGTTGTACCTCTGCCCCAACCTGCAGATCAACAAAGATTTCTGGGTACCCACTGGAGCTGAGGGGTATCCAACAGAAAGCCCTAAACCTCTACTCTGCTGCTTGATCTCACCAGCTCACAGAGCATGAATTCTGGAGATTACAGCTAAATCGGTCTGAGTTGCACTAAGAACGGGCTCTCAGAGTTGAAGATTTGTTAGAAAATAATTTGTCTCTTTTTCAGATTTACAGAAATAAAGGAGGGTTATGTACAACACATTTTGAGCAACTGAGAGCTAATATGAAATGACTCATAGGCCCAGCCTTAAGATAACTTGACTGCAAATTTCAGGAATCTAATTTAAACTATACCCAATTTCCCACCTACACAGATTTTCGATGTAAAGCAATCCAAGTGTAACAGCACAATTAAGGGCAGTATTGAAATGAAAAATACCAATACCCAGGCATACACTAGGCTACACTCTGGTGAAGTGAAATATACATCTTTAAAAATTACAACAATCTAAAACATTGAAGAAGTTATATAGGACAATGTTGCAAATACATTATCTTTAGCTCAGAGATTCAGGTACATGTTAATGATAAATAGCTTTCAGAGTACCGGTATGTTACATAGGTTAAGGCCATTCACAACTCTTTATGAAAATAATAGGAAGAAGGGAAGAAAAGAAGCTATACAAAGACATTAAACTGACAATATCAGAAGGCTTTTCTACTTTAGACCGTCACATGGATTTCCAGGTGTTTCTAGTTTAACCTGGTTAAAAACAGCTCTGATGCTTACCAAAGAGGTAACTTGGGAGATATTTATGAAAAAATGAAACTATTTTCTGGAAGCACACGCATTTTATGAAAGGGTATCATAAAATGGAGAAATACTTGAAAGGAGTTATACCAGGGATGCATTTGACTCAGTATGTTTAATGAGATTTGGATACACAAATGCTTTTGGAAGTCTGTAACAGATTGTTATTTGTCAATAATCCATATTTGCTATAGAACAGAATGAATATTGAGAAATCATCATTTTAAAATGAGTCCTTTCTGTTTAAACTCTAACACAAAACATAAAGGACTCCAGTTGCAGGTTGAAACCTACTGTCAGCAAAATTAACATGTGAAAGTCTGGTGGTTAGCACAGCACAAAGAACCGACAGCCCACTAAGTGGGAGGGTGACTGCTTTGAATTAAGATGTGAAAAATGTACAGACAAACAGGAACCTAAACTGTACAACTACAGTGGCAAAGTGGAGTTGAGACAAGAGACATTTACAAGAGACTCATCCCCACAAGGGTACACCTGGATAACTACTTTTGTGAGCAAGGTCACAGGAGGGCAAATCAAAACTGTGATAACTGCAGGATCCCAGTGAGGAAGAGTGAGAGAGGATGACATGAAACATCCAAAAGCAGAATTTGCATCTCCAACACTGGCTGCCAAAAAGGGTCTCAGAGACCAACTGGACCACAAAAAAACTATACTGTAGAAAAGCAAAATATGCTATTTTCCTAAAATGACACACAGGGAATACACCTAGATTAGTTAAACAGAGTATAAAACTAGATACATCATACATGCTGTTTACTTGTTTGAATTCAATTGTCTCTGCTTATTCTTAATAAATCTTGTGTTACTTATGAAGATTTCATGCACACCATCCCAGAGATGTGAGACAACCTTCAAGCTATAAGAGAGAGCCAAGGAAGAGCATTTAGAGCCCAGTCCACTGAGGATTTTTCAGTCAAGAAGGCACAGACAAGAGGATCATCTTAATTTAGATCTCTTGCAGTAAGGCCCGTGGTCCTAATGATGAAGAAACGCCTAATGACCACAGATGAGAATCAGGTTTAAGGGGACAAAAAACGATAATCAAGGTGTAATCACCATCTATTCAAGTCAAGAAAAACATTTATTCTACATGTTAATGGAGCTAGAAAGAGGGTCAGGGGAAAACCTATGCAATGATGAAGACTATTATGGGGCAGAGAGACTGAATTAACTGCAGTTTTAATTTGCATCTTAGAAACATTCAGTAAACTTGTGTATTTTGATACATGAAAAATTGAGTCTATGTAACAATACAAGCAGAAAACACAATGTAAAAAAACAAAACAAAAAACAACCATGAAGTTCCTAGATGGTTGTCACTATGCTGAACACTATGGCTGTTCTGAATCACATGGTAACAGCAGGGATAGATCTCAAATCCTCCTCCCTCCAAAAGTACAACTCTCACTACCTCTTGAAGAATTTGTTATCTGCTAGCACAGTCTATGGCAGACAGCAGAGAGAATCTGATGCCACCCTACTAGAACAAAGTGGTAAAAACACATACAAGACAGTTCACTACAATATCTCACCAATTTCTCTACCTTTACATTTGCTTCATATTTGTTTCTTTATAAGTATCTAAAAATCAAATTTCCCCAGAACTTCCAGGCTTCTCACAGGAGAGTCTCTAAAACTATATTCTGCGTCAGCATAAAGACTGTATGAGAAAGTCAGTTTTAATACTAAAACTTGCTCAGGGTTTTCAGAAGTGAAAGCATCCTGCTTCAGATAATGTCCTTACTTAAACATGTCTTTCTCATAGGCAGCTTCCTGTTCTCACTGACAGAGACTGCCAAGCTCTGCATACTGAATACCCAAGCACACTTTTACTTGGTCTACTTCTATATTTTAGCTAAATGACTATTGCATCATATTCCCATTAGCAACTTTTCTCCCTTCTTCTAATTCTACTTCTTCTTCTAATTCTTCAAACTACTTCTCCCTACTACTCCTTCTTCTCTAAGGCCCAGCACAGTAATAAAGATGTCTACATAAGGCCACAGAAAAATTCTGGGGTGCGTCCGTTTCCTATTTTGGACTTGCACTGCATGAGAGCTGGACATACTCATTGTTCAACCAGGTCCTTAATGCTCTAATTTGACCTTTTATGTTTGTTCCTCCCAATGACTTTTCCCCAAATGTCACAATCTGTTTCTTTAATTATATCCTCCCCTCCATATGTATGTCCTGGCTTTGCTTTAAATCCATCCCCTCTATCATCTTCCCCATGTACCCTTTTCCTTCACTGGCTGAAGAATAGCTTCCACTTCCTCTTTCCCTTACCACAACAGGCTTTCTTTCATGCGGTCTCCCTTCCCTGCTCACAAGCTGAGGTTGTTAACCTCAAAAGGTAAAATACCACAGCACAAGACTCTCCCATCATATTGCAACAGCTCATAAACCTTTTGGTTACCAATGTGAGCCAAATCCTATTCACCTTAATCACTGACTTCAATGGGAACTGCTCAGGAGAGGCAAGCAGGATTTGTCCGAGTTGTTTTGCCATAGCAACGGAAACCCAAGTTTCTAGGACATCCAAGAAAGCTCTTCAAGGCCAAAGCTTTTACACTTTTTGTTTGTTTTAAACATGGCAACCATTTTACTTATTTAACCATGCTCCCATTGGTTCTCTATACAATAAAATGTGCATTCCACTGCACAAATAAAAAGCCAATTGTTTAATCAGGTATGCCCAAGCCCAATTTAGATGCTAGATTCAGTTATACAAGCATTCAACGCACAAAGTGAAACATGGTTTTTGAAAGAGAAATATTATAACCCCAATCCTATTAAACATCCATTTTTCAGGATATGTCTTTTTTTAAAACTTGATGACACTTATTCTCTAAATACTGTATGATTTGCATATGTACAGGCTGGAAGGCAGACTAACTGTATTTGCAAATATTATTGTGGGATTCAAAATGCACATCAATCGTTTTCATGTCTACATCCAAGGTATGCACGCAAGTCCCACTGTGCAAAACTTAAACAGTAACTTATTCATAAACTATTAAGGAGACTGATTCTGCTTTATAAACACCAAAGCAGTTTCATTTCCAAGGAATAAGGAGAGTAATAAAACTAAATATCCTGACATATCAAAAGCCCAGGGAAAAAGTTATTCTGATGCCTAGCAGTTCATACGCTGCTGTGCTTGTAATGGGACATTTCAACGAGTCACAGTTAAAGGCTATGGGAACTGGAACAGACCTAAGGGAAGAGGCTTTATGCCACTTAGAAACTGTGCCCCCTCTATTCCAGATTGCTTTTGTTTTAACATTTTGTTTATTTGTACACTAATGTTTTACAATGTGTTCTGTCAAATTACAGGAAGCTACAAAACATGCACAATCGGTCCCTGAAAGAATTAGACAATTTCACCCTTTTTGCTTGAAAGGCCCTGATAGCAGCAAATCACGTGCACCACAG